>NC_134693.1:70268292-70618292 GCF_050947455.1 Rhinoderma darwinii | reverse complement strand
TCTGCCCAGTCTGAGGTCCAGAGCACTCTTTATCAGGTTTTCTTTAAGAATATGTCTGTACTTTGCTCCATTCATCTTTCCCTCAACCCTGACCAACCTCCCTGTCCCAGCCGCTGAAAAACACCCCCACAGCATGATGCTGCCACCACCATGCTTCACTCTAGGGATGGTATTGGGCAGGTCATGAGCAGTGCCTGGTTTTCTCCAGACATGATGCTTAGAATTGAGACCAAAAAGTTCAATCTTGGATTCATCAGACGACAGAATATTGTTGGTCAGTCTGAGAGTCCTTTAGGTGCTTTTTTGCAAACTCCATGTGATTTTTACAAAGGATAGGCTTTTCTGGCCACTCTGCCATAAAGCCCAGATTTGTGGAGTGCTGCAGTGATGGGAGAAACCTCCAGAAGGTCAACTATCTGCACACATGATCTTTGGAGCTCAGCCAAAGTACCGTTGGGTTCTTGGTCACCTCTCTTACCAAGGCCCTTCTCCCCCGATTACTTAGTTTGATGGGGCGGCCATCTCTAGGAAGAGTCCTTGTTGTTCCAAACTTCTTAAATGGAAGAATTATGGAGGCCACTGTACACTTGGGAAGTTTCAGTGCAGCAGACCTTTTTTTTGTACCCTTCTCCAGATCTGTTCCTCCAAACAATCAGCAGTAAAACACACTTTAAAAGCATAGATATCAATAGCTACGTACATTTTTTCAGTGCACATTATAAGCCGACTCACAAATATTCCAAATCTATTAAAATGAATAAAAAAAATGGTAGTTCCCAGAAAGATTTCCGACAGCAGGCAAATATTCTTAAAAAGAGGTTTTTAGAGAAGAATTACCCATGACCGCTTGTCAAATCGGCCTACCACAAATCACTGCTAACACAACAAAAGCAATTACTACACAAACAAAAAGATAGGGCCATGTTACCAACCAATAAAAGAAAATACAATTTTATCACAGATTTTAACAGCGGACATAAGACCCTAAGAAATATTCTGACTAAACACTGGGGAATTTTAGCAAATGATCCAGTTTTAAAAACACTTTTACCAAGCAAACCGAGTTTCACATATAGAAGGGGTAGACATATCAAAAACATTGTTGCTCCCAGTAGGTTGAGAGAGAAAATGGTAAAAGAAGAAACCGGGATTTGTTTTCACCCAAAAATAACTGGATCATACAGGTGTAACACAGCTAGGTGCCAGTGCTGTGATATCAAATACAGACAGCTGACATCAAAATGTAATATAACGGGAGATATTCCCGATTTCAACAATTCCTAAACTGCTCCTCTAGTTATGTAGTGTACCTCCTTGAATGTGACTGTGGGTTGCAGTATATGGGAAGGACTAAACCGATGCTGAGAACAAGGATAAATAAGCACAGGTCGAACACAAATAACCATTTTTAAAAACACAGCGTCTCCAGGCACCTGCATCAACATCACGGGGGACATTTTGATGTTAAATTAACACAACTAGAGCAAATTCCAACGGATTCCAATAATCGATTCTCATTACTAAAAAATAGAGAATCATTTTGGATGGGCTCAATGAGACCCTTGAAAATGCCAACTAATTGTAGGGTGTACATGCAATTAAATTAATGTAGTCCAACTAAAGGTGATGAAGAATCTGATAAATTGTATTATCCCTAAGAGATCAATAGGCATAATGCAAGGAAAAACATTGCAAGCTTTCCCTGCTTGTCACGGATGTGTAAGGAGAAGACTCCGAAAGATTTCATTTATTTTATAATACACCCCTTTTTAAAAATACAGGGCGTTGAATACACTCCTAATGATAGTGGATATTACTCCTAATAATTTGAAACTAACGAAATATATAACTTTTTTCATGTATGTGTTAGTACATGAATTTACATGACAAGTGATGATCTCTGAATGAATGGCACACCAGACACCATGGAATGATTTTATAGAATTTTTCATTTTAAAAACACTAGATTTCGTTAACATTTCGTTAGTTTCATCCTCATGCTAATTTCTTTAATAATTCTTTTGTTTTTTTTTGTTTTTCATACGAAGTGGAACTGCTTCTACACCGTTTTTAGTTTTGCGGTACTACTAAAAAGAAGAGTAACCATTGAATTGTTTTTTATCTACATTTTTAAGTAATACATATAGGAAGAATATAAATATAATATAAACATAATAACAGCACAACAGTGTGATGAACACTTATTGCAGCGGTAAATGACTGCCTTGCCAGAATGACTGCCACGCAGACAACTTCTTCATTCATGCAGAGGGCGACTACTACCCATTGTTTATGTACACTGAAAACTGACGTCAGTTAATTGATAAATCTCTTACTCCTCCCACTTTTTTCAAAATGAAATGTAACTACTTTCCAGGAAAAACGCATTATTTTTCCCGTTTTTTTTTTTTTTGTATGTATAAAAGGATTTACCATTCTCTGTACCAATGTATGAACCTGAGGAAGGGACCTGTCCAGTCCTGAAACGCGTAGTGTGACAAAACATATATCTAAGAAAAACATACTTCTTTTGGAATAATTACCTGCCAGGCGCTATGTCCCGAATGCTGCACTTGTTTTTCTCCTATCTATTGAATCCAGACAATCCTGTCTCTGTGCTCTACAGACCGTTCTTTCCTCCTATGGCTTGGTTTTTGCTCTGATGTGCATTGTCAGCTGTGAGACCTTATATAGACAGGTGTGTGTCTTTCCAAATCATGTCCAATCAAATGAATTTACCACAGGTGGACTCCAAGGTGTAGAAACATTTCAAAGAATATCTCGAGAAATGGGAGGGTCTGAATACTCATGTCCATACAAAATGTGAATTTTTCATTTTTATTAAATTTGCAAAAATGTCAAATTCAGTTTTCACTTTGTCATTATGGGGTATTGAGTGCAGAATGATGGGAAAAACGTTATTTTTATTTTTAAATGTATCACAAGGCCTCAACATAACAAAATGTGAAAAAAGTGAAAGGTTCTGAAGACTTTCCGAATTCACTGTATAGCTATTCCGGCCATTAGATGTCACGGTTGTCTAATATACAAATCAGGTCTGCTATTGCTATTCAGGCCACTGGTTGTCACTGTTGGCTAATATGCAAATCAGGCCACCTAATAGCATTCTTGTTACACTTTAGCTGTGTACATGTGCAAATGGAAATAGTCCATTGCATAAGTGTATAAACGTGCTAGAGTTAAAAGTATTGAATAGTAAAGTATATTTATGCCTATATAATTCTAGGGCAATAATTTTACAGGTACATTAGTAGATATTATATACTTTTATATACATATCACAAAGCAGAGGAAAATTAGAGTCTCATATCTATCACCTGTTGGTACCAACCTAAGTTTCTAGTTCATGCATTGTTCGTTTATTTATAATACCATTGAGTTATAAAATATATATGCTTCTAAGGTATAGGTACATTTATAGCTTAATACAGGGGCGTAGCTAGGGGCGGGCAGGTGCCCCGGGCGCAACTAAGTGGGGCGCTAGGGTCGCACCGTCCATGACGGCGGCCTGCTGCGTTTGAGGGGGCGGCGGCTCCACTGAAAACAGCCACCACCACCCCCTCCTGCACTATAGGCGATGACCGGCCGGGTACGTTCCATGCCCGGCCATTCCGTGCCTCTCACCGACTCAAGCGGTGTGATTACTTCTTTGCGCCGCTAGTGTCGTTGAGAGGCACTGCTTGACAGGGCAAGTCATAGTGTCCTGCCAATTTGCTCCACTTGTGTCTATGAAAGGTGGTAAGAAGTAATCGCACCTTGAGAGGCACTGAATGGCCAGGCACGGAATGTACTTGGCCAGTCTTCGCCTATAGTGCAGGAGGAGCTGGCGGTGGCTGGTTTCAGTGGCGCCACCGCCCCCTTTAGAGACGCAGCAGGCTGCGCTATGAAAGGTGCTGATTGGCAGGGCAGAATGACTTGCCCTGTCAATCGGCGCAAGCGGGGCGATGAGGTCATCATGCCACTTGCGTCGTTTAATCCCTGGAAGACTCGCTCAGAAGAGAGCAGGTCTGCATTGCCACCAGACAAGGGAATGGGATTAAGGTGAGTGTGTCAAAAAAAATAATTTTTTTTATCCAAATAAAATATGAGTGACCTTATCTACAGGGGTGGCTGTATCTGCAGGGGGGGGCTATATGTGAGGCACTATATACAGGGCTGGGCTATATGTGAAGCACTATTTATAGGGGGAGATATATGTAGGGCACTATCTACAGGGTGTCACGGTTTGTGGACCCACTAGGCGGTACCGCCGTAGCGGGGAGGCAGCTGGCCAAACAGGGAACCCCAGCAATACAAAGTCCCGCACAAGGGTACCTGGATAGTCCAGACAGTGGCCACAGCTCTGGCACTGATGGAGATGGGTGCAGCAGGTAACGCCAGACGTGGTGGATGACAGCAGGTGCCGCAGGTTTCGCCAGATGTGGCGAATCCCTCTGGACGTGGTGGATGACACAGATGCAGTAGACACGACTCCAACTAGTAGACACAGGAACAAGAACACAGCACGGGATACAGGAACAGGTAACCGGGCACGGGAAACAACTGGAACGGGAAACACGAAGGGACAATTTGCAAGACAGACTTAGGAATTACTAACAACGCTCAGGCAAGGATCAGAAGGGCTGGGGCCCTCTTATAGACCAGGAAGTCATGTGGTTAATGATGATGATTATTTTATAGGACACATCAGACCGGAGTGGAAGTCAGCGCTGGTGTCTCCTAGGAAGGAGATGGGGGAACAGCGTTCACGGATCCATGGCTGCGGGCGTCGGGAGGTGAGTAAACTCGATGGCTCGTGGCCATGGACGCTACACAGGAGTGGGCTATATGTAGATAACTATCTACAGGAGGGGCTACATGTAGGGCACTATCTACAGGGGGCACGGTGTGTGTGTGTGCGCGACACCGTGTATGGTGCTATTATTATTAGATGTGCAGTGTATGGCGCTATTATATTTAGGGACACAGTGTCTGGTACCATGAGAAATGTATCTTTTTTTTATAGGTGCAGAAATGTTTGAAAAGTGAGAAGCTGAAGACATCAGATTTGAAAACTGCAGAAATGGGGTGTGGCCGGGAGAAGTTGTCATAGAGGTTTGGACCGGATGGAGAAGAAAAGAGAAAAAGAACTAGAATCTGACGTCACCTGTGATTTACTTAATGTATATGTTTATTCTGCCTCTAATCAGCACTGTAGTCACTGTATGATCTGCAGCGAGATTCGTGGTATGATTTTTCTTTTGTGAAGCAGCAACTCCCAGCATATACTTACATTGTTTTGGCCATGCTGGGAGCTGTATATAATTTTGTGCATTATACGACAGGGGTTGCACTAAATTGAGCAGAATTTATGCTGGTGCTGTATATATGTAATGAGCTTTGTTCTGGTGCTGTATATATTTACTGAGCTTTGTTCTGGTGCTGTATATATTTACTGAGCTTGGTTCTGGTGCTGTATATATGTACTGAGTTTTGTTCTGGTTCTGTATATATGTAATGAGCTTTGTTCTGGTGCTGTATATTAGTCCTTCTCAATGAATTTGAATATCATCGAAAAGTTAATTTATTTCAGTAATTCAATTCAAAAAGCAAAACTCCTATATTATATAGATTCATTACACACAGAGTGATCTATTTCCAGCATTTTTTTATTTTAATGCTGATGATTATGGCTAACCGTTAATGAAAACCCAAAATTTAGTCTCTCAGAAAATTAAAATATTGGGTAAAAGTTGAAGATTGTAGACTCATGGTGTCACACTCTAATTAGCTAATCAACACAAAACACTTGCAAAGGTTTCCGAAGCCTTTAAATGGTCCAACAGTCTGGTTCAGTAGGCTACACAATCATGGGGAAGACTGCTGACTTGACAGTTGTCCAGAAGACGCAGATGCAGTTGAATTCAAAGCTGGAGCAAGGAGCTGATGGCTCCCTGCTCCAGCATTCACTGCTGTGAGCGGGTCATCGCAGACAGGCACGATGTAGTGACGTCTTTGCGCCTGTCTGCGCTGGGCCACACACTGCACAGACCGGAGGAGCAGCAGGATCTCCTCCACCTGTCGTGGGAAAGGGCATATGCGAGTATGTATTTTTATTATTATTAGGCACTATTGGTGCTGTGTGGAGGCAGCTATGGTGTCATTATGCTGCGTTGGGACAGCTGTGGAGCATTAAACTGTGATGTGGCAGCTTTGAGGGATTTTAAATTGTGCGGAGGGCAGCTATGGTGGCGGTACTCTGTGGGGACAGCTATGGGGCGTTTTACTGTGTGGCGAGAGCTATGGGGGCATCATACTATGGGGAGGGCAGCTATTGGGGCCTTAGCCTATGTGGGGGCAGCTATAGTGGCATAATCCTGTGTGGGGGCAGCTATAAGGGCGTTATATGGTGGGTACTTTGTGCATACTGTGCGTACTTTGTGTGTCTGTGATAGAGATAGAGTGTATATATACATATGTATAGTGTGTGTATGTATGTATGTATGTATGTATGTGTATGTATATATATATATTTCAGCAGCAATTCCGCAGAAATTCCGCTACAGAAAAAAAGCACAATTTCCTGTGGTTTTTACTGCAGTAAGTGGTGCGTATTTTGCTGCGTTTTTCTCAGTGTTGGGGCATGGTGACATCTCCGAAAAAACGCAGCAATTCAGTCCACTTTCCGCAGCAGGAATTGACATGCTGCAGTACAAGAAACACGCACCGCAGGACAAAATGTCTGCTTGGAAATTTTACGCAGCGTCTGGATGAGATTTGGTAAATCTCACTCACTTTGCCACTACTGTATTTTCCAGGCGGAAAATACGCAGCAATTCCGTTAAGTGTGGACAAGCCCTAATACAGTAGCAGCAGAGTAGATTAGATGTGAATAATTCTCCTCCACACGCTGCGTAAATGATAAGCGGGAAATAAAAAGCTCAGAAATTAACCTGCGGTGCAGTTTTTTATTCCGCAGCATGTCAATTGTATTTGCGTAAACGCTGCTCATTTGTTTCGGATTTTCCCCATTTAACTCAATGCGGAGGTAAAACCTGCAACAAATAACAGATGTTATGTAACGCAATTTAGAAAAAGTAAAAATATTCTACTTGCCCAGAATTCTGTTTCTTCGTCCGGGCCGGCCTCCTGGGATGACGTTTCACCCCATGTGACCGCTGCAGCCAATCACAGGCTGCAGCAGTCATATGGTGTTTGTGTGTGTGTGTGTGTGTGTGTGGCTTTATCTATAGGGGGGTGTGTGGCTTTATCTACAGGGGTGTGTGTGTGTGTGTGTGTGTGGCGCTGTCTACATGTGGGGTTGGCGCGGTTTCCCTGCACAGTGTGATACTCTCAGTATGTAGGGACACATCCCTGTGAAAGGGGAATCGTAACACCCATTTGTTAATGCTTGTGCAAAAAGGTAGTGTTCGCAATAGTTACGGCAGGGTGGCGGTGGAGAAGGGGGGCCCAAGTTTGGGTAACAGCCCAGGGCCCATGGTCTTCTTAATCCGCCACTGGTTCCATCATTTTAACGGAATCAATAGTGTAGTCTACTATGCCATTGATTCCATCAAAACGACGGAACCCTTGCACAACGGAGACAAACGGAAACCATTCACACCGGATCCATCACCATTGAAGTCAATGGTGATGGAAACGGAAACCTATGGTTTCCCTTTTGTCAGTCAGGGTCCTGTTCCAACAGAAAGCTCAGATGGAACGGGATCCTGCCGAAGATGTGAAAGAAGCCTAAGTGGCCAGAGGAAAAAAGCCAAGGTTATAGATTCTGAAAAATAAATAATTAACAAAAATGCTTAAAAAAATCTGTTTAACGTGAAACAATAAGTCATTTTCTGATGACCCATTCCCTTTTAGATTATTTTTTGCAGTTCAGGGATTGTACTTTATGGTCATTAGATTGTTTATATACTGATCACAAACGCTTATACAATGCTTTCATACATTTTTGTCTAATTTTTTTTAAAAATTTTTTATTTCCATTTGTTTTTTTCTAGCCACATGACAGCATCTCTTCCTCTGGCATTTGAAAGAGAACACCTCCGTCCGCGTTTTGACATGATTGTATTTTTAATAAATTTACACAGTCAGTACAGGTAGGAGACATGAAATGCCTTTGTTTGCCATAGTTATGATAATGCTGCTACAGTGCACATCTCTTTGAGGTGGTGTAATATTTATTTTTTTAATTCAACAAGATAAGGCGTTATCACGTTTTAAGTTTTTTCTTTTGCCAGATGCAACTACTAACCAACTCTATATCCTTCCTTATAATAAATGCATGCCTGCATGCCAGCAGGTTCGTATAAAGTAGACCATAGGCCCTGGGCTGTTAGCCAAACTTGGGCACTCCTTCTCCACCGCCGCAATGCTGCGCCATAACTATCTTTAAACCTACCTTTTTGCGCAAGCTGGTTGTTACGATTTCCCTCAAAGGGCTGTGTCCCTACATACTGACAGTCTCCAACCATTGCTGACAGTATCACACTGAGCAGGGACACATCCTCCTGACAAGGGGAATGGTAACACCCATTTGTCTATCAGTACTGGACTTTTTGTGAAATAGAAGGATTTCCTATAATATGTACACCATACACTGCTCCACACTACCAAACACTGTGCCCCTGAATATAATTTTGCCACGCACGGCCCCCTCTGTCGATGGCGCCACGCGCAGCCCCCCCGTAGATCGAAGCTAATTTCGGTCCCCGCCATTACAGCCGGATGTCAGCTGTGAGATACCGCTGACATCTGGCGATGGTGGCACCGACTCAGCTTCTTCTACTGGGGGTGGGGGGCCCGCACGTGGCGCCATCCCTGCCATTAACCCCTTAAATGCAGCGCTCGAATGCATTGTTATTTATTCCACGCGGTGAACGGCGTAAAAAAAACTATACTGGAATTTTCCGTTTTTTGGTCACTTTGCCCTACAAATATTGGAATAAAACGTGATAAAAAATTTGCATGTATCCAAAAATGTTAGCAATAAAAACTATAGCTCGTCTCGCAAAACACAAACCCTACTACAGCTCCGTCGACTAAAAAATTAAAGCGTTATGGTTCTCACAACTTGGCGACAGAAAAAATAATTTATTTTTACAAAAGTAATTTTATTGTACAAAAAGTTATAAAACATAAAGTGCTAGAAATTTGGTATCGCCAGAAACGTACTGACCCGCAGACTAAAGATAACAACATGTAATTTATAATGCATGGTGAACACTGTATAAAAAAAAACATGCCAGAATCGCAGTTTATCTGGTCCCTTGCCTCCCAAAAAATAGGATTAAAAGGTATCAAAAAGTCGCATGTACCCCAAAATGGTACCAATAATAACTAAAGCTCGTCCCGCAAAAAATCAGCCCTCATACCACTACGTCTATGAAAAAATAAATTCGTTAAGGCTCCAATATGTCAGGAAAGAAAAACATGCAGTTGTGCAGGCCCAATAGCCTGTTTCAAGAGGCGAATTATCAAGGCCCTAAAATTAGGGAACCAGGAAGGGTAGGGCCCAAACATATATGCTGGAAGCGTGGGCGCCCATAACATAATAGGACAACACTTCCCAGCAAAATTCCCCACACTGCAAAGGTGCGGAGTGTGGAACAAAATGGGGATAAGGAAGGACATTTATCAGTGCGACACTGGCCTGTGCATAAAGGATTGCTTCACAGCGTAACACACATGTATGGATTATTTTACTGTTTGTTTTTTTTAACCCAATTATTATACCACCTGACTATGCCCCTGATGTCCTCTGCCTGGCTTACATGTGCCGCCATATTATAAACGGAAACACCAGCAATACTCAACCAAATCTACTACCAAGCAAATCCATGCTCCAAAAGCCAGATGGTGCTCCCTCCCCGCTGAACCCTTCAGTGTGCCCAAACAGCAGTTTACTTCCACATATATAGCATCATAATACCCGGGAGAACCCTTTTAACAATTTTTGGGGTGTATGTCTCCAGTGGCACAAGCTGGGCATGACATATTTGCCACTTAAATAGCATATCTAGGGAAAAATTAAAATGTTTACTTTGCACCAGCTGCAGCGCAATCATTTATGGAAAAGACCTGTGGGGTGAAGATGCTCACTACACCACTTAATAAATGCCTTGAGGGGTGCAGTTTCCAAAACGGGGTCACTTCCTAGGGGTTTCTTTTATTATTTCACATCAGAGCTCTGTAACTGAACCAATACTTTGTAAATCGCCAAATTAGGCCTCAATTTTACATGGTGCGCTTTCGCTCCTGAGCACTGTCAAATGTCCAGGCAAAAGACTAGGGCCACATGTAGGGCGTTTCTAAAACCGGGAAATGCAGCATAATAATTAGAGAGCTGTCTTCTGGTGGCGCAAGCTGGGCACCACATATTAGCATATCTATGGAAAAAATCCCATTTTCACTCTGCAACATCGAGTGCATACTAATTTCTGCAAAGCACCTGCGGGGTTAACATGCTCACTACACCCCTAGGTGAATACCTTGAGGGGTGTAGTTTCCAAAATGTTGTCACTTCTGGGGGGTTTCCACTACTTTGGTCCCACAGGGGTTTTGCAAATGCGACATAGCGCCCAGAAACCAATCCAGTAAAATCTGCACTCAAAAAGCCAAATGGCACTCCTTCCCTTCAGAGCCCTACTGTGTGCCCAAAAAGCAGTTTGTTACCACATATGGGGTATTGCCGCACTTGGGAGAAATTGCTTTACAAATTTTGCGGTGCTTTTTCTCCTTTTAGTCCTTGTAGAAATAAAAAAAAAATTCGCTAAACCTACATTTTCTTTGAAAAATTTAGATTTTAATTTTTATGGCCTAATTCAAATAATTTCTGCAAAAAACCTCTGCGGTCAAAATGCTCACTATACCTCTAGATAATTTCCTCAATGGGTGTAGTTTCCAAAATGGGGTCACTTGTGGGGGGGGGTTTCCACTGTTTTGTCCGCTCAGGGGCTTTGCAAATGCGACATGGCCTCCGCAAACCATTCCTGCTAAATTTGATCACCAAAAGCCAAATAGCGCTCTTTCCCTTTTGAGCCCTGCCGTGTGTCCAAACAGCCGTTTATGACCACATGTCGGGTATTGTTTTACTCGGGAGAAATGGCTTTACAAATCTTGCAGTGCTTTTTCTCCTTTAGTCCTTGTGGAAATTAAACAAAATTAGCTAAACCTACGTTTTCTTTGAAAAAATTTAGATTTTAATTTTTACGGCCTACTTCCAATAATTTCTGCAATGAACCTGTGGGGTCAAAATGCTCACTATACCCCTAGATAATTTCCGTGAGGTGTGTAGTTTCCCAAGTGGGGTCACTTTTAGGGGATTTCCACTGTTTTGGCACCGCAGGAGCCCTTCAAACCTGACATGGTGCCTAAAATATATTCTAATATAAAGAAGGCCCCAAAATCCTCTGTGCTCCATTGCTTCTGAGGTCGGTGCTTCAGTCTATTACCACACTAGAGCCACATGTGGGATATTTCCTAAATCTGCATTACCTGGGCAAAAAAATATTGAGTTGTATTTCTCTGGTAAAACTTTCTGTGTTACAAAAAAAAATGCATTAAAAATGCATTTCAACAAAAAGAAATGAAATTTGTAAATTTCACCTCTACTTTGCCTTAATTCCTGTGAAACATTTAAAGGGTTAAGAAACTCTCTAAATGCTGTTTTGAATACTTTGAGGGTTGAAGTTTTTAAAATGGGGTGACTTATTGGGGGTTTCTAATGTATAAGGCCCTCAAAGCCGCTTTATATCTGAACTGGCCCCTGTAAAAATAGCCCTTTGAAATTTTCTTGAAAATGTGAAAAATTGCTGCTAAAGATCTAAGCCTTGTAACGTCCTAGAAAAATAAAAGGATGTTCAAACAACGATGCCAATCTATAGTAGACATATGGGGGATGTTAATTAGCAACAATTTTGTGTGGTATAACTGCCTGTCTTACAAGATACATTTAACTTTAGAAACATGCTAATTTTTCGCTTAATTTTGGTGTTTTTCACAATTAACTACTGAATGTAAAGAGCAAATTTTGCCAGTAACACAAAGTCCAATGTGTCTCGAGAAAACAATCTCAGAATCGCTTGGATAGGTAAAAGCATTTCGATGTTATTACCACATAAATAATGAATAATGAAGCTCTGTCAGGAAGGTCAAAAGTGGCCAAAGAGGGAAGGGGTTAAATACTGCTTCAATATGGTGGTGATCAATGGCACATAGAGAATGATGAGGCCGACCTGCGTGTGCCTTCCGTGTCCAGGGCGAGGGCGCAGACAAGGGAATTTCCTCAATCGTCTGTGCTTCCGTCCCACCTCTAACAACTTCCGGCACAACGCACGGGCCAGCCAGTCACGCGCATGCGCAGATCAACAACCATGTTGAAGATAATATCTAAAGGCATTTAAAGAATTCACAACCCTTCATTTTATTAGGAAGGTTAAGGGGATATTCAGCAACCATCAAACTAAATACATTAAAGGTATAACCCACCATTATCCGTAAATACATATAACTCAAAATATCCGTTCTTGCTTCTCTCCATGCCAAACCCGTCATCACGGAGCTCAAAAAGAGTATCTACAAGATAAGAGTTAAAGCAGGGAAGCAGAATGGCAACATTTTAAATAGAGGATTACAGAACCAACTTTGGTAAATACCTACTCACAAGCAATGTACATGGAGAGTTCGCTTATGATATAATAATACATAAGTCAAATATGACACTAAGTCATCAATAGTAGTGATATTTTAGATATGACTTCAGGCAGTAATTCGCCATCAATGGAGGCAATAGTAGGCTTGTCCGGATGAGTCACAGAAATCCAATATGAGGAGACTAGAGATTGACAAAGAAAATTCCAAGCGGAACCAGAATCCAGAAATGCTTGAATGGAGAAGTGGTCTCAAAGAGGTAAACAGGAAGACTGGCTGGTAATTTTTGGAGGCGAAAAAATCTCCTTCTCCGCCGCCTTCCATAGAGATTTTGTCTTTTCACATGCATAGGTGAGCAGGAGCGCGTGGGTCAGAAGAAGTTTCTGAAAAATGAATGGCAGCTCGTGTACTCGACAAATATGGTGCGTTTTGCGCACCTCTCATGAAACCAGATGTCAATACGGATGGCCAAGGAGATTATATAGTCTAACAAAGCAGCTAAATCCCAGCCTGTTAAATCATTCTTGATGCGGACTGCCAGGCCTTCCCAAAAATTGGCCATTATTGCCTCGTTATTCCATGGCAATTCAGTAGGCAGGGTATGGAAGTATATTGTCTCACGGAGTAAGAAGAATGTCGCAGATGGTACCCGACCCAGTTCTTCAAATACTTTTTTTCAAAGATAGGAACGCCTGATTATAGGATTGTTATGTTTCCATAAAGATGATGACCAAGCAAACCCGTTTTTAGATAGTAGTGACAAGATGTGTAGGCCACCTTGGCCATATCAGAAGCAAACTGATGTGCCAATGCTCCCAAGATTGGATCGTGCACGGGTTCAAAAATCCTCTGCAGGACTTGGAGTTGCCATCATTACAGGAAAGCGTTGGTATAAGTAAACCAGGGCTGCAAAAAGATTCTTGTGAAGGGGGCGTTTGTACCTCCGGCAAGGTAGAAAGTACAACTGGAGTTGACCAGACATCCAGTCGAATAAACACATTTTGCAGCAACTGGGATAACTGATCCTGGTGGACACATTGTCTGGAAAGTTTTTGGGCAAGGTCGTAAACTTCAGGCACGAGAACACCAGCGGGGTCCATAGCCTGAGCAAACTGACACAGGTCGGCAAAGGATGATGTGAGCCCTCAGTGTCGCTAACAAATTTTGACTCATCCAGGGAGCAGAGTCTAAGGGATTCCCAGGTGTTCACCCTTTAAAGAGGCTCTGTCACCAGATTTTGCAACCCCTATCTGCTATTGCAGCAGATAGGCGCTGCAATGTAGATTACAGTAACGTTTTTATTTTTAAAAAACGAGCATTTTTGGCCAAGTTATGACCATTTTTGTATTTATGCAAATGAGGCTCGCAAAAGTCCAAGTGGGTGTGTTTAACTGGTTGCCGACACAGGACGAGTATGCTCGTCCTGAGCGGCGAGCACTTCGCGCATTAGAACGAGCATACTCGTCCTGTGTGACAGCAGTCTCTGCCGTCTCTGTGTGTGCGATCGAGAGCCGGGCAACGGCTATAATACACAGCCACGGCCCCGCTCTGACAGCGGAGAGGAGAGAAACATCATCTCTCCGCTGTTAACCCTTTGAACGCCGCGATGACAGCTGATCGCGACGTTCAAAGAGAGGGGACTGCACATTGATCGCGTCACAGAAAATAACTGTGACGCGATCAAAGCCCACAACTCATATGGCCAGACAGCCCAGGGTCCATTGAAGGACCCCAGGGCTGTCTGAACTTATTTCCTGTTGTTAGGACATACTGAGGTATGCCCTAACAGCTGCCTGTGTACAATCAGTACACAGGCTAATGTACTGGCATATAGATCTATGCCAGTACATTACAGTTACAAAATCAAAATCAAAATGATAAATCCCTTTATGGGATTAAAAAAAAAAGTTAAATGAATGTAAAAAAAAAATTATGATAAATAAATAAAAAGTAAATAAAATACACAGAAACACACATTTTTTATAATAAATAAACTTTTTTAAATATAAGTCCCAAAACATGAAATAATATAGACCTATTTGGTATCGCCACGACCGTAACAACCTGTACAACAAATGTATTACATTATTTATGATGATCGGTGTATGGTTTTTAAAAAAAAAAATATTAAAACTGCTGCGCAACTGCTTTTTTTCTGCATTTTAATCTAATAAAAATTTTATAGAAATTAAACGATAATGTATTTGTACCAAAAAATGGTACGTACATAAAGTACAACTCGTCCCGCAAAAAACAAAGTCTCATACAACTACATCGTACAAAAAATAAAAGCGTTCTGAGCGTCGGGATGCAAAGAGGGAAATGTAAAAAAAATTGCTCTGTCCTCAAGGCTAAAATTGCCCGTGTCCTTAAGGGGTTAAAGTAAAAGTCCAAGTGGGCGTGTATTATGTGCGTACATCGGGGCGTTTTTACTACTTTTACTAGCTGGGCGTTCTGACGAGAAGTATCATCCACTTCTCTTCAGAACGCCCAGCTTCTGGCAGTGCAGACACAGCCGTGTTCTCGAGAGATCACGCTGTGTCGTCACTCACAGGTCCTGCATCGTGTCTGCCACATCGGCACCAGAGGCTACAGTTGATTCTGCATCAGCGTTTGCAGGTATGTAGCTACATCGACTTACCTGCAAACGCCGATGCTGCTGCAGAATCAACTTTAGCCTCTGGTGCCGATGTGGCCGACACGATGCAGGACCTGTGAGTGACGACACAGCGTGATCTCTCGAGAACACGGTTGTGTCTGCACTGCCAGAAGCTGGGCGTTCTGAAGAGAAGTGGATGATACTTCTCGTCAGAGCGCCCAGCTAGTAAAAGTAGTAAAAACGCCCCGATGTACACACATAATACACGCCCACTTGGACTTTTACTTTAAACACGCCCACTTGGACTTTTGCGAGCCTCATTTGCATAAATACAAAAATGCTCATAACTTGGCCAAAAATGCTCGTTTTTTAAAAATAAAAACGTTACTGTAATCTACATTGCAGCGCCTATCTGCTGCAATAGCAGATAGGGGTTGCAAAATCTGGTGACAGAGCCTCTTTAAACGCTGTGAAGAGATGTGGATTTGGCTGTTAGGAATCCCCAGGTCACTACCCACACGTTGGCAATGACTGACTTTAACAGACAAGGTACAAATATAGCAGGCAAGATACACGGTCAATACTAGCAGAAGTCAGGGTAGGTGGCAGATGGTCACGGTTAGAGTCAGAAGGCCAGTGCAGAGTATGGCTTTTATAAAAGATGGTAAGAAGGTCAGGGCAGGCAGCAAACAGAACGTGGTCAAGGTCAAACAGAGTTGGTAATTGATAATCCAAAAGGCAATACAGCAGACAAACTAGCAGGCTAGTGAGGCGCAAAGCAAAAGTGAAGGATACCATTTGTACCTTGGGAAAGCTGGGTGGATTTACTTTTGCTAGCCCTTTTATGGGAGGAGTAGTCCGGGCCTGCGCACACTAGTGGACGGCTGAGGACCTGGGCAGTGCGTAAGCCGCGTGGCCCCTCGTTGGACTGGACAGAGGAGACACCGAGTAGAGGTAAGTATACAGCGGGAGCTGGTGGAGACGTTCATGACAGGTGGCCAATCCAAACAAACGGGAGCACGAAAAGTCTGAGACTGTCGTATGTCCCGCACCATTTTCTCTTTGGCAGAAAAAACCTGTCCTCTATCTCCGCAGTTTATCTCAAGGGTAAGGAGAATGTTCTAGCAGACAAACCCTGAAAAAATTAGCCGGGAAGTAATTCTCCAGGTGTCAGAGAAAAATGGGTTACACGTGTGATCAATCTTTTTCCTACAAAAAAAGAACAGTCAAACCAGAAAATGATGTTGTTCTAGCAGGACAATCCGGATGCATTTTCTCCGTCATTAAAAAAATATGTCCTTCCTATTGCCACAAGTCGTAAAAAAGATGATAAATTAAGTACCCGAAAGGTTCTTATAGTCCCTACTGACCAAGGAGATCCTGGACCTTTCTGCTTCAGAAGGAAAGACCACCTTAAAGGGAATGTGTCACAAATTAAAAAAAAAATTCCCGTAAGTTACTTATTTTTTATTTATTTTTGGTGTGTTTTGGTTTTTTTCTTCAACAAGGTGGGAAGTATTAAAAATTAAATAATAATTAGAAATGTTTTCCTATGTTAGCCACCAGAGGGAGCACTTCCTAGAATTACATCAAGGTGAATCGGGCAAAGCAACCTGACTCACAGCTGCTGTAAATGTGAGAGGGAGACTCCCCCTCCCTATTTTTGGCTACAAGCCAGGAAGAGGTGTCTTCAAATTGTCAAGCAGTGGACAGGTCCATTTTGGAGTGATTTTACAAATGGTATCTGGCAGCTGAGAATGCTGAAAGTCAAGAGGGAAGACCTTGTGGTGAATGACTTTTCAGTTGACCGGTTCACACGGCGTGTATTTGACGTGTTTTTTTGTGCATTTTACGTGCCGAAAAATGCATCAAACGCTTGATTAAGCTTCCCATCTTCTTCAATGGGAAATTGAGCCGTTAGTACATACAATGCCAAAGGGCCAAAAATCATGGCCCTTCCCACTCTGGTAATGCTAGCCTGCTGCTGCCTTATTGTATCTGACTGGTTATGAAAATGGGGAGGCCCCACATAATTTTAGTCAATTATTTATTATTTAAAAAAAAACAAAACTGGTCCCTCCCCCCTATTTTTCATAATCTGCCAGATAAAATAAAGCATCTGCAGTCTAGCATTACAAGGGTGGGAAGGGCTACAGGTTTTGGCCCTTCCACGCCTCCGAATACCAGCCTGCGCCCGCCCCAGTGCCCGACGATCACTCCAGATGGTCGGTTACTGGATTGTACCAGGCTCTTCCCGATACCCTTGGTGGCGGTGGGTACGGGGTAATAATTGGAGGTTAGTGCTAGCCTAATACTAAGCCCCGCCTTAGTAATGGACACCATCAAAGAGACAACTGCCATTACTAAGGCGCTAATAAAATATTTAAAAAAACAGACATAAAATATTTTTATTGAAATAAAAACTCCCCCACAGGACCCTCGTTAACCATTTTATTTTAAAAAAACAAAAAAAAAAAACGTAGATCATCGCATTGGTCCACCAAATCTACGATGTAGTCCAATAGGTCCAGCGGAACCTGCAAAACAAAAAAATAAAGTTAGCAATATAGCACACACACACGCACACACGCACACGCGCACACACAAGCACACCCCACATAAAAATGGCCGCGCTCCCATAAAAAAAAAAAAGTGTAAATAAAAAAAAAAACATAATGTGAAAAAATTTATTAACTAAAAACACATAAAATAATAATTTTTTTTGTTTTGTTTTTTTACACCTTTCCTTTTAACCAGGGTCTAATCTTATACCCAAAAATGAATCAACTTCAGCTAATGGCATGATGTTGTGACGCTAGTCTTAAAACAGAGAATTTTCTGAGGCAATAGATAGTTCCCTTCCACATAGTAGTAAACTGATTACTTCCAAGTTATACCCCAAAATTTGGAATGTGCTTCTCTATTGTGGACTCTAGGCTCCTATCCTTTTCCACGGATTAACCAAATGTTTCACTCATTCTGCATTTCTTGCAAGCAGGTCTAGACGTGGGTATCAAAGTCAGTACCTTTTTTAAAGCGGAGTACATTTCTTGCAACATACAGAATTCAACCTCCGTTACACTCAACTTATCCCACATGGGACTTAAAAGGGTTTTCCCATCAGAGACATTTATGACATATACACAGGATATGTCATAAATGTCTGATAGATGCGGGTCCCACCTCTTGGACCCACACCTATCTCTAGAACAGGGCACCTAAACCTCATTCTACTGCTCTGTGTTGTGGCTGAAGCATGTGATTTCCGACAATGAATTACGGAATCGGCATAGCTCACGGTCTCTAAGCTCTACTGGAAGTTCTTTCCTCCTTATGGCTTGGTTTTTGCTCTGATCTGCATTATCCGCTGTGAGACCTTATATAGACAGGGCTGTGTCTTTCCAGGTAAACTCCAATCAAGGCATAGAACATTTGACAGATGATCTAGAGAAATGGGAGGCCCCCTGAGCTAAATTTTAAGTGTCATAGCAAAGGGTCTAAATACTTGTCCATACGAAATTAGAATTTTTAATAAATTTGCAAAAATTTCTAATCTATTTTTACTTTGTCATTATGGGGTATTCAGTTCAGAATGATGGGGAAAAACGTGAAATTGTTTTTCTTATTTTAGTACAAAGTGTCAACATAACAAAATTTGAAAATATTTAACGGGTCTGAAGACTTTCCGAATTCACTGTAGTTTGTTTTCCTGTAACCGCCATGACAGGATGGAGTTCCCTACACTATTCTTGTTTGGTGTCTTCGCTGCAGTATTTTTGAATTATTTATTATTAATTAGTGTTTTTTGAGGCACCCCAGAGGACTAAAATATTACTGTGAAGGTAAGTGGAGGGGGCTAATTACCGGTTATCAAATTTTTTGAGAAGATTAGGAAATTTCCTAGTGAGCACTGTTGGGCTGGTTACTGGAAAATCGAATTACTGATGAGTATAATCTTCATTCTTCAGATGAAGAATCTAAAATGAACTCTTAACGGTAAGACCACACGGGGCGACGTTGACGAGTTACATTTGAAAACCGAGCCTGTGTGCTATTTGGCG
The DNA here is from genome assembly GCF_050947455.1 of Rhinoderma darwinii. NCBI lineage: Eukaryota > Metazoa > Chordata > Amphibia > Anura > Rhinodermatidae > Rhinoderma > Rhinoderma darwinii. Next base: position 70,598,963 of record NC_134693.1, on the reverse strand, counting down.
CAGATGTCAAATTGCTTATTAATGGCTGTATGGTGTTGCAGGTAAAACTGCTGTTCATCTGCAAAATTGCGCTGCCATTAATGAAAAGGCCCTTATATCCATATGATTTTGCTGGTAAATACAGTTTTAACCGCAACAGCGTGCTGCCATTAATGGCTAATTTGACTAGTGCGCCAAACAGCACGCTGCCACGTTTATCAGTTGTGGAGCCTTACCCCAATGTGAACAATTCATTAGAGACTAATTTATTTCAGCTTTATCTATTTATCAGATTCTCAATGGGTCAGAAGTTTAGAAGCATTTTGTTAGTATTATGTAATATTTCCTTTTAATTAACTTGAATCAAGCGCTTGGGGTAGCATAACACAAGCTTTTCTCAATACTTTACTGGAAATTTTGATCATTACTCTTGCCAGATTTGATGTAAGTCAGTCAGGTTTGTTTGCCTCCTTGCTAGGACACGAATTTTAGTACACAGATTTTCTATGGGCTTTTTTAATTAGTTTTTTCCTTTCAGCCTTTCAAAAGCCTTAACTGTTTTTAGTTTTACTTCAACATGGCCGTATGAGGGCTTGTTTTTTGTGGAACAAGTTGTAGTTTTTAATGGCTATATTTTAGTGGTAAAAACTATGGTAACTTCTTTCTGCGGATCAATGTGATTACATCAATACTAAATTTATGTTGTTTTTTATGATGTACTTCTTTTACAAAGCACAAACAATGTGTTTAAAAATAAAAAATTGTTTTGTATCGCCATATGTTGAGTCAAAACTTTTGTATTTTTCCATCAATGGAGTGGTGTGAGGGCTTGTTTTACATATAATTTTTTTTTATCACTTTTGTTCCATTTTTTGGGGGGAGCTATGGTGACCAAAAAAACAGCAATTCTGGTATTTTTTAAATTTATTTAATTTTAAGGCGTTCACCCTTTGGGTTAATCAATAATCTATTATAATAGTTTGGAGTTTTATGGCTGTAGCAATACCAAATATTATGTTTATTTTTTTCATTACATTAGGGGAAAAATGGGCAAAAAAATAGTTTTCAATTTAATATTGAAATGTTTTTTGAACATTTAAAGAAAAAAAAAAAAGATTAGCCTCCTCTTAGGGGACCTGAGCAAGCAATGTATTGTAACTGGGGGCCTTAATTAGACCCCCAGGCTGCCATGACAACCATTGGCACCATGATGATGTAGGGGCCTCCTCCTTCTAATGGCTTAGATGCTGCGGTCGCTATTGCCTATGGCACATAAGTGGTGTAACAACCGGGTCCCGAGTAATCCCTGGCCCTCTCCATACTCTTCCCCTCCCCTTCCCTACAGGCTATGATGTACAGTTACATTAAATGTCAGTGAGGGGTTAAGGGCAGGGTTTTGTGTTCACAAAATCACAAATATGGAGCATATTTTCCTAGAATTCTGTATTGTCGGTTCGGTTATTCCTCCTAGAGATTTATGAATAAATTGACAACTTGTTGTTACTCAAGTCAAAGGGACTTGTTCCTGTACAGTCCCTTCAGTGTCCAACTGTGTAGGGACAACCCCCTAACTCCTAGTTGTTAATTTATTCATAAATTTGTGGGAGGAAAGACAGAAGAGCGACACAATGCAAAGTTCTAAGACCATAATTATTTTTTGGGGAATACAAGTATGTACTAAAACAGACATGTCAAGCTAACAAGTAAAAGCCATTTTGTCACTACTTTGGAGAAATACACAGGATCAATGTCATGCTGGAAGACCAAGTACAACTTCATTGCTAATGCCTTGATATTTTGCTACAGTACATCTAGACTAACCTCCTTCCTCACGATACCATCTATTTTCTGAAGTGTACCTGTCCCTTTTCCAACAAAACACCCCCAGAACATGATACTTCTATCACCATGCTTTACATATTCCTGATGAGGACACCAGGGTGGCGTAGAAATGCGTTTTACAATAGGTAAATAAAAAAGCTGTTCTAACACTTATCCACTGGCTGATATCTTGTTTTCTAGAGCAGTACTGAACAAAAGGTCCCAGGAATAGATTTTGTTTGTTTGATGTTTCACAGTTGGGATCCTATTCTTAAAACCCCATACAGCCACTTTTGACCTTCATAACAGAGCCTAATTTTTCAAATCTGACATTTAGCTTTGTGCAGTAATAACTTTAGTGTGCTTTCAGCTATCCAAGTAATTCTGAGATTGTTTATGTCAGGGATAAAACTTGGTCGATACATTCTTTACTTATTTGTGAAAAACACCAAAATTTGCAAAAATTTGCATTTTTCAAAATTTAAATACATCTGTTTCTAAGACGGATGGTTATACCACACAAAATAGTTACTAGTCAACATTTCCCATATGTCTATTTTGTGTTGCCATTGTTTTTTGAACTTCCTTTTTCTTTTCTATGATGTAATAATGCTTATCGGTTTAGCAACAATTTTTAACATTTTCAAGAAAATTTCACTAGCCTTTTTTGTATGGACCAGTTCAGTTCTGAAGTGGCTGAGGGCCTTCTATATTAGAAACCCCTATAAATCACCCCATTTTACAAACTGCATCCCCCAAAGTATTTAAAACTACATTTAGAGAGTTTATTAACCCTTTAGGCGTTTCACAGGAATTAAAGCAAAGTGGAGGTGAAATATACAAATTTTAATTTTATATTTTTTGCAGAAATTACATTTTAACCCATTTTTTCTTTAACGCATGAGGTTTTACCAGAGAAACACAACTCAATGTTTATTGCCCAGCTTCTTTTTAGAAAGGGAATCTAGTGCTGTAGTGAGCACCTGTGTTACATAGGTTTTATTAGAATTTGGTCGTGAAAATGAAAAACTATAATTTTTTCCAATAAGATGTCTTTTTTACAAACCAAAAAACAGCAAGGATCCAATACCCCAAATGCAAGTGCAAGAGAGCGTCATACATTTCCTATATGGGATGATCCTCGGGATAAATTCAAAATGCATCAATTAACATATATCCAACCTACAAAGAATTGAGGCTACCAAAAACAAAAGGTATAGAATATTGAAAAATTCTTTATTGAAATGACCAATAAAAGCTAAGTTACAGTACAATTAAAAAGAATCCACAGACCTACAGCGAAAAAGGACAACTCACTGGACAAATAATAGTTACATGTAACTCCATTATTGCAACAACTTGCGCGTGATAAGTAGTTTATAAATGGCAAGTGACATAAATGGATGGCTAGACAGTGCAAAAATAGTCAGGGTATGAATAAGAGCAAAAATAAATCTAATAAATGCATGGAGGCATAGCGTACCAATGATGAATTCAGGATTAACAACACAGGGAGGGCGGACGCTCCCTGTGTTTAGACTGGGAGCATGGGTGCTGTTGGTCTTCTGGATTGCTTCCTCTGCTGATGCGGTGTTGCAGCGGCATTGGTTGCCATGCGATACTACACTTGGTAGAATAGGGACACACTTGAAAGAGGTTGCGGTGAAGTGTCAAGTGGGTTTATAGAGTTTGATCAAAATGTTTACTAAGAACCTAATGTTCATAAGTTTTTTTTATTTTGCTGAGCCGCAATAGATCAAGTATAGCAAGTGGATGTGCGGTCCAGGTTTTCTTTTCTCCCTTGTCTTTAATTATTATGCTGTGTTTCCGGTTTTAGAAACACCTACACTACCATTCAAAAGTTTAGGGTCACTTAGAAATTTCCTTATTTTTGAAAGAAAAGCACAGTTTTTTTCTATGAAGATAACATTAAATTAATCAGAAATGCACTCTTTACATTGTTAATGTCTAAATGACTATTCTAGCTGCAAACGTCTGGTTTTTAATGCAATATCTACATAGGTGTATAGAGGCCCATTTCCAACAACCATCACTCCAGAGTTCTAATGGAACATTGTGTTTGCTAACGGTGTTAGAAGGCTAATGGATGATTAGAAAACACTTGAAAACCCTTGTGCAATTATGTTAGCACCGCTGTAAACAGTTTTGCTGTTTAGAGGAGCTATAAAACTGACCTTCCTTTGAGCTAGTTGAGAATCTGGAGCATTACATTTGTGGGTTCGATTAAACTCTTAAAATGGCTAGAAAAAGAGAGCTTTCATGTGAAACTCAAGTCTCTCTATTCTTGTTCGTTTTTTTGTGGTTTTTTTAATCAGTTCAAGTTTATTCAACAAAATTCACAACTGTACAGGTCATTATACATTCTCATACCGTGTATAAGCAAATTTCCACAGACCCGCGTATGCATTTTCAACAAAACATTGCCTTCCCCCTTGTACCCCCCCCCCCAGCCGGTCTTCTCTTTACCACTTTTTTAATCCTATCTCCTTCTCCTTCCCTTTTCCATTCCCCCTCTTACGTCTACTCCCCGTATGTACCCCACCGTCAGTAGCCCTATACCTGAATGTGGGACCGTAATGTAAGTAGCTCCGCCGAAGCGTACCCAGAATCATCAATCCACCTAGCCCATTGTTTTTCAAACTTTGCCTTGGACCCCCTCTTGGAGTATATCCTATATTCCATCAGAACCTGTGAGTTAAGTGCCCCTATAATTTCTTGCTTTGAGGGTGGCTCTGTATCCAGCCAGTGTTTCGCTATTCCTTTCCTGACTTGGTATATTATTTTTGCAATTGCCAAACCTGACATCCTATCCCCCTCCAAGTCTCCAACATATCCCAGCAGCATTACCACTGGATCCCATCGAATCTGTACCTCAAACACTCTCCCCAGTAGCTCTGACATTTCTGTCCACAGAGTCCCCAACCTCCCGCAGGACCAGAACATATGGAGGATGTCTGCCTTTTCCTCCGGACACCTAGGGCACCTGGCGTCCGCCCTTAACCCCATTTGTTTCAGCACCCAAGGGGTCCTATACACCCTATGTATCAGAAACAACTGAGCTCTCCGTTGTGCTACATTGATGGACAAAGTACATGTTGCTGCCAAGACCGCCTCCCAGTGGTCTGTAGAAATAGGACCCACATCTCTTTCCCATGCAGCTTTGACTGATGCCATAGGATCTCCCAGATGTTCCGACAGCAACCTGTGATAAACCAATGAAATGAATCCCTTTGACGTTACTGCTTTTGCAATATGTTCCAACACTCCCGTGGCATGTATTGCCATGTCTATACTGGCCGCTTGTGTCTGCACTGCGTGCCGAATCTGCAGGTACTGATAGAACATGCGGGAATCCAACTGAAACCCCTCCCGTAATTGCTGAAAGGATTTGAGTATGCCTCCCTCGTACAACTGACTCAATCGTATTATGCCTTGCTGCTCCCACCCCTGCATCCCTTCCAATTTACCCAGTTCCCCCAGATATGCATTCCTCCAGAGTGGTGTATATTTAGTACACTCTCCTATCCCCAGCAAGTGTTTGCACTGCCACCACACCTTATGTATGAGAAGCAGGGTGGGTCTGGTACTCGCCATCCTTTTATAGCTGTGTGCTTCCAGTCCTGCCAACGGGTTCTCCCCCCCCCCAGATATGATAGGATGCGCGCACTGGACCCCCATGTCTCTTCCTGCTCCCACCCCCAGAAAGGCTGACATTGGGCAGCCAAATAATACACCCACGCATTGGGCACCGCCAGGCCCCCCTCCTCCTTAGGCAGTTGGAGTTTCTCCAGTTTAATCCTGGGTACCCCCTTCTTCCATACTAGGTCCCTAAACAAGTTGTGCAACCTTCTAAACCAATATTTGGGAATCCATACCGGGGAGTTATGTAGGACATACAGCACCTGGGGCATAAGGATCATTTTAATCAGATTCGTCCTACCCAGAGCAGATAGCGGTAGCTTATTCCAAGCCTCTACTTTGGCTTTTATCGTTGTTAACAGTGGCATTACATTAAGAGACATATAATCCTGTGCTTTTGCCGTCACCCTGACCCCCAGGTACTTAAACTCCGTGACCACCGGTATCTCCACCTCCTCCTCCCCAGTCTGGATAACCCCCGGGTCGATGAGCATTAGAGCCGATTTTGACCAATTAATGAGCAATCCCGAATATTTCCCAAACCGCTTAATCAGGGCCATCACTAACGGGAGTGTGCGCTCGGCATCCGCCATGAATAACAGCATATCATCCGCGTATAACGCAATTCGTTCCTCCACCCCCCCATATCTCAACGCCTGGATATGCTCATGTTGTCTTACTGCACATGCCAATGGTTCCACTGCCAACGCGAACAACAACGGAGATAATGGACATCCCTGACGCGTTCCCCGCTCCAGCGCAAACCGATCAGAGAGTACCCCATTCACCCTAATCCTTGCAGTCGGGGCTACATATAACAACTTTACCCATTTTATGAAATTAGGGCCAAATCCCATTTTTCCCAGAACTGACCACAAATATTCCCATTCCACGCAATCAAACGCTTTAGCCGAATCTAGGGACAGAATGGCTCTCCCCCTGTTATTATCCGGAAGAACTTGCAAATTCAAGAACAGCCGTCTCAGGTTCACCGCCGTCGACTTGGATGGCATAAAGCCAGCCTGATCTCCATGTACCACCCCAGCCACTACCCTGGCCAGTCGAAGCGCCAATACCTTTGCTAAGATTTTAATATCCGCCGTCAATAGAGAAACTGGTCTATAGGAGCCCGGGAGCTGCGGATCCTTCCCCTCTTTAGGCAGAACTACTATAGTTGCTTCGTACATTGTGTCCGGGAGCCGCCCCCTATCAAAACTATCCAGAAGAGTGGTCAGTAACTGAGGTGTGAGTTCCTCCCCATATTCCTTAAAAACCTCCACCGGAAGACCATCCGGCCCCGGCGCCTTTTCACTGGCTAGTATCCCTATGGCTGCCTGGAGCTCCTCCAGAGATATTGGTTCCTCCAATGTCCCTCTCTCCTCCCCTCCCAACCTGGGAATTTCAGTCTCCCCTATATACTCTTCCAACTGTTGGGGTGTGTGCTCTGCTCTAGAGGCATATAAATCTGAGTAAAACTGCTGAAAAACTTTCAAAATCTGTCCTGTATCAGTCTCCGACTTTCCCCCCTCCCCCCTGATAGTGTGTATATAATTATTCTCCCTCTGAGCCTGTGCCATCCTTGCCAGTAACCGTCCTGTGGTTTTCCCCTCCTCATAATATTGGCGTTTTAGAAACATCCATTTATTATCTGCCCTCTCCAACTGATGCTGTTTCAACAACCGCTGTGCCTCCACCCAATGCTTCAATGTGTCTGGTGTGTTATCCGCAATATGTAGCCTTTCTGTCTCCGTTACCCTTTCCAACAGCGCTTCCCCTAATTGTCTGGATCTAGTTTTTACTGCCGAAATGTGCTGTATGAACACCCCTCTCAGCCACGCCTTCATCGCATCCCACAGTATCTCTTGCGGTACCGTACCTGAGTTGAATTGAAAATATTCCTTTATGAGGTCTAAAATTCGTTTATTATCTATCAACTTCAGCCAAAAGGCATTGAGTTTCCAGCACCCTTGCCCCCGCCCTATTCTCCCCTCCGTCTCTACCTTCATTAACAAAGGAGAATGATCCGATAAGGCTCTTTGTAGGTATTCTATCTGGGCTACAAAGGGTACTGCTGCCGACGAGCACAATATTAGGTCTATCCTGGATAGAGACTGATACGTGGAAGACGCACAAGAGTACTGAAACTTATTTGGATGCTTATCCCTCCATATGTCCCGCCAACCCATTTCAGGAACAAGATGACCAAATGCTGTTATACCTCCCCCTGTCATGCCAAATTTATCCATATTCGTATTTAGTACCGCGTTAAAATCCCCCATCACTAGTAACGGCACCTCCGGGAATCTAGCCAGTTCCTCCACCACTTTCTTGATACACCCGCTAGAAAATGGAGGGGGGACATACAACACCACCAACACACAGTTCCAATGATACAGAGTACAGTGTACCCCCACATACCGCCCCTCCCCATCCTGGAAGGAGTCATGACATATAAATGGCACTGCCCTATGTATGAGAAGACTCACCCCCCTTGAATATGTAGTATGATAAGAATGAAAACTATGACCTACCCATGCCCTATTCATCATGGAGATGGAATCCCTAGTCATATGCGTCTCCTGTAGTCCTATCACCCGCGACTCCTGCTTTTTGACAAAATCAAATACCGCCTGCCGTTTTCTGGCGTCCCGCAAGCCCCGAGCATTCCAGGACAAACAATTAAGTGATCCCATCATCCTGCAACATATCCCAACACATCCTTTCCTGTACTCGTACTTTTACGTATCCGACCGGCTGGGTCATCCTCCCCTCCCCCACCCTGTAACTTCCCCCGTAAACCTACCCCTTTCCAAGGGTCGGGGCGACAGACCGTATCTGCCATTACCCATAACAACCAGCGTCGGCAGGTCAACTCCGCCCACCTTACATTCAGCAATACCATAACTTGCTATTCACCTTTCCCGCTTAACTGACCATTACTCCCGCTGCCTTTTTTTGCAAATAAACAACCATCCCTTCAACATATCAGTACCCCTCAATGTCCATAAACAAATTCCTCCACTCCCGGTCTTCCGCGTGCACCGCAGCCAGGCCCTTCAAGGCCCCCAGGGGTTCAAACAGGAGTCCAAACATAACCAGGAACCCTCAATGCCAGTTCTTGCAATGGTCTACGACACCTGGTTCAATCCCGCATTCCCCGGCCTCATCTTTCCAGCCGGTCCACTCCGGATCAACGCCGTCCCTCTGCCTCTGCCGGTCTCAGTTGACTTTCATGGCTGTCCAACCATCTAACCGCTTCTCTCGGTGTCTCGAAGAAGGAAGTTGTGCCCAGCGCCACCACTCTCAAGCGGGCAGGATACATCATCGAATATTGCACTTGTAACGTCCTTAAGCGTCTCTTTATATCCATAAACTGCGATCTTTTCCGTTGTACTTCCATAGAGAAATCCGGGAAGAAGGACACCTTCACCCCATTAAAGGAGATGTCTTGACGTTCTCTAGCTTTCCTCAGGATCTTGTCCCTATCTTTGTAATGTAGAATTTTTATCAGCACTGGTCTCTGCGGCCTCCCCGGAGGGCCGGGTCTGGTCGGCACCCTGTGTGCTCTTTCCACAGCAAATAAAGGGGTCAATTCATCCTTGCCGAATGTGTCTATCAGCCATTTTTCAAAGAAATCATCCGGATTCGCTCCCTCCACTCTTTCCGGAACCCCCACTAGGAGAACGTTATTCCGTCTCAACCGATTCTCCATGTCATCTGTCTTTGCCAGCAATGCCGCCACTGCCTGAGAGTGTGCTTGCACATCTTGCCTTATGTTAGGAATCACATCCTCCATGTCTGAGACTCTCCCCTCCACAGCCGTGGTGCGCTCCGCTACTTTTTGCAAGTCGTTCCTGAGCAACAAAATGTCCTCCTTCAATCCACCCATCTGGCATGATAAGGCATTAAGGACCATAGAATTTTGCTTCACCGCTGCCAAAATGTCCTTTAAGGAGGGTTCCCCCTTCCTTGCTCCATTTTTCCCTCCAGCACCTGGCTGATCCTGCATGGCGCCGCTCATCTCCTCCTCCTCCTCCTCCTCCTCCTCCTCCTCCTCCTCCTCATCCTCACTTCTCATGTCCCCCGCCAAAGGAGAGTACCTTGATCCATAAGAGGAGCCTCCAGCAGCCTGATCTCCAGCCGACGTTCTCTGCTGTGCTGCCGCCCCCCCTGCTCTCGGCGTGCGGGCGAACTTCTCCAGCTTCTCTGCTACTTCCTGCCGGAGGCCTCTAGTGCGGCCCTCCGTCTCTCCGGCGCCATCTTGAGCCCGGGACCCGCTGGTGGCGATTTCTGCTTCTTAGAGCGCGTCATTATGGACGGGCACTCGTGCTCCTCCACCTCTATACTCTGGTAGGACCCTGGGGAAGCTGTTTTCCCCAAATTTTGCGGGATATATGGACCTTACAGGATGAATACAGCAGGAGCTCCGGTCACACACGTCCTCACATTCACCGCTAGGCCACGCCCCCTCTATTCTTGTTCTTAGAAATGAAGGCTATTCCATGCAAGAAATTGCCAAGAAACTGAAGATTTCCTACAACGGTGTGTACTACTCCCTTCAGAGGACAGCACACACAGGCTCTAACCAGAGTAGAAAGAGAAGTGGGAGGCCCCGCGGCACAACTGAGCAACAAGACATGTTCATTAGAGTCTCTAGTTTGAGAAATAGACCCCTCACAGGTCCTCAACTGACAGCTTCATTAAATAGTACCCGCAAAACGCCAGTGTCAACGTCTACAGTAAAGAGGCGACTCCGGGAGGCTGGCCTTCAGGGCAGAGTGGCAAAGAAAAATGGCTAATAAAAGGAAAAGATTAATATGGGCAAAAGCACACAGACATTGGACAGAGGAAGACTGGCAAAAAGTGTTATGGACAGACGAATCGAAGTATGAGGTGTTTGGATCACACAAAAGAACATTTGTGAGACGCTGAACAACTGAAAAGATGCTGGAAGAGTGACGCCATCTGTCAAGCATGGTGGAGGTAATGTGATGGTCTGGGGTGGCTTTGGTGCTGGTAAAGTGGCAGATTTATACAAGGTAAAAGGGATTTTGAATAAGGAAGGCTATCACTCCATTTTGCAACGCCATGCTATACCCTGTGGACAGCGCTTGATTGGAGCCAATTTCATCCTACAACAGGACAATGACCCAAAGCACACCTCCAAATTATGCAAGAACTATTTAGGGAAGAAGCAGGCAACTGGTATTCTATCTGTAATGGAGTGGCCAGCGCAGTCACCAGATCTCAACCCCATAGAGCTGTTGTGGGAACAGCTTGACCGTATGGTACGCAAGAAGTGCCCATCAAGCCAATCCAAATTGTGGGAGGGCCTTCTGGAAGCATGGGGTGAAATTTCTCCCGATTACCTCAGCAAATTAACAGCTAGAATGCCAAAGGTCTGCAATGCTGTAATTGCTGCAAATGGAGCATTCTTTGACGAAAGCAAAGTTTGAAGGAGAAAATTATTATTTCAAATAAAAATCATTATTTCTAACTTTGTCAATGTCTTTACTATATTTTCTAGTCATTTTGCAACTCATTTGATAAATATAAGTGTGAGTTTTCATGGAAAATACAAAATTGTCTGGATGACCCCAAACTTTTGAATGGTAGTGTACATGTGGCACTAATCTTTTGCCTAGACATACGACAGGCCTCAGGAGTGAAATAGTACCATCCGAAATTGAGGCCTAATTTGGCGATTTCCAAAGTATTGGTTCACAATTGCAAGGTTCTCATTTGAAATAATAAAATAAACCCCTGAGAAGTGACCCCATTTTCGAAACTACACCCACCATGGCACTTATTAAGGGGTGTAGTGAGCATTTTGACCACGCAGGGGTTTTCCAGAAATTAATGCACTACGGATGTAATGGCAGGGGGTAGGGAGACGGACAAGTGAGCCCTAATCTACCCGCCACTCTGTCCCTGCCTACTTGCAACGACCCGCCCTAGGCGACGGGTTACAACTGGGCGGCGGTCCCTGCGCTCAGTAAGTGCACGACAAACACGACAAACATACAAGGAACACAAGCAAGGAAAAGGGGCCGTTGCCCACGGCAACACCGTGAGCAACCAGAGTGGTGAACGAGCCGAGTCAAGCCAGGAGTGTGCGAGGTACAAAACGAAAAGCAGAAGAGTAGTCGGTAAGCCAGGGTCGGTATGGAGCAGGATCAAAAATAGCAGGAGCTGTAGCTGGGCCAGGAACCACAAGGAAAGAAACAAAAGCAATAACAAGCACCGAGGGACAGGAAGTGCAGGCTTAAATAGGCCGAGGGCGGGAGCTAGCGGAGTCTGGCCAGGTTACGATAGGCTCTCCCACTCCTAAGCCTGCCAGCCTGAATGGTGGAAGCAGGAGTCAGTCTCAGGGATGTATTCTCAGGTGCTGACTGATTAGTTCTGGGAGTTAACCCCGCTGTGCCTGGCAGATCCTTTACAGTACCCCCCCTTTTATGAGGGGCCACCGGACCCTTTCTAAGTGGACCTGGCTTACTGGGGAAACGCAGGTGGAACCTCCTGACCAATACCCCAGCGTGAACATCCCGGGCGGGTACCCAAGTCCTCTCCTCGGGCCCGTATCCTCTCCAATGGACCAGGTACTGGAGGGAGCCTTGGACCATCTTGCTGTCCACAATCCTGGCCACCTCGAATTCCACCCCCTCCGGGGTGAGGATGGGAACAGGAGGTCTCCTCGAGGGAGCCAAGGACGGGGAGCAGCGTTTGAGGGAGGCATGAAACACGTCGTGTATCCGAAAAGACGGGGGTAACTCCAGCCGGAAGGAGACAGTATTGAGGACCTCAATGACCTTATACGGCCCAATAAACCGGGGAGCAAACTTCTTGGACGGAACCTTGAGACGCAAGTTCCTAGACGACAACCACACCAGATCCCCGACCATAAACGGGGTTAGCAGAACGTTTTTTATCAGCCTGAGCTTTTTTGTACGCTCTGGGACACCTCTAGGTTTTTCTGAACCTGGGCCCAGACTGTGCACAGTTCCCGATGAACGACCTCTACCTCAGGATTGTTGGAACTACCAGGTGAAACGGAGGAGAACCGTGGATTAAACCCAAAATTACAAAAAAAAGGAGAGACCCCTGACGAGTTACTGACCCGGTTATTAAGGGAAAATTCGGCGAGGGGAATGAAAGAGACCCAATCAAATTGACAGTCAGAGACAAAACACCTTAAGTATTGTTCTAGAGATTGATTAGTCCTCTCCGTTTGGCCATTGGTTTCAGGATGGAAGGCAGAGGAGAAGGACAGATCAATCCCCAACTTCATACAGAAGGCTCTCCAAAACAATGAAACAAATTGTACCCCTCTGTCCGAAACAATATTGACAGGGACCCCATGGAGACGCAGGATGTGTTTGACAAACAAGGTAGCCAACGTTTTGGCGTTGGGTAGTTTCTTGAGGGGCACAAAGTGGCACATCTTACTGAAGCGGTCCACCACCACCCACACCACCGACTTGCCTTGGGATGGAGGCAAATCGGTGATAAAATCCATGGAGATATGTGTCCAAGGTCTCTGGGGAATGGGCAACGAACGCAGTAAGCCCGCTGGTCGGGACCTGGGAGTCTTGGACCTAGCACAAACCTCACAAGCGGCGACGTAGGCCTTAACGTCTTTAGGCAACCCAGGCCACCAATAGTTTCTGGCAATGAGGTGTTTGGTACCCAGGATGCCTGGATGGCCAGATAGTGCGGAGTCATGATTTTCCCTAAGTACCCTTAGCCGGAATTGCAGGGGAACAAACAGCTTGTTCTCAGGAAGGTTCCCGGGAGCTGCACCTTGATCAGCAGCAATTTCAGAGACTAAATCAGAATCGATCGAGGAAATGATTATACCTGGAGGCAAAATACAAGCAGGATCTTCCTCCGAAGGAGGGCTGGCCATGAAGCTACGCGACAGTGCATCAGCCTTAATATTTTTAGACCCAGCCCTATAGGTAACCAAAAAATTGAATCTGGTAAAAAATAACGCCCATCGAGCTTGTCTCGGGTTTAGCCTCCGGGCAGATTCTAGGAAAACCAGATTCTTGTGGTCGGTAAGGACCGTTACCTGGTGCCTAGCCCCCTCCAGGAAGTGGCGCCACTCTTCAAATGCCCATTTAATGGCTAAGAGTTCGCGGTTGCCAATATCATAGTTACTTTCAGTTGGCGAAAACTTCCTGGAGAAGTAGGCACAGGGGCGGAGATGGGTGAGGGACCTGGTACCCTGGGACAAGACAGCCCCCACTCCCACCTCAGATGCGTCAACTTCCACGATAAATGGCTCCATTTGATTGGGCTGAACCAGCACCGGGGCCGAGACAAAGCACTTCTTAAGGACCTCAAAAGCCTGGACAGCCTCAGGAGGCCAGTGGAGGAGATCAGCACCTTTGCGAGTGAGGTCCGTAAGGGGCTTAGCGATGACCGAGAAGTGAGCAATAAATCTCCTGTAATAATTAGCAAACCCCAAAAAACACTGTAACGCCTTCAGGGAGGCAGGTTGGACCCATTCCGCCACAGCCTGAACCTTGGCGGGGTCCATGCGGAATTCATGAGGAGTGAGGATTTGACCCAAAAATGGAATCTCCTGTACCCCAAACACACATTTTTCGGTTTTGGCAAACAGTTTATTTTCCCGAAGGACCTGGAGCACCTTCCTGACATGCTCCACGTGGGAGGACCAGTCCTTGGAAAACACCAGTATGTCATCAAGGTACACTACCAGAAAAATCCCCAGGTAATTTCTCAAAATCTCATTTATGAAATTCTGGAAGACCGCAGGGGCATTACACAACCCAAAGGGCATGACGAGGTATTCGAAATGGCCTTCGGGCGTGTTAAACGCAGTCTTCCACTCATCCCCCTCTTTGATGCGAATAAGGTTATACGCCCCCCGTAGATCCAATTTAGAAAACCATTGGGCCCCCTGAACCTGATTAAAGAGATCAGGAATCAAAGGAAGGGGATACTGGTTCCTTACCGTGACCTTATTCAGGCTACGGTAGTCAATGCATGGCCTAAGACCACCATCCTTCTTCCCCACGAAGAAGAAGCCAGCACCTACCGGAGAAGAAGAGGGACGAATGTAACCCTTGGCCAGGGATTCCTGGATATACACTCTCATAGCTTCACGTTCGGGACAAGAAAGATTAAATATCCTACCCTTAGGAAGCTTAGCTCCTGGTACCAATTCGATGGCGCAATCGTATTCTCTATGAGGAGGTAACACTTCGGAGGCCTCCCTAGAGAAAACATCAGCGAAGTCCTGAACAAACTCGGGTAGCGTATTCGCCTCCTTAGGGGGAGAAATAGAATTAACAGAAAAACATGACGTACAACATTCATTACCCCATTTGGTTAGCTCCCCAGTATTCCAGTCAAACGTGGGATTATGCAACTGCAACCAGGGAAGACCTAGAACCAAATCGTACGATAATCCCTGCATCAACCGTACAGAGCATTGCTCCAAATGCATGGAGCCAACAAGGAGTTCAAAAACAGGGGTATGCTGTGTAAAATAACCATTAGCAAGAGGAGTGGCGTCGATACCCACTACCGGGACAGGTTTAGGCAAATCAATAAGAGGCATAGCAAGGGACATAGCAAATTCCACAGACATGATATTAGTAGAGGACCCTGAATCCACGAAAGCACTGCCGGTAGCAGACCTACCACCAAAAGAGACCTGAAAGGGAAGCAAGATCTTAGTACGTTTCATATTTACGGGAAATACCTGTGCGCCCAAGTGACCTCCCCGATGATCACTTAGACGCGGAAGTTCTCTGGCTGCAACCTTACGCTTAGGACAGTTGTTCACTTGATGCTTGTCGTCCCCACAGTAGAAGCAGAGACCATTCTTCCTGCGGAATTCTCTACGTTGTTGGGGGGACACGGAGGCCCCGAGTTGCATAGGTATCTCTGAATCTTTCGGGGAGGAACGAAGCAACGGAGCTTCGGGAGGCATCATGGGGGAGTCGGAGGAGAAAACACAAACGTTCACGTTGTCGTTCCCTGAGACGTCTGTCAAGTCGTATCGCTAAAGCCATAACCTGGTCTAGGGAGTCAGAAGAGGGATAGCTAACTAGCAGGTCTTTCAGGGCATTCGACAGACACAACCTAAACTGGCACCTTAAGGCAGGGTCATTCCACCGAGAGGAAAAGGGGCCGTTGCCCACGGCAACACCGTGAGCAACCAGAGTGGTGAACGAGCCGAGTCAAGCCAGGAGTGTGCGAGGTACAAAACGAAAAGCAGAAGAGTAGTCGGTAAGCCAGGGTCGGTATGGAGCAGGATCAAAAATAGCAGGAGCTGTAGCTGGGCCAGGAACCACAAGGAAAGAAACAAAAGCAATAACAAGCACCGAGGGACAGGAAGTGCAGGCTTAAATAAACCGAGGGCGGGAGCTAGCTGAGTCTGGCCAGGTTACGATAGGCTCTCCCACTCCTAAGCCTGCCAGCCTGAATGGTGGAAGCAGGAGTCAGTCTCAGGGATGTATTCTCAGGTGCTGACTGATTAGTTCTGGGAGTTAACCCAGCTGTGCCTGGCAGATCCTTTACAACGGATGGTGCAAAGTGAAAATTGTCATTTTTTTTTTACCTAGAGAAGTCATTTCAGTGGCAAATATGTTGTGCCCAGCTTATGCCACTGAAGACTCGCACCCCAAAAATTGTTAAAAGGGTTCTTCCTGGTATGGCGATGCCATAAATGTGGAAGTGTACAGCTGTTTGGGCACAGTGTAAGGCTCAGAATGGATGGAGCGCCGTTTGGCTTTTGGAGTGCAGATTTTGTTTTGTTTGGTGTTTTACTGTTATTTCAGCTTATAATGTGGGGGCATAGGTAAGCAGGGCATAATCAAGTGGTATAATAATGGGGTAAAAAAAATATTGTTTCGCTTTGAAGCAATCCTTTATGCACAGGCCAGTGTTGCACTGATAAATGGTGTCCTTTCTTATCCCCCTTTTGGTACACACTCTGCACCTTTGCAGTTTGGGGATTTTCTTGGGAAAGTGTTGTCTTGGTATAATACTGGCACCCTTGCTTCTAGCAGATGTGTTTTGAGCCCTCCCCTTCCTGGTTCCCTAACATTAAGGTGAATTTTAGTCAATATCTTCATATCACGATGGGGCGATTTTTAATTTTCTTTATCCGAATGTTCTTTGAGAATTGGGAATCACATTAATGTGGGCCATATTAGAGAAAAGGCCCAGGTGTCCACCCTGTTGAATAGAAATATAGGAGACTAAGGGAGGGGCCAGAGTAGGAGCATACTTCTTATAATACATTCCAGAAAACCAATCCGGGCTTGCGGCCCTGGAGCCTGGAAGGTTTAATGGCCGCAGAAGCCTGGAGACCCTCGTCCAAGGGGAGATGTTTCCATTAAATCCTGATGTTCATAGAATAGGCTAAGGACAATGTCCAGGGATAGGACTTCATAAGCAAGGGCTGTAGAGAAAGCAGCAAGAGGGGCATAAAGGTGGGAATAAAAATTATAAAATTACTTTTAAAATGTGTTTAGGGTCTTGGATGAGGTCCCCCCTCCCCGATTATATAGGCAACCTAGGAAGCGCTTAGACACCCACTCTGGGAGAAAGTTCACATGCAAGAAGGACATTTAGGTTTATCCTTCAACATTTAAAATCGACACTTAGTTCAACGTAAACTCTTTTCTGCGTAAGTCGTCAGACATAGATTCAGATGAGTATGAGCTGCCTCAATGTCTGAACGCAAATCTACGGAGGGATTTACTTTGTGTGCTCGATGTAAGTCTTTCAAGTAATATTTTTGTACGATCAATGTCTGTTGCATTTTTTTTTCTTGTGAAACCCAATTTAAATGAACAGACCTCTAATAGTGGCCTTATGAGCTTTCCAGTAAATGATTGGGGATGTCTAGGAAGGGGGATTTCCACGTAAATAATTAGAGGGCTGACTGTATTTCCAAGCATACCTCAGGATCTCTCAAAAAGGATTCATTAAGCCAATGGAAGCCATATCCCGAGTAAATAGGTCATGCAAAAGTATAGAAATGGGAGATCGTTCAGACCAAGGTGTAGTAAGAATAGTCGACTTGGTTAATAGGGGCAGAAGGGACGATGATACCCACACATGATCTATCCACCAAGTCCTTAGAGTGTAGCAACAGAGCCAATTTGGTATCTGTCTTGCACGGAGTGGCCTGTCTAGTATGTAAGGGATCAGATTTACCCAGGGAAAGGTCAATACCCAAATTGGTATAACCTACCATTATGAGGGAAGCAAAGATGTAAGGGAGACCGAATCCAGCATTTTGGTGAAAAAAAGATCATCTCTCTATTATGGGCATGCTAGTTAAGGAAAGTAAGGGGTTTACTTTCGATTAGTTCCTGAGACCAAGAGAGAAGACCTATCAGTATTGCGGATTACCTCTTGAGAGCGGAATTGCACCACCGAGATCCATATTCCAACCCCTCTTGTTTTATCCAGAGCATTAGCTTGAAAATAGGTGGAAATATTTCGGGTATGAAACCGAAGAGATATGAGTCTGCTGTAGAAAAAAACCCTCAACATGTATAGATTTATAGTAACGAAGGGTTTGTTCCTTTTATTCTGGGAATTTAGCCCATGTGCGTTATGAGATAGTAATGTCAAGCCCTAGTTAACTACAGTGGATGCCATTGTGAAGGGGAAAGTATGCGCCTATTTAACACAAGACTCCCATTAGGTGAAATGGATACCATAGGAATTGAGAAAGCATAATCGTTGGCAGAGAGATGGCAGACCTTTAGAAAAGAAAATAGAGGAAAAAAAAGGGGAAGGGGACTAGGTCCATAGCTACCAAGTCCATCCCTCCTTGCAGCGGGCTCTGGTGAACACCTAGAGGTAGCCTTAGACTCTGCTAACCGGAGTGGTGTTGGAGTATAGGTAGCTTGTGGTTAGCTAGAGATTCCATAACACAAGTCAAAGTTGAATCGATATATCGAAACCTGGAGTAAACGGATTGATTTCTTAAAATCAAATAGACTAGATAGATATCTTCTATAGATAGGACTCTATTATTACCTGATTTTAAATTTTCTGATTTATATTATATATATATATAATTGGAGACACACCCTTCACAAATCTACTATTTGGCAGATAAGCTGTAATATATTTGTTATGTCTATAATTGTGTTTAAAGAGGACTGGTCATTGTAACGGCCGCCATTCCCCACCACCGCTGTATACTTCTCGTCGCGGCAATCCCTTGCGCCTGGTCGGTGCCACGTGCCTTCCTCCGTCAGGTTTGCTTGCGGCCTCCATCGCCGCCACTCTCTTTCTGCATTTCCTAGTGTGCGTGAGCATTGATCCTTGCGGTCCTAAAGCACTAGCATGTGCAAAGTTTTATACCCCGCTTTCCCAGTGTATAAAGGGACCTCCCTTTCCTTTGCACATTGCCTGAGCAATTAGGTTCATCCTAGCTAGTCTAGTGATTCCTCGTGTTATACTTTGTTGAATTTCCTGTATTTAACCTCTTTTTGCACATTTAACTATCCTTGCCTCTTGATTGATACTGTATATCAAATATTTTTTTTCAGCCTGTCTACTGTTGTTTCTTCTATTGCAATCTTGGATGCCAACTTTTTCCTTGGGAAGGTGTGTTTTCTAGCCACAAAAGGTACAGACGCTATATGTATGTATGTGTCCATATATATTTGTGTGTGTGTGCGTGTGTATATATATATATATATATATATATATATATAGATATATATTGTATGTTTTGTGTATAAATAATTTATTGATCCAGACTAAAAATCTTACATATTTTTGTAATTCTTTTATTTTTTATTTTTAAGGTAGGCATGGGAATGTTCAGCATGCAGTGGATATAAGCATTGTAAAAGATCTTGCAGACCAATATCTGAGTCTCTTAATCCAGACTGAACTTGACGTAAGTAGTGTAAAGAGTTTTAAGTACCGTACTTCAATATAAACACTTTTGCCTGTAAATTTATTAGTAGCAATGTTTTTTTAAGTTTTTATTTTAAAGCAGTGTATGTGTTTTATGTTTCCTTGTACTACTTTAATTTATTAAGCAACCACATAAAAAAGAAAAATGGGAAAAAAACAAAACACGCAACACAAACACTACACTTCATGGTACATCTGACTAATTGCAAGTAATACGGTGTTCAGATAGTGAAGAAAAACATGGAACAAGCATATGTCTCTTCAGGTCGCCAACAGACGAGTAAAACAAAGAATGAGCAGCCATAAATATGTAATGTGTTTCAGGGTATACAGTATCATATTCTTCACAGAGACATGTTAAAAAGAAAATCAGAAGAGAAACTTATATATAAAGAAAAATGTTGCCAAAGTGACTTACATCATACAGGTTAAAGGTGAAGAGATGATAGAATGATAACTTATGCAATGATTACTTAGTCACATGTAAAATAAATCATTATATATGAAAAATTAGATATATAGAGGTGATAAATAACAAGCCAAACGTGAGGGCTGATAGATTCCTTAATTACAAATGATTATTCAGTTAATTATGTCAGTCAGGAACCTAATTTTGAAAAAAAACAAAAACTTAATTTTTATTGTTTGAAAAGGTAGATATTTCCAGCTAATCATAAATAAGCATGTATTAGGCATACATGTTACTGTTTTTATTAGGCATACATGTTTCGGCATTTGTGTACTGTGTGCATATACAAGGGTCAAACACACAGTTTCTGTGCGTGAGACAGGTGTGAATCAGGCCCATCTTTTTCTCCAGGCGTAGTTACATTCACCATCTATCTTATTGTGGAAGTCTGAGTCATCACTCTTCATAAAGGTGGCCCAAAGCATGTTTCATCCAGGTATACGAGAACAAAAAAATGAGACATAGAGCGCTCCTCGAAGGTGATACTGTAGATTCAAAGACAGAAGGTACTAGCAAAGGTGTTTTAGGAAACTACGTCACCTTCTGTGGTTGTGCTGGACAGTCGGCACAACTCTATCATCTAGCATGTGGAGACATTGAGCTCCAAACATAGGTAGTGTGCTGGCCTTCGGAGCTAAATAATCAGCAGGATCCGATGTAGGAAAGCAGTCCAAAGAAACTCTGTGGGCCTCTCAGTGGGTGAAGAATAAAACCGCTTTATTGCTTAAAAAAGACACGTGTATTGAAACCGCATATGTCTCTGTATATGAATCACATACAGAGACATATGCAATTTCAATACACGTGTCTTTTTTTAAGCAATAAAGCTGTTTTATGTTTCATCCAGCTTAGTGGCCTCATGGGAATTACTTTTGCAGTAGAAAAGCCAGGCATTCAGCTAAGCAAAGAGATCTAAGGTGTGGTCTAAGTGTATTGAAATTCTCTATCGCTAGTACAATTGTAAACAAAAACTATGAAAAAAAAATGAAACCAGTATTCCAATACACAAGGTTCATGTTGTAACATTAAAATGTATACGGCAAATTTATAAAAAAAAAAAGGGACAAAAGACCATTCTATAAAATGAACCCCATGACTGCTATAAGTTTCCAGACTTTATGGTCGCCAGAACAATTTTGACACTTCTTAGATCATATTATACACCCATACGCATATATTTATCTGAAATTAGACACCTGGCACATTGTCAAAGTGCTACCCAGCACTTTACACTCATAGAAGTTCATTAAATTTGGCATCAGTGTAATTTTTTTTTAAATTAAAAGCATGTATACAATTCATGCTGGTGGCTAAAAAGCTGACCTAAAGCAGAACCTTAGTGCACAACACCTCATAAAAACATCATACAGAACTCATGCAGAGGTAATACATGTCGCTCATGACTATAGCTTAACCAAATCATCACAATTTAAATCTGGTTTTAGGCAACAAATAAACCCGCCCCCCCCCCCAGGAAAAAAAAAAAAGCTGGATCTCTTGAAAAGTCAGTATACCACCAGACCCCGATTTTATTATGTGAAAATAATTAAATAACCTGATGGTTTCAGTCAGTTCATACCGCTCATTACAGCCATAGTCACTTTCATACAACTTTGTGAAAAATAACATATTAAAAAAACAAAAAAATGTATAGTATTTGTGACAAAGAATATCATTCGAGCAAAAAAGCTGAGACAGAGGGCATATGCAACATCTGCAAATATTTAAAATATATATTGCACACACAAGCAGCTGTACTGAAATATAGCTTTTATTTCATATACACTCCCAACCCCTCATGAGATTTCACATAAATTTTAAGCAAAAAGTACATTTTCCGCTAAAAATGTATCAATCATTCATGATAAGAAGAATCCACGTCACCTTGCAATTAACAAATAGCAGCAGTCTGGCTCTTTCACCAGTTTATAACTTCACTATCTCCTACCAAATCTAACAGGCACTTTAATGCAGATACCTACTGGTTTTTTAAAAATCAAAAAACTTTAATTATTGACAAAGTTATGATCATTTTTAGATTTATGTCAATTTTCTCTAAAAGACCAACTTTGTTTTTTTTTCCTTCCACCATGTGGGTGTTGTATAGAAAAGTGTATAACGCTGACCAATCAGCCTCATACACTTCTCTTCAGTCCAGTCTTGATTAACAGCCCAGCGTGATCTCCGCTAAAATCGCGAGATCACGCTGTGACATCACTTCCTGCTACAGGTCCTTTACCGGAGCGACGGAAGACTGACCAGACATAGACTCCAGACGTGTCAGGACGATTGTCCGAATCTGCAGCAGCATCATAGCGTGCAGGTAAGTATAGAAAACCCCCTAGGGACAAGCACATGTTTTACGTGTGTCCCCCACGGCAACGAGCATTAGGGATTTAGTTCACAGAGCAGACATCCCCCCCTTGGCAGCAAGCATCTGAGGGCATTACCGCCAGTACACATATCCCCTTGACAACGAGCATTTCTGGGCATTACAACCAGTAACCATACCCTCTTGGCAATGAGCATTTATGGGGCATTACCACCAGTACCCATACTCCCTTGGCAATGATCATTTCTGGCCATTACAACCAGTACCCATACCCCCTTAGGCAACAAGCATTTCAGGGCATTACCACCAGTATCCATACCCCCTTGGCAACGAGCATTTAAGGGCATTACCACCAGTACTCATACCCCCTTGGCAACAAGCATTTTAGGGGCACTACCACCAGTACCCATACCCCTTGGCAACGAGCATTTCATGGGCTTTACCACCACAACACATACTACCTTGGCAACGAGCATTTAAGGGGCAGTACCACCAGTACCAATATCCCCTTTGGCAACGATAATTTATGGGCATTACCGCCAGTACACATTCCCTTGGCAATGAGCATTTCTGGGCATTACAACCAGTACTCATACCCCCTTTGGCGACAAGCATTTCAGGTCATTACCACCAGTTGGCAATGAGCATTTATGGGGCATTACCTCTGTACCCATACCTCCTTGGCAACGAGCATTTCTGGCCATTACAACCAGTACCCATACCCCCTTAGGCAACCAGCATTTCAGGGCATTACCACCAGCACCCATACTCCCTTGGCTATGAGCATTTATGGGTCAGTACCTCCAGTACCCATATCCCCTTTGGCAACAAGCATTTCCGGGTCATTACCACCAGGACCCATTCCCCCTTGGCAACGAGCATTTCAGGAGCATTACCCCCAGTACCTATACTCCCTTGGCAACGAGCATTTCAGGGGTTTTACCACCATAACACATACCCCCTTGGCAACGAGCATTTATGGGGCAGTACCACCAGTACCCATATCCCCTTTGGCAGCGAGCATTTGAGGGCATTACAACCAGTACCCATACCCCCTTGGCAACGAGCACTTATGGGGCATTACCTCAGTACCCATACCCCCTTGGCAATGAGCATTTCTGGCCATTACAATCAGTACCAATACCCCCTTTGGCGACGAGCATTTCAGGGCATTACCAAGAGTACCCATACTCCCTTGGCAATGAGCATTTATGGGGCAGTACCACCAGTACCCATATCCCCTTTGACAACAAGCATTTCAGGGAATTACCACCAGTACCCATACCCCTTTGGCAACAAGCATTTCAGGGCATTACCACCAGTACCCATACTCCCTTGGCAACTATCATTTCAGGGGCATTACCACCAGTACCCATACACCCTTGGCAACGAGCATTTCATAGGCGTTACCACCATAACACACATCCCTTTTGGTAATGAGCATTTCATGGGCATTACCACCAGTACTTATACCCACTTGGCAATGAGCATCTATGAGGCAGTACTACCAGTACCCATATCCCCTTTGGCAACAAGCTTATTAGTGGAATTACAAGCTGAACCCTTCCCCACTTGGCAACAAGCATATCAGGGGTTTTACCACCAGTACACATACCCCCTTGGAATGAGCATTTTGGGGCATTACCACAAGTTGTATCGATCTTGGGCCATTAAATAAAGATGCAATGAGATTAAATTAATTTGGGCAGATGCAGAGTTAAACGTCGGGTCATTGACCACTATACGGCTGCTCCCCCTGCTGGAGAGACTGGCACAATTCCCTTGTGCTTGTTTATCCAGGAGGTGGGGCTGACACGTTCGCACTCGCAGGCTACTGGAGGCGGCCTCCGTTGCCATGGAAGCGTCTGACGCTTCGCGGCGTCGTGTCTGACTTCATCGGTGTTGGCCCGGTGTCGCGCTTTTTTTGTCCCTGCGGGGAAGACACGCGTCTCATACCGGCTATCTGCTCATTACATCCTTCAGCTATTACATGGTAAGCCAACTGCTCCTGATTGGTCTATGGACCTTTAAATGTCTTTTTGTGACTCTCTGGCACCGTTCCCAGATGAAGGCCTGGAGCCGAAATGCGCGTCGGGATGTGACGCCAGGTAGCCATCACTGATTTCATGGGTAAGGTATTATATAACTATATATGCCATCCACTCATTCTTATAGTTTATAAAAAAATGCTCTTTAAATGTCATCTAAATCTCACCTAACAATTACAAGTTAGTTGTAGGAGTATGCATGGAGATTGCGATGACATTATCTCTCTGTGCTTATGTACATATTTTTAATTAAAGGCATAAACTTTAATGCACGAAGGTACAAAAACTTAAACAAATCACAGCATGGGTACAGAAATAATGACTGTTGCTGTAAAGGATCTGCCAGGTACTACGTCTGTGTATACTCCCGGCATTAATCAGTCGACACCTGAGGCCAGACCTCTTAGACTGACACCGGCTCCCACCAACCAGGGTGGCAGGCTCAGGAGTGGGAGAGCCTATCGCGGCCTGGTCAGTCGGAGTTAGCTCCGCCCCCTGTCCATTTATACCTGCCGTGTTCTCTTCCTCAGGGTTGTTATTCTTCTTGGATTCCTGGCCCCACTGCTGCCTTGCTCCAGCCTGCTTCTGCCTTGCTTCAGTTCCGCTTCTCCTGCTTCGCTTTGCCCCTGGCTTGCTTCCTGCTCCGTGCTCTCGTTGGTATACTCCACTACATCCTGATCCTGACTGACTCATTCACCGCTCCGTTTCCTCGCGGCGTTCCGTGGGCTACCGCCCCTTCCCTTGCGTGTTCCCTGTTTGTACTCCCTTGCACTTAGACAGCGTAGGGACCGCCGCCAAGTTGTACCCCGTCGCCTAGGGCGGGTCGTTGCAAGTAGGCAGGGACAGGGCGGTGGGTAGATTAGGGCTCACTTGTTCCCTTCACCTCCTTCCTGCCATTACAGTTGCTATTTGGTGTCCATTACCTCACTGTGGTTAGTCATCCCTGAATTTTATACTGAGATATGTGTTTTTAAATTTTTGGATTGAATAAAAATTTATACTTTTACAAATATTTGAGTGTCAGACTCTATTTCGTTGTAAGTTATTGTTCTCTATTGAGTTAAATGACATCATTGTTATCCTTGCATAATATCGGGCATATGTATACCTCCCACCTCATACTGGTTATAAGTATGGGATCATTCCCATCATGGTAGAGGGGATTTATGGTTGATCTCTGCTTTAGGTTTAGCATTACCACCAGTACCCATACCCCCTTGGCAACGGGCATTTCAGGGGCATTACCACCAGTACCCATACCCCCTTGGCAACGAGCATTTCAGGGGCATTACCACCAGCACCCATACACTCTTGCACTTAAAATTATAAGAGAAGTCTTCTATGATCCAGAGGATGAAAATTGTGGATTTCTAATGTTCAGGGAAGAACCCTCTGAATATTTGGCCTTGGAATAGTATTTTGTAAATTTATTATCTCAAATTTGAAGATTAAAATTTGAGTTTAAAACTTTTTTTATTTTGTATTTATCTTGATTTTTTTCCGATTTAATATAACTTTGCTAACAAATTCTATAAACACTTTAAAAAAAATATTATTCCACAATTAATAATTAGCAAAAAAATGACAATAAAACTTTAATATAATCCAAAATATTTTATTTTATTAAGCATACACACTGATTTAGATAAAAATATTAAATCAAAACATGTTAGAAGTTTAATCATCATGACACACGTTGAATAAATTATAAATTTTTCTCAATTTGATATGGGATTTTAAAAATCAAATCTGTGGTGGGTTGAGCAAAGTAAGTACTATAAATCCGAACTGTATATTTCATAAATTATTACACAATCTTGCCTTTGGGTCCAAATACAAATTGTAATGAAATCTGCAAGAACATTTTACCGTTTGTCTCCAGCGCTATAAGAAATAACAATCCTTATCCAGCAGGAAGGAACACCAGACAGACAGGGCGACTGTTTGAGTCTGTGGAGATAATGTAGACAGCTAGAAGTAGACACACGTACAGACCACAACTCCTGTGTACCAAAGACACATATCACAGTAGAAGCCTCGTTACAGTGCCTGGGTCAACACTTACCCTGACAAACGCGGGGAGACTAGTGAACCTGTGGAGAAAATGTAAATAATATAGGACAATCCACATACTACGTTGGGTCTACACTCATATCGGCATTTTGTCTTACACAAGAGGACTTCCACAACTCTAGTCAAGCGACATCTTTGAGTAGACACATGTAGTAAGTTTCCTTTAAAAGTGTCCTGTAAAATCGAATTAAAATAATTAATAAAACTGCCAAACAACTAAACAAACTTGAACTACTTACAGCAATATAACAACTATACAAACCATTCATTTTTATTTTTTCCTGAACAGCAGCAATCTTGTCGCTTACAAAACCTACTGAAGTGCTGCTCCAAAAATTCTCTTTTGATTGGTCTTTCTACATTGGCAATGTTGGGTGGAAGCGTTGTAACTCTGCTTTGCCATGTATGATTTGCCTCACCCTGTGCAATTTTTAGACAGTCCTCCAGTATTCTTTCAGTATGGTAGATGCTCATCGGTTAAAATACATTTTTGATTAAACACCTTTTCTTCCGTTTGGTAGCATTAACTTTGTCCTTTGAGTACCAATAGTGTCACAATTTGTTTTTTGTACATGAACAGCTTATTTTCTTTCAAGGTTGTGGTTATGCGCCAGGATAGCAAGTTTGGTCCTAGCTTCTATTCCATCAATGCCAAAGTGAATTTGTTTTGATCTATATTTCAACACTAATCTGTGGAAGGCCTGTAACGGTCCAGTGTGGCAATTTCTGATGAGGTGTGGAACATCCGTCAACAGCTGTGGATTACAGACAACTTCTTCCACTCTTCGATAAGCAATGCTTCCAGGGGTAGGCCATAGCACTGAAGTTTGTGGTTAGGTGGACAAATCATCATGAGCACATTTTTTGTAAAGAACGGCATCTTCCCATTAGTGACAGTTGATGATGTGTTTCAGGACAGACTTCCAACGTTCCTTGAAAAAGTCCTCATTTAGACTCCACCAGCAATGGTTCACGACTTTATCAATCCATGGTATGATAGGTCTGCCGAGGATTCCACTACTTACCTTCAGCAATTTTTTTCTTAATGTCTTTACATAATGACAGATTTCATACTGATGGTCTAGGTCGTGGCACACATCTCGCAACAACTTTTGGATACTGACGTGACTGTCAGAGGCAAAAATGCAAACATCAAATCCTTCAGACAAAATTCTATCCATAACCATTTTAAATACAAATTTCTCCATTGCAATGGAAGAAGTGCACGGGCTCCTCTGGGCAACTTGAAAATCCATGATTTTTTCTGTATACAAATCCACTACAGTGTACGTACAGTATTTCGCAATGTCATTGACTGTCACACTGCCCATCTCCAGTGAAACATATAGGAAGAGTTGATTGTTCGTTTTTTTTATTTTATTCTTCTCTTCAAGCCAGGCGACTTCAATTGCAGGAAAAATAAATGTTGACTGGTACCTGTAGAGCAGGGGTCTCAAGCACGCGGGCCGCATGCGGCCCCTGGGGCTGTCATCTGCGGCCCGCGGGATACCGAGCCGCTAAACTCTGGAATTCCCTGACATCGCTGTCCACATATGAACAGCGATGTCTGGGGCTTCCCCAGAGCCGGAGTCCCGTGCAGAGCGCTAGTATCTGCTCTGCTCCGGGACTCTGTGGAATTCCCTGTCATCGCTGTCCATATATGGACAGTGTGTCAGTGTCTTCCCCAGAGCGGAGTCCCGAGCAGAGCGCTAGTACAGGATCTGCTTCGGGACTCTGTGGAATTCCCTGACATCGCTGTCCGTTTATGGACAGTGTGTCAGGGTCTTCCCCAGAGCAGAGTCCCGTGCAGAGCGCTAGTAAAGGCTCTGCTCCGGGACTCTGTGGAAATCCCTGACATCACTGTCCATATATGGACAATGTGTCAGGGTCTTCCCCAGAGCAGAGTCCCAAGCAGAGCGCTAGTACAGGCTCTGCTCCGGGACTCTGTGGAATTCCCCAGAGCAGGAGTCCCAGTGATGTCAGGACCACAGCTGGAGTCTCAAGAAGAGCCTACTGGCGCTCTGCCTGGGACTCCAGCTCTGGCGTTGCCCCTGACATCTCTGTCCATATATGGACAGTGATGTCAGGAGCAGAGCTGGAATCCCAACCAGAGTGCTAGAAGGGCACTGAGGCAGCATCCACGGAGGGCACTGAGGCAGCATCCACGGAGGGCACTGAGGCAGCATCCACGGAGGGCACTGCGGCAGCATCCACGGAGGGCACTGCGGCAGCATCCACGGAGGGCACAGTGGCACTATTTAAAAAGGGGCTGCCCAATTGACGTGTGTCTGCCAAACGCTGCCAACTGAGCCGCCGGACTGCATTTAGCGACACTTAAACTGGAAAACTGGATTGTTGAAATAAGCACGTGGAGAAATATCTCAAATTTTAAACCTAGCGGTATTATTATAGTAATGTAGTATTAATTTTATAGTAATGTAATATAGTGTTATAGTAGTTCAAATAAGTAATTTATTAGCCCGTTAGTGACCGGCCCATAGTCTTTTTACGTCGGTCACTGACGGGCCTTATTCCGATGCCATAGACTTTTTACGTCGCGGCATCGGAATAAGTAAACAGAGCAGGGAGCTGTCAAATCTCCCTGCTCTCAGCTGCCAGAGGCAGCTGAGGGCTGGGAGCGTCCCTGCTCTGCCGGGTGAGATGGATATTAGAATCGATCTCACCCGTTTAACCCCTCAGATGCGGTGCTCAATAGCGAGCACCGCATCTGAGTGGTTTTGGAGAGGGAGGGAGCTCCCTCTCTCTCCCACCGACACCCGGCGATACGATCGCCGAGTGTCTGTGTCTCCAATGGCAGCCGGGGGCCTGATAAAGGCCCCCAGATCTGCCTGTAATGAATGCCTGCTAGATCATGCCGCAGGCATGACCTAGCAGATGCCTGTCTGTTTTAAACGGACAGGCATAATACACTGCAATACAGAAGTATTGCAGTGTATTATAATAGCGATCGGAGGATCGCATATTAAAGTCCCCTAGTGGGACTAGTAAAAAAGTTTAAAAAAAAGTTTAATAAAGTTAATAAAAAAAAAATGTGAAAAACCCACTTTTTCCCCTTACAAACTGCTTTACTATTAAAAAAACAAAATAAAGTTAAAAAGTTACACATATTTGGTATCGCCGCGTCCGTAAGGACCCCGACCATAAAGCTATTACATTACTTAACACGCACGGTGAACGCCGTAAAAAATGAAATCAAAAATTGCTGTTTTCTGTGAATCCTGACTTTAAAAAAATGTGATTAAAAAATGATCGAACAGTCGCATCTACTCTAAAATGGTACCAATAAAAACTACAAGTCTTCCCGCAAAAAAAAAGCCCTCCTACAACTGCATCGGCGAAAAAATACAAACGTTACGGCTCTTCAAATATGGAGACACAAAAACAAATAATTTTGAAAAAAAAGCGTTTTTACTGTGTAAAAGTAGTAAAACATACACAAACTATATAAATTTGGTATTGTTGCAATCGTAACAACCCGCTGAATAAACTTATTGTGTTATTTATACCACACGGTAAACGGTATAGATTTAGGACGCAAAAAAGAGTGGCGACATTTCAGATTTTTTTTCTATTCCCCCCCCCCCAAAAAAAGTTAATAAAAGTTAATCAATAAATAATATGTACCTCAAAATGGTGCTATTAAAAAATACAACTTGTCCCGCAAAAAACAAAACCTTACACAGCTATGTCGACGCAAAAAAAAGTTATAGCTCTTAGAATGCGACGATGGAAAAACGTAAAAAATAGGACCAGTGTCACGAAAAAAAAATGTTTTTAGACCAATTTGCTTTTAGTGTTTTATTAAACATTTTTTTATTTATTTGTGTTTTACTTTTTTTTTTATTTTTTCACTTTTTCTTGTCCATGGGGGCTGCCCTTTTTTTTTCCATCTCTGTATGTGTCGATTAACGACACATACAGAGATGGAATACGGCACATACAGTCCCATAGTGAATGCGAACGGGGCCCGTTCCATCCACTATCCTGTACGCCGTCTGTGTGGGAACGGCGCATGCGCCGCTCCCACACAGTCCAAATTGAACGGTGCGACGTCCGGCGCCATTTTCTTGTGGACCGGAAGTCGCGGCCAGACAGTAAGATTACTACTTCCGGTCGCGGCTTCCAGACTTGTGCACTTGGAGCGGAGGTAGCAGACGGAGCGGAGGGACCGGAGGGAGCGGCGGCAGCAGGAGCAGGTAAGTTAGGTCTGTGTATGTACGTGTTTTACTGTGTGTTTACTACTGTATGTTAACCTACTACACTGTGTGTTAGCTCAAAAAATGGCGACACACAGTGTAGGAGGTTTGACCGTTCAATCCCCTCGTTTCTCCCGGCACTAGCCAGGATAAAGGAGGGGGGATTCTGAGAGCTCACTAGAGCGAGTGAGTTTTCTCAAATTTGCAGCATAAAACAATGTGGTTGCTTTACCACATGCAATGCTGCAATTTTGGGAATTGCTCCATCTAGTGACCAGCGCTGGTAAATATTATAAATTCGAATCTAATTTATAATATTTCCTGACTCGTGAAAAAATTAAAAAAAATTAGAACAATGTTTAATCACCTATACACTAACTGTTTAACTAAAAAAAATAAAAAAATTTCTAGCGACACATTCCCTTTAAGGTCTAAAATAGGCTGGTCATTAAGGGGTTAACAATAATTTTGTGTTGTATCAAATTTGAAAGTAATGCGGCCCGTCGACTTCCCATTTTTTCTATATGCGGCCCACTTACCCTGCCGAGTTTGAGACCCCTGCTGTAGAGGGTCTTCTCTGAAAACATTGTAAGTCTAAAAATCTTACAAAGCTCTGCAACTTTATGGAAATTGAGTCCACTGCACAATATGGAAGATGCAAACAAAATATTTCCACTGTAGAATCTTCCAGTTTTGGGCTGAGTATTCCAAAGCAGAAGAGAATTATGTCCTTGTGTGCATATTCCACGAATGATTAATGCACTTCCCTTTCATTCCTTGACAATTTTGCTTACAGTGAAAGGGCATCCATCTATTTCTTGGCACTTCACTTTCCTGATTGGGACATTTAGACAACTTTCAAAGACTATTAAGAGGCGTCAACAGGAGATTCATTGATGGAGCGCATGGCAGTATTTTCCGAAGAGCATTCACTTACCAGGAATGGATTGTACGAGGGATCCTTCGAATTGTAAACCGCTCTATCATTCTCATACACCAAGCATGAAGCATGTTTGGAAACTTCTTCAGCACTGTCAACTGTGAAAGGGAAAAACACCACTTACCTTGTCCACCTCTAGATCTTCGATTTCCATTACATTTTCAAGGGGCAGTTTAACGCTTTGGATGGGGGAATGGAATGGCTCCACAATATCTCTTAAATTCCATTTTCAAAAATCTGCAAAGAGCTGCTGCTTGATGGAAATGAAATGGAGTGGAATGTAATATGTTTGATGTTTCTTGTTGCAGAACAATACCTTGATGAATGCTTTCCAGGTATTCTTCACAGGAAAGGATGACCGAATTTTCAATAGTGAAATCTGTCTGCGTCTCCACATCTCTGACTGATTTTGAGACAATAATTTGTGTTTCTGAAGTACGGTTTTCTATAGAAGTTAAACTTGCATATGGTGTTGAGCAGGATGTAGTTGTGGTGTTAATACTTGTGAGGGCTTTTAACTCAAATTCTCTATTTGGATTTTGAGCTGGAGCTGTTCTCTTTGTAACCACCTTCCTCGATAAATATTCATTGACAATTGTTGAATTTGATGCATTTTGAAATAAGGTTGCAATAGCATTTTGATGAAGTTGCGTTTGAAGTTGCTACCAGTTGCGTTAACAATAAAATTGTCATCTGTAAAATGAAGAGAACAAAGTCTATACTTGTGGTTTGCTTTTTTTTGTGCTCAATATCGTTTGCACTAGGACCCCTATATTTTGAAAGTGTTGGCCCATATGTTGAAGCCATTGTTTAGCATTAGAACATTTTTATTGATAAATCTCAACATTCAAATGAAAAAAAACCTTACATTTTTAGTAATTCACAGAAGAAATGCCCCTAGAATGCTCATTGCCAAGGGGATATGGGTACTAGTGGTAAAGCCCCTTCTATGCTTGTTGCCAAGTGAGGGAAGAGTACTGGTGGTGATGCCCTGAAATGCTCGTTGCCAAGGGGGTATGGGCACCGGTGGTAAAGCCCCTGAAATGCTGGTTGCCAAAAGGGTATTGGTACTGGTAGTAATGCCCTGAAATGCTCGTTGCCAAGGGGGAATGGGTACTGGTGGTAATGCCCCTGATATGCTCATTGCCAAGGAGGAATGTGTTATGGTGGTAATGCCCCTGATATGCTTGTTGCCATGTGGGGAAGAGTACTGGTGGTGATACCCTGAAATGCTCGTTGCCAAGGGGGTATGGGCACTGGTGGCAATGCCCTGAAATGCTCGTTGCCAAAGGGAATATGGGTACTGGTGCTAATGCCCCTGAAGTGCTCATTGCCAAGGGGGTATGGGTACTGGTGTGAATTCCCCTGAAATACTCGTTGCCAAAGGGGATATGGGTACTGGTCGTACTGCCCCATAAATGCTCATTGCCAAGGGGGTATGGGTACTGGTGGTAATACCCTGAAATGCACGTTGCCAAAAGGGATATGGGTATAGGTGGTAATGCCCCTGAAATGCTCGTTGCCAAGGGGGTATGTGTTATGGTGATAATGCCCCTGGAATGCTCGTTGCCAAGGGGGTATGGTTATTGGTGGGAATGCCCCTGAAATGCTCGTTGTTATGGTGGTAATGCCCCTGAAATACTCGTTGCCAAGGGGATATGGGTAATGGTGGTAATGCCCCTGAAATGCTCATTAGCAGGGTGGTATGGGTACTGGTGGTAATGCCACTTAAATGCTCGTTGCCAAGGGGCTATGGGTACTGGTTGTAATGCCCAGAAATGCTTGTTGCCAAGGGGATGTGTGTACTGGTGGTAATGCCCTCAAGTGCTCGTTGCCAAGGGGGGATGTCTGCTCTGTGAATTAAATCTCTAATGCTCGTTCCCGTGAGGGACACATGTAAAAAATAGATGTGCTCGTCTCTAGGGGTTTTTCTATACTTACCACTTTATGATGCTGCTGCAGATTCGGAGAAACGTCCTGGCACAGCTGGAGGCTGTCTGGTCAGTCTTCCGTCGCTCCGGTGAAGGGCCTGCGGCAGGAAGTGATGTCACAGCATGATCTCGCGATTCTAGCGGAGATCATGCTGGGCTGTGAATCAAGCTGGACTAAAGAGAAGTGTATTACGCTGATTGTTCAGAATCATACACTTTTCTTAAGAACACCCACATGATGAAAGGGAAAAAGAACGCCAAGTTGGTTTTTTAAAGAAAATTAGCATAAATCTCAAAATTATCATAACTTTGTCAATAATAAATGTTATTTTTTATTTTTTTTAAAAACACAGTAGTTATCTGCATCAAAGCGCCTATTAGATTAGGTAGGAGATAGTGAAGTTATAAACTGGTAACAGAGCCTCTTTAATCAGCTCAGTAGCGGGACGTGCACATTACTAAATTGATTAAACACCAGGGGGCGCCATTATAATAAAGTGAATTTCTCACCGTTGGATCATTTGTTACAAGGTAAATTTACAAAACTAATAAATTTTTTAATGCTGACTTATATTGCAGTAACATTTAAAAGTGGTACAACGCCTTTTATTCATGTGTGTCTCAAATAGGTACGTAATAGCGGGTTGATGGTGTAACCACAAAAGCATAGGATATCTTTTGGTTGTGTCCCACATGCCGCTCATATTCCAAGTAATTATTTCTACATTTTTAACCATATTACAAAATAGGTTAATGGCATGACAGGGTAAAATATAAAGTAGTCATGCATGAACAGTGTGGCTCAACTACCTAAGTGTCTTGTTCTGAAAAGATTTCCCAACCGAATAAAAAACAGCCACAGAACATCTTGCAGAAAGAATAAGGGCAAACAAACATCCTATGCCGAAATAGTGTGCGGACGCAGTGACCTGTTGAGTTATACTTCTTGTACAACTGATTCACTCTTTCCCACTGGTGTTTGGGGAATGTCATGGAAGGAGGCACTTGCCAAGGTAAACCCATAGACTACGGTTAGGGAATTGCGTACCTTCCTAGTGCCACAAGTGGATTTCTTCAGCTTCATCCCTGATGCAGCCTCTTTATAACCTAATAGCAACCTGTAATGATGGAGGCCTTTTTAAAAATAACTGATGAAACTGAAAGCTGTTTCAAATCACTAAAGAAAGCTGTGCTTGCAGCACTAGCGCTAGGAATTGCCAATTACAACTTGCCCTTCAAACTTTTCTGTCATGAACACCAGCTTCATCAAAATAGCAATTATTTGCTATTAGGTGCTTAGTGTCCTGCTGTTCTGCAACAGAAAATCAACAAAAACACAGCATAAATTGACATGCTGCAGAATTAAATTCTGCACCGCAGGTAAATTTATTAACATTAATGCTGTGGGTTTTTTTTGCAGCGGGGGCATGAGATTTTTCTAAATCTCATCCACTTTGCTGCTACTGTATATGCTAAGAAATTTCCGCAGAGAATACCGTTGCGGAAATTCCGCAGCGCTTACGCTACGTGGGGACCCAGCCTTAAGATGGCAGCGTTAGCATTACACTAGAAGACTGCCTTAAACATGTCTTTGAGAGTGGGTTCATGGTTTGGGAGGCTGTTAGGGGCTGCAACAGGTCCTTGCCAACCTTTTAGCTTCTGCTATTTTGATAGGAGAAGCAGGGCAACACTCTGCAGAGTGGGTGGGTGTCATCTTGCCAGTACTATTCCATCCACCTCCCTGGGTTTATCCTCACTGTCCTCTAGATCTTTGAAGCCCCTAAATGTTGTTGGGGGCTACGTGCTTGCGGAACGGGCAAATTGCTCCATTTGGTCAGCCACTTCAGCAGCCTCATCTTTAGCTGGAGTCTCCGGCGGCACCATGTTGCAGTCTTTTATCAGCCTGTCTCTATCTCTCTTCAAGTAATTACTAAAACGGACATGTCAGGGGAGCTGACAGGCATACCTCCCAACCGTCCCGGTTTAAGCGGGACAGTCCCGGATTCCGGGCGGTGTCCCGCTGTTCTGGGCGGCCTGTGGTACGTTCCAGTGTCAACTATATATGCATTTCAATGCAGGGGACTCCTGTCTTGGCGAAGCCCTTGATGTCACTGTCCATATATGGAGAGTGACGTCAGTGACCCCTCCGGGAGTGGAATCCCCGGCCAGAGCGTTGATGACCCTCTGGCCAAAGTCGCTGTGCAGCCCCAGCCTAAGGCCTGATTCACACAGGCACTGCGCATCTCGAACATGAAAAACTGCCGTGTCTCATGTACGAGGTGCATCCGTGCTCAGCGCTGCGGGACGCGATGTCACGCATCCCCCATAGTTGAGAGTCTATGGAGGGGTGCGTGATGCGTGAAAAGATAGGACATGTACTATTTTCTCACGGACCCTTCACACGGTCCATTGTAACCATGGCTGTGTGAACGGCCACATTGAATAACATAGGTCCGTGGGATGGCCGCTGTTTCAACGGCCATCCCACGGACGTTTAACACGTTCGTGGGAATCAGGCCTAAAACTGTACAATACATCAATATAGATGATATGAGAGTGATAGACATACTAATAATCTTTATTTGTATGACACGAAAAAAACCTGCATTTACATATATAGATCATGATAATTATCTGTATGTGTCTATCTAAACGCATATTTTTTTTTTGTGTCATATAGATAAAGATTATTATCTCCTGTCTATCTATTTCATATATATTGATATATATAGTATAGTTTTAGGCTGTGCAAAAGGCACATCATTCCAGCAGGTGGAAGGGGGCGCTGGCTCTCTTCCCCTGCTTGTTTCAGAAGCCCCCGGGCCCGGCGACTCAGCAGCTTCCTTTCCGCCTGTTCGTTTCTTATCTCAGTTGCGTCGCTACTGCTTTTGCAGCCTGCTACAGTGCTAGCGACGCCACATTCAATAGTACCTGCGTCCTTAGGAGCACCACTGTAATTCCCTGAAGAAGCGGAAACCCTGTATGGCCGGGTATTCCGCTCCTGGACAGAGCGCTTAATTTCTCTGTCCATATATGGACAATGGAATCAGGGGCAACTCCTGAAGCAGAATCCCCGCCCACAGCGTTGCCGACGCTGTGACCGGGGATTCCATGCTAGCAGAAGACCTTGATGTCACTGTCCATATATGGACAGAAACATCAAGCGCTCCGTCCAGAAGCAGAATCCCCACCCATAGTGGGATTCCGCTCCTTCAGGAAGGGGGGGTGTCATCTACAAGGGTGTCTGGCACTACATACAAGGGGGCTTTGTGGCACTACCTACGAGGGGTGAGTGTGGCACTACCTACGAGGGGGCTGTGTGGCGCTACCTACGAGGGGGCTGTGTGGCGCTACCTACGAGGGGGCTGTGTGGCGCTACCTACGAGGGGGCTGTGTGGCGCTACCTACGAGGGGGCTGTGTGGCGCTACCTACGAGGGGGCTGTGTGGCGCTACCTACGAGGGGGCTGTGTGGCGCTACCTACGAGGGGGCTGTGTGGCGCTACCTACGAGGGGGCTGTGTGGCACTACCTACGAGGGGGCTGTAATCTGTGAGTGGGGGGCTAATGGTCATTTTAGTGTGAGTGGGGGGCTGATGGTCTTCAAGTGGTTTCCACCTCTGACCTCCAAGTGAAATTAATAGGAGGCAGAAAATACCTGTGGCGCTCGTTTGGAGTGCTTTTTTGCCTGCAACTTTTGCATTGCCTTCGACAGCTTAAAAAAAACGCCAAAAAAAGACAACTAACGCTGTCAATTTATAATGCTGTGTGAACATACCCTAAGGCTGGGTTCACACCACCTATTTTCAGACGTAAACGAGGCGTATTATGCCTCGTTTTACGTCTGAAAATACGGCTCCAATACGTCGGCAAACACCTGCCCATTCATTTGAATGGGTTTGCCGACGTACTCTGCCGACGACCTGTCATTTACGCGTCGTCGTTTGACAGCTGTCAAACGACAACGCGTAAATTGACTGCCTCGGCAAAGAAGTACTACTTTGCAACGTAATTTGAGCCGTTCTTCATTGAAGTCAATGAAGAACAGCTCAAGATTACGGGCATCAAAGACGCCTCACATAATGTGAGGAGGAGCTTTTACGTCTGAAACGACGCAGCTGTTTTCTCCTGAAAACAGTCTGTCTTTTCAGACGTAAAAGACCGTTCTCGTGTGCACATACCCGAAGAGTGTAGTGCTTGTTTTTAGCCATTTTCTGTCTTTCTCAAAACAATTTTTGGTAGGGGTGCCCTGAGGAAATGTTTTTGTCCAGGGGTGCCTCGAATCCGAAATGGCTGGGAGACTCTGTACTAGGCTACAGGATCACGCCAGGCTACGCAAGTATCAAGTCGTGGAGCAGCTCCGTTCCTCGTGGGAGTAAAAAATTTTTGGGGGGGATGTATCGCACTGTCTACAAGGAGGAGGTGGGGGATTATGGCACGGTCTACAGGTGAGGCTATATGGCACAATCTACACGGGGGATGATCTACAATATGCCCCCTCCCCTGGCAGCCAGGTGTGGAGGGCATTATACGGTGTGGAGCCAACTAAGCGGACATTATACAGTTTGGGGTAACTACAGGGGGCATTATACTGTGTGGGCACGATTGGAGGATAAAATACTATTTCCTTAAAGGGGTTAGAATATATTATATTATTATACTGTGTGGGGGGCACTAAAGGGGCATTATACTGTGTGGGGGCACTATATAGGGAATTATACTTTTTTATGGGCCCTTTTTTTATGATGGGGAGGGGCGCCGAAAGATAATTTCACGCAGGGCGCCATCTATCCTGATGCCAGCCCTGGCTGGGACTACACGGCAACTTTGGCTGCAACACAGGTCGGACGGCCAAAAATCACTTTGTCCTTTTTCTAGTAGCCTATATCACAAGTAAAATTACCGCAACACGACTACATTGACTATGAATTTATTTTATTGTGCCCATCATCCTCATACATACAGTGAAGGAAATAAGTATTTGATCCCTTGCTGATTTTGTAAGTTTGCCCACTGTCAAAGACATGAACAGTCTAGAATTTTTAAGCTAGGTTAATTTTACCAGTGAGAGATCGATTATATAAAAAAAAAATAAAGAAAATCACATTGTCAAAATTATATATATTTATTTGCATTTTGCACAGAGAAATAAGTATTTGATCCCTTTGGCAAACAAGACTTAATACTTGGTGGCAAAACCCTTGTTGGTAAGCACAGCAGTCAGACGTTTTTTGTAGTTGATGATGAGGTTTGCACACATGTTAGATGGAATTTTGGCCACTCCTCTTTGCAGAACATCTGTAAATCATTAAGATTTCGAGGATGTCGCTTGGCAACTCGGATCTTCAGCTCCCTCCATAAGTTTTCGATGGGATTAAGGTCTGGAGACTGGCTAGGCCACTCCATGACCTTAATGTGCTTCTTTTTGAGTCACTCCTTTGTTGCCTTGGCTGTATGTTTCGGGTCATTGTCGTGCTGGAAGACCCAGCCACGAGCCATTTTTAATGTCCTGGTGGAGGGAAGGAGGTTGTTACTCAGGATTTGACGGTACATGGCTCCATCCATTCTCCCATTGATGCGGTGAAGTAGTCCTGTGCCCTTAGCTTGGAAACACCCCCAAAACATAATGTTTCCACCTCCATGCTTGATAGTGGGGACGGTGTTCTTTGGGTCATAGGCAGCATTTCTCTACTTCCAAACACGGCGAGTTGAGTTAATGCCAAAGAGCTCAATTTTAGTCTCATCTGACCACAGCACCTTCTCGCAATCACTCTCAGAATCATCCAGATGTTCATTTGCAAACTTCAGACGGGCCTGTACATGTGCCTTCTTGAGCAGGGGGACCTTGCGGGCACTGCAGGATTTTAATCCATTACGGCGTAATGGGTTACTAATGGTTTTCTTGGTGACTGTGGTCCCAGCTGCCTTGAGATCATTAACAAGTTCCCCCCGTGTAGTTTTCGGCTGAGCTCTCACCTTCCTCAGGTTCAAGGATACCCCATGAGGTGAGATTTTGCATGGAGCCCCAGATCGATGTCGATTGACCGTCATTTTTTATGTCTTCCATTTTCTTACTATTGCACCAACAGTTGTGTCCTCACCCAGCGTCTTACTTATGGTTTTGTAGCCCATTCCAGCCTTGTGCAGGTCTATGATCTTGTCCCTGACATCCTTAAAAAGCTCTTTGGTCTTGCCCATGTTGTAGAGGTTAGAGTCAGACTGATTAATTGAGTCTGTGGACAGGAGTCTTTTATACAGGTGACCATTTAAGACAGCTGTCTTTAATGCAGGCACAAAGTTGATTTGGAGCGTGTAACTGGTCTGGAGGAGGCTGAACTCTTAATGGTAGGGGATCAAATACTTATTTCTCTGTGCACAATGCAAATAAATATATATAATTTTGACTATGTGATTTTCTGTTTTGTTTTTTTAAATATTATCTCTCTCTCACTGGTAAAATTAACCTAGCCTAAAAATTCT
This sequence comes from Rhinoderma darwinii, assembly GCF_050947455.1. Taxonomy (NCBI): domain Eukaryota; kingdom Metazoa; phylum Chordata; class Amphibia; order Anura; family Rhinodermatidae; genus Rhinoderma; species Rhinoderma darwinii. Next base: position 70,559,087 of record NC_134693.1, on the reverse strand, counting down.
AGACTGTTTATGTCTTTGACAGTGGGCAAACTTACAAAATCAGCAAGGGATCAAATACTTATTTTCTTCACTGTAAAATAGAAGCAACATTTCGACCTGTTATAGTGGTTGGCTCTTTTTGAAGCTCAAATGTCAGTATACAAATTCCACGTATTTATGTGAGTGATAGCCAATTGTTACACTTCTATCAAGCAATCACAAGAGTCATAACAGTGAATTACACTACTTAAAATATTGTATATGATATACTATACTTCTATATTACAATATCACAAACCAACATCCATTCATAGGTCGTACAGATTTAACCAAAAAAACTGTGCATTCCATTTAACTCCTTAACAACATGCCATGATCGCTGGTTCGAGTCCCCTAGGGAGACTTCTAAAAAATAAAAAAACAGTTAAGAGTTTTTGTTAATGTGTCAAAAAAAATCTTTAAAGTTAAAGAAAAAAAACTTTTATTACAATAGAACGTTATTTGACCTGCTAGGTGACACCTCACTTCTGCAACGGCCGAGATCGGATAGAACTCCAATCCCTGACGTTTAACCACTTAGATGCCGGGTCAATAGCAACAGTGACATCTAAGCAGTATGAAAAAAGGTGACGACCCCCTCCGACAGCCCCCCAAAACATAAGTATTGAAGTATATTGTGCACGTGATCCAACAATCGCTAGTTGAATTCTTCTAGGGGGATTAATAAAAGTGATAAACGTAGCTTTTTTAATGTACAAAAAAATATTACGATTTTAAAAAACACCCCTCTTCCAATTTTTCCCCTAGAGAAATATAAAAAATAAAAATAAAAATAATGCAAGGGGTTTGGCCACATCTGTACAAGTTCAAACCTTACTAATATAATGCTTTTTAACCTGCACGGTGAACGCTGTAAAAAAAAAAACAAAAAAAAACAAACGCCCAAATCAATTAATAAAGTATTGAATAAAAAGTGATCAAATAGTTGCATCTACCCCAAAATGGTATCAATAAAAACTATAGCTTGTACCGCAAAACGTAACCATCACACCGCTAAACCATCGTCAAAAATGATGCACTCGCTGTTTTTTGTCCATTTCATCTCACAAATAATTTATAGTTTCCCAGTACATTATATGTTACATTAAATGTTGCCATGAGAAACTACAACTTGTCCCGCAAAAAACAAGCCCTCATACGGCGATGAAAAAATAACAAAGTTACGGCTTTAGGAAAGAGGAATAAATCAGTTTGTAAACAAACCAACCGCTTATGCTCAAAGGAGACGAGTTGATTGGATACAATGTGACCATTATTCAATTTAACCACTTTACACATCAGTACGTCCCCGTACATCCTGATCCGGGGATTGAAGTATGGAGCAGACTCATGCGCTGAGCCAGCTCCATACGCTGTGGGTGTCAGCTGTGTATTACAGCTGACATCTCGCACTAACCGCCAGAAAAAGAGAGAACTCTGATTCTGGCCGTTTAACCACTTACTTGCAGTGGTCAATAGTGCCCACAGCATCTACACCATTAGAAACAGGGGGTGGCCCCTTGCAACAGCCTATCACCCGCCCTGAGACACGATTGTGGCGTGCCGATAGTTGTCATGGCAGCCCAGGGGCCTAATGAAGGCCCCCAGATCTGCCTTCTTTCGGCTTCTGTTAAGGTCTGCCTGCCTCAGGCAGGACTTAAAATGAGCCTGTAAAAATTACAGTTCACTGCGACACATTACTATTGTACCAGCAGTCTAATGATCGCTGGTTCAAGTCCGCTCGGGGGAAAAATAGTTAAAGTTTTCAGTAGTGTATAAAAAATATTAAAAGAACACCCTTTTTCTAATTTTTACTCTAAAAAAAAATAAAAAAAATTGGTATTGTCGCGTCTGTAAAAGTCTGAACTATTATAATATAACATTATTTAACTCGCATGGTGAACGGCATTAAAAAAAAAATAATAATTAAATGCCAGAATCACGTTTTTTTGGTCACTTTGGTGCTAAAAGAAAGTTATACAAAGTGATCAAAAAGTTGTATGTACCAAAATATAGCAATAAAAACTACAGCTCATCCTGCAACAAATAAGTCCTCATACTGCACAATCGATGAAAAAACTATAGTTATGTCTTTCAGAAAATGGCGACATAAAACCATTATTTTTTTAACAAATAGATTTTTCTGTGTAAAAGTAGTAAAACATAATATAAACTAAATAAATATGGTACCAGCAGAATAAGGCTTCATGCCCACTTCAGTCTTATCGTTCAGGTTGCTAGCTGTTTTTTTGAAGCCTAGCACCCTGACCCATTCATTTCAATGGTGCCAGGCACACTTCAGTTTTTTTGACGGTCCCGTTGTTCCGTTCTGACAAAAGTAGAGCATGTCCTACTTTTGTCTGAGATTTCGTGACCGTGTGGCCCATACATGTCAATGGGTCAGTCAAAAAAACTGGAGGCACATTGAAGGCATCCGTGTGCTGGTCGTATGTGACAGAACCGTTGTCTAGCAACGGCCGTGGGGGGGGGGCAGCGGTAAACACATAGTCAGATATTGCACTGCACTAATCGGCAGCCCCTTCTCTCTATCAGCACTGATAGAGAGAAGAGGCTGCTGATCAGTGCTGGAACACAGCGCTAGAAAGAAAAATAAGTTCATACGTTCCCCGGCCATTGTCTTGGTGACACGTCCCTCTTCTGACATCCAGTCCGACCTCCCTGGATGACGCGGCATTCCATGTGAACACTGCAGCCTGTGATTGGCTGCAGCGGTCACATGGTCTAAAACATCATCTCAGGAGGCCGGACATGAGGAGGAAGAAGCAGGCAAGCAGGGAGTTCTGGGTAAGTAGTAACTTTTTTTTTTTTGTTGCTGTTTTTTTTAAAATGAAACATTACCCCTTTTATTCTGTACTAGGCTCTAAATCCTCGTTTGTTAAAACGTCCCCCTTCCTTGCTTGGGAGAGGGATATAGGCCAGACTTTTGCTGTATCCCAATGGATATACTCCTTGAAATTTCTTGCTTCTACTTTTAAATGCGTATCTCATTATGAAGCCGCTATTAAAACAGCTCTTAGATGGTATTATACACCCGATAAACTGAGTCGTATGTACCCGGGTTCTTCTGATCTTTGCTGGAGGGGCTGTGGGCACAGAGGCACTCTCATACATATACTATGGTCTTGCCCTTGTCTCGCTCCTCTATGGTCATCGATTTTTCAACTGCTCTCTGGGCTGTGCAACAGGGTCATTCAGCTATCACCATCTTTAGCACTTCTTTTTCTCGGAATAAATGAGATGCCTATAGAAAATAGGGTACTTGTGGCACATATCCTCTTGGCTACTAAGTTGGGGATAACTAGGTATTGGAAGAGTGTGAACCTTCCCTCTGTTGGGGAAATATGTGACATGCTAAATACTACATGTGCTTACGAAAAAATTATGGCATATAAAGATCACAGATACCCGCAGTATGTGGAGACCTGGAAGAATTGGCATCTCTTTCCTCAGAATTGTATATCCCCGTAATGCATGCATGTTTGAAACTGATGTATTTAAACCTGAAACTCTATTTATTTTATTTTCTGTATATATGTTTTCTGCCCTATTTTCAGGGCTTTTTTGTGTGTGTTGACCACATGCAACATGTTGTAATGTATGTTCTCTCTCCGCATGGTTATCACTTTATATAAAAGTGGGGGTGCTTAGAATGATTCTGAGTTACCCATTTATGACGCTATGCCAGTTCTATGTACTGAGTATATTATGTGCTATACTGCGTTCTTGTACAACCATGTGTCTGTGGTTATTGTGTATTATATTTGTTATCGTGAAAAATTTTAAATCAAAATATTGGTGGTAAAATGAAACATTAATAATCTATATTGTGAGCGCCGCACATGATATTCCCTGTCCAGCGTTAGTCTCTGTCCAGGGTGCTGAAAGAGTTAAAGGGCTGCACTGATCGACAGTAACTCTTTTAGCACCCTGGACAGTGACTACCACTGGACAGGGAAATAGCATGTGCGGCACTCACGATATTGTGTACATAGTGTGAACGGGTTTCAGTTTCCTCTCGGAAACTGAAACACGGTAGTGTACACTGGGTACACACGGGAAGCACACTGTTCCAATCATGGACACACGGATCCGTGAAAAACGGCCGTGAAAACGGTGATGGAATTGTGCATGAGGCCTAAAGTTAAGTTTGTCGTTTTTACGGTGAAAGACTTAAAAACGAAACCCAAAAGCAACGGAGGGATCGCAGTTTTTTTCCAATTCCACCCCACCAAGAAATTTTCTTCAACTATATGGTAATTTAAATAGTGCCAATAGTAACTACAACTCTTCTTGCAAAAAATCAGCCTTTACACCACTCCATTGACGGAGAAACGAAAAAATAAAAAATGGCTATGGCGCTAAGGAGAGGGTCATACCCACGATCCATGTGTTCCGTTTGTATACAAACCAGCTGCTCCTGTTTAGAGAAAAGTTGATTGGATACAATGTAAGGCTGGGTTCACACGACCTATTTTCAGACGTAAACGAGGCGTATTATGCTACAATACGTCGGCAAACATCTGCCCATTCATTTGAATGGGTTTGCCGACGTACTGTGCCGATGACCTGTCATTTACGCGTCGTCGTTTGACAGCTGCTGATTGGTCATTCATAGAAACTCCCACCGAAGTCATAGAAACCATACTAACAACCAATTTCAATGTAGATAAACAATTTTAAATGATGCTGTATCTATAGAGTAGCATCAAGGTGGCAATTTCTAGGGAAACTTTGTTTCCCATTTACATACTGCTAAGCAGTGTAAGGTGCCGGCCTGGCCCCTGTTATGGAGTTAACCGCACTCATTTGTATGGGCTCTTATGAGTTCAACATACATTATGTCACAATAAGAGGGGGCATTCCCATGTATTACATAGTATTTGTCCCATGAAAAGGAGTTCTAAGATTCTAAAGCAGACCAGTACGCGGTTCAGGGCGGCAAACATCTATCAAGCCGGTTAGCCACACCAGTCGTATCAGATATGATTGGATACTCACGGTCGGCTAAGACCCTGACCCCCTGGGAACTCCTGTATCAAAATATACTCCAGTATATCTAATGTGTAAAACAATACATTTTCATTACAATCAATACCAAAAAAAGCATGCTCCGCTGTTTCTGTAACTTCCATAAATTTTGACAGACTGTAAGATGCACATACCATATGCCTCTCCATTATTATAGTAGATATCTGCCTTACTATGGTTTCCTACCACTGCCTTAATTCTATGTCACTGTGTATGGAAGGCAGAGTATTTGGAGTTCAGAAACATTCCGCTTTAATACCTCTAAATATATTTTCTGAACTAATTAATTTTTTTTTACCTTTTGACCTCTGTTGCTGGCACCCTTTATGGAGGCACTCTGGCTGTTATTGAGACATGGCCTCTATGGGTGGGGTTTATGTAGTAAAAAAATATTCTCAATTCTATTTTACCCTAGAATGATTTCTATTAAGCAAACATGCTTTGCCATGCAGTGTATCCATGTGTATGATTTATTAATGGCAAAATAAAAGTTGGGAACTTATCTTGTTTGTGTTATTCTTTTTCAGAATGAAGATGATGTTGTGTGTACAGCCAAGCGCCTGCTTAACATGTTAAGAATATGTGCAGGACTGGTGCCTGGTATTTCTTCACTCTATACTGGATCAATAGCCAAATATGAATAACACTTGGTGCCCAAAAGACAAGCAGAAAACTCATCTAAACATATCTGTGTGTCATGTACCTAGAACAGACAATTATTTTGTATACCGAATAAACAGGGTTTTTTTAGTTTTTTTTTAACCGTACCTTTTTGTGTGTTTTATACTCTTACTTGATTATCGGATGATTATAGAAAAGTAAAGTGGAATGTATTTAAGACCAGCACCGATTATTTTAGGGAGGGTCATCTACTCAAAGAAGAGGGTAAATTTACATAGTCTATAAGGAAATATCAAATCTGTCAGAAAAGTCTGCTATAAATCTCTTTATCCGACTAACCTCAATTCTCAATTATGTATTCATTTATTCGGTCAATGTACTTGATCCCAACATTGTTTTAAAAGAATATACAGTTGAGGCTGAAGACATAGTGACATAGTTAGTACGGCTGAAAAAAAGACACATGTCCATCAAGTTCAACCAAGGGATGGGAGAAGGGAAGGTAAAAACACACTACACATAGGAGCTAATATTTTTTTGCTCTAGGAAATTATGTAAGCCTTTTTTTAAAGCCATCTACTGTCCCTGCTGTGACCAGTTCCTGCGGTAGACCATTCCATAGATTCACCGTTCTCACAGTAAAGAAGGCTTGTCGCCTCTGTAGGTTGAACCTTTTTTTTCTCCAGACGGAGGGAGTGCCCCCTTGTTTTTTGAGGGGGTTTTACATGGAACAGGATTTCACCATATTTTTTGTATGTGCCATTAATATATTTATATAAATTAATCATGTCGTCCCCCCCCCCCCTTAGTCATCTTTTTCAAGGCTAAATAGGTTTAATTCTTTTAATCTTTCCTCATAACTTAGATTCTCCATGCCCCTCATTAGCTTCGTTGCTCTTCTTTGTATTTTTTCCAACTCCAGGGGATCCTTTCTGTGAACTGGAGCCCAGAACTGAACTGCATATTCTAGATGAGGCCTCACTAATGCTTTGTAAAGTGGTACTATTACATCCCTGTCCTGCGAGTCCATGCCTCTTTTAATACACGACAATATCCTGCTGGCCTTTGAAGCAGCTGATTGACACTGCATGCTGTTATTTCGTTTATGATTTACAAGTACACCCAGATCCTTCTCAACAAGTGACTCCCCCGGTGTAGCTCCCCCTAGGACATATGATGCATGCAGGTTGTTGGTACCCAGATGCATAACTTTATATTCATCTATAATTAAACTTAATTTGCCAACTGGATGCCCAAACACTTAGTTTGTTTAAATCTGCTTGCAATTCATGAACATCTTCCATAGACTGAACTATATTACATAGCTTGGTGTCATCTGCAAAAATAGAAATAGTGCTATTAATCCCATCCTCTATATCCTTAATAAATAAGTTGAATAATAGTGGTCCCAGCACTGAACCCTGGGTTACACCACTTATAACCGGGGACCATTCAGAGTAGGAATCATTTACCACAACTCTCTGGATACGGTCCTTGAGCCAATTCTCAATCCAATTACAAACTATATTTTCAAAACCTATAGTCCTTAATTTACCCATTAGACGTCTATGAGGGACAGTGTCAAATGCCTTTGCAAAGTCCAAAAACACTATAACGACAGCGGCCCCTCTGTCTAGGCTTCTGCTCACCTCTTCATAAAAACAGATCAGGTTAGTTTGACAACTTCTGTCATTACTAAAACCGTGCTGGCTGTCACTTATAATACTAATTTTTTTCACATAATCCTGTATATAGTACCTCAATAGCCCCTCAAACATTTTCCCCATGATGGATGTTAAGCTTACTGGTGTATAATTACCCGGGGAAGACCTAGAGCCCTTTTTGAAAATAGGCACCACATTTGCCCTGCGCCAGTCCCTTGGCACTATACCAGTCACTAGAGAATCTCTGAATATTATGAAAAGGGGGACAGAAATAACTGAACTAAGCTCCTTAGGAACTCTAGGGTGTATCCCATCTGGTCCCGGGGCTTTGTGCACATTTATTTTATTTAGCTTGGACTATATTTACATTCATCCAATTCAGTATATCAACTGATATATTAACAGCACTGGCACCAGCTATATCAGCTTCTCTTTCTTCTGCTGTATATACAGAGTTAAAGAACCCATTTAGCAACTCTGCCTTCTCTTGATCCCCTGTGACCAACTCCCTATTACCACTATCTAGGGGTCCTACCTGTTCAGACCTTGGCTTTTTTGCATTTATATACTTGAAGAATTTTTTGGGACTTGTTTTACTATACTTGGCCACCTGCCTTTTATTTTGTATCTTTGCTAATTGTATTAAATTTTTACAGATTTTATTACTCTCTTTATAATTTACAAACGCTACAGCTGTACCCTCAGATTTGTATTTTTCAAATGCCTTTTTTTTTTTTGTCATGTATTGCCCTTTTTACAGAAGGTGTAAGCCATGTGGGATTTAATTTTAGTTGTTTATACTTGTTACCTATAGGAATACATTTTGCACTATAATTACCCAAAGTAGATTTGAAAATCATTTGTCCCATTATTTAACATTAGTTCTTCCCAGTCTATATCCTGAATTGCCGCCCTCATCCTGGGGAAATTGGCTTTCTTAAAATTAAGTGTTTTTGACCTTCCAGCCTTTGTTTGTTTTTTACAGTATAGGTAAAATGTAACTATATTGTGGTAATTGTTACCGTGGTTTTCACGAACATTGACATTCCCAACAAGCTCTGCGTTATTAGAAATGACCAGATCCAACAGAGCTTCACCTCTAGTCAGGTCTTCCACAAACTGGCCCATAAAATTTTCCTGCAACAGGTTGAGGAAATGTCTCCCCTTTGCAGTTGAAGCCGAACCATGACACCAATTAATATCCCAGTAATTAAAATCTCCCATTATTACTACAGTACCCGCCTGTGCAACCCGCTCCATCTGTTTATATAGCTGACCTTCCATCTCCTCAGTTATATTGGGGGGTCTATAGATTACACCAAAAGTAATTTTTTTCAGTGTTTACCTCCCTTTCTAGTTCCACCCACAAGGTTTCAACCTCCTCGCAGTCTTCACCCACTATTGTCTCTTTCACACTCGCCTTCATATCACTTCTCACATACGGACATACACCACCGCCTTTCCTGTATGTCCTGTCTTTCCTAAAAAGTGTAAAACCCTGTAGATTTACAGCCCAGTCATGTAAAGAGTCTAGCCATGTTTCGGCAACACCAACTATATCTATATTTTCTTCCAGTATCAAGGCCTCTTTTCCCCCATTCTGCTTGCTAGACGTCTGGCATTTGTGAACATACACTTTAACTTTCAAGCTAAATTTTTCACAGCCCCAAACATTTCATGTAACTAGACATTTCTTATTGCTAAGCCAATCAGGGCATCTACTTTGTTTTACAACAATGGACTAGAGACAGATTTAGTTCAGCTAACTATATTAGACTTTCAGTGGGTATTTCACTTGCTATTCCTACCTCTTATTAGTGTATCATTCAATGACATTTTAAGCCGCTTCAAGTGTACGCACACAGGACATTCAGACACAAAAAAGTTCTGGTTTAAACTACAATTGGATTTTGTGAGCCAATCACAATTAAGTTCCAACCCTTATTGACTCATGTACAGACAAACCATAATTAAGTAAGAGCACTTTAACCCCCCAGGGTGCAGGGGAGAGTAGGAGGATCTATGATCCTCCTCTTTTCCCTGTATGCCTTTTGATGACCCCAGGGGGAGGGGTATCATGTAATGGACCCCCCTCATCAATTAGAAAGCATGACAACCCATGAGCGCTCCATGAGCGGGGCAATGGGATGATAGATGCTGTGGTCAAAACCCAACTTTAACTAGTTAAGCGTCTGGGACCGGCGTTATCTCCAATCATGGCCGTTATTGCAGGGTGTCACCTCAATATACAGCTGAGCCCCACTGCGTATTAAATTGCCTCGGCTCCTGAGCCCACTTTATACTTCCCCTTCCGATTTCCAACATACATATACGATGTTGGGAAGGGGTTAATTAACACCATAACATTGAGTAGTTATTTTAGCGGTTTTGTTTTTTTGTTTTATTTTTTTTTAAAGTCATCATGTTTTCATGTGTGGGTTTGAAGCGTAATCACAGCTATTACTATGGGTAACATGATAATGTACTACCCCAAATAACATAGAATGTACTTCACGTAAGCTTAACCCGTTAGTGACCGCCAATACGCCTTTTAACGGCGGCCACTAACGGGCTTTAATCTGATGCATATGCCTTTTTACGGCACTGCATCAGGATAAAGTAAACAGAGCAGGGAGCGTCAAATCTCCCTGCTCTCAGCTGCTAGTGGCAGCTGAGGGCTGGGAGCGTCCCTGCTCTGCCGGGTGAGATCGATATTAGTATCGATCTCACCTGTTTAACCCTTCAGATGCGGTGCGCAATAGCGTGCACCAGATCTGAGTGGTTTTGGAGAAAGGGAGGGAGCTCCCTCTCTCCCCACCGACACCCGGCGATAAGATCGCCGAGTGTCTGTGTCTCTAATGGCAGCCGGGGGCCTAATAAAGGCCCCCAGGTCTGCCTGGAGCGAATGCCTGCTAGATCATGCCTCTGGCATGACCTAGCAGATGCCTGCCCGTTTTAAACGGACAGGCAGTAATATACTGCAATACAAAAGTATTGCAGTGTATTATAATAGCGATTGGAGAATCGCATATTATAGTCCCCTAGTGGGACTAGTAAAAAAGTGAAAAAAAAGTTTAATAAAGTTAATTTAAAAAAAAAAAGTGAAAAAAATGAAAAACCCAGCTTTTCCCCTTACAAACTGCTTTACTATTAAAAAAACAAAATAAAGTAAAAAAGTTACACATATTTGGTATCGCCGCGTCCGTAACGACCCCGACTATAAATCTATTACATTATTTAACCCGCACGGTGAACGCCGTAAAAAATGGAATAAAAAACTATGGAAAAATTGCTGTTTTCTGTGAATCCTGACTTTAAAAAAATGTGATAAAAAGAGATCAAAAAGTCGCATCTGCTCCAAAATGGTACCAATAAAAACTACAAGTCTTCCCGCTAAAAAAAAGCCCTCATACGACCGCATCGGCGAAAAAATAAAAACGTTACGGCTCTTCAAATATGGAGACACAAAAACAAGTCATTTTGAAAAAAATGCGTTTTTACTGTGTAAAAGTAGTAAAACATACAAAAACTATACAAATTTGGTATCGTTGCAATCGTAACCCGCTGAATAAAGTTATTGTGTTATTTATATCACACGGTAAACGCCGTTGATTTAAGACGCAAAAAAGAGTGGCGAAATTTCAGGTTTTTTTCTATTCCCCCCCCCCAAAAAAAAGTTAATAAAAGTTAATCAATAAATAATATGTCCCCCAAAATGGTGCTATTAAAAAGTACAACTTGTCCCGCAAAAAACAAGACCTTATACGGCTATGTCGACGTAAAAATAAAAAGGTTATAGCTCTTGGAATGCGACGATGGAAAAACGTGAAAAATTGCTTTGTCATTAAGGTCTAAAATAGGCTGGTCATTAAGGGGTTAATGTACAGCTCCATCTGTGATATCAGGTTTGTTTATTTGAATGTGATACAAATGTAATACTGTCATGACTCATTTATCCAGCACCCAGTGGCTGGCACTTGAGATGTGGAGCAGACTTGGTTGTGAGTAAAGTAGCCACACAATGAGAAATCTATAAGAAGAAAAAGTGGACGGAGTGCTCCATAGTGCAAACTGTAAAGAATAATACAGTATTATTTTGCATGTTGTTAGCCAATATGCTCATGTGATGTGGTTGTGAAAACCAGGCATACCACCATTTTAAAGCTTTAACAGTTGTATAAGGATCAAGCTGCTGCTCCACGTGTGTGTGTGTGTGTCTCGTGCGTCGTAAGTCAAGTATGTCCGCCAATCAGTAATGAATATTCAGAAAAAATTACAGGAATCACGGGTGCTGTTGGGTATGAGCCAGAATATTACAAAGATACATAAGCATATGTTTTGTTTGTATACATGTTATGGTGCCAATCTGGTGCATTCATCAGGTATGCAAGTATTCCATAAAATAGGATTTAAAAACGTGGGGCAATTACACTCATGAGGAGATGTGGTCACAGTGGTTAACATTGAAACATAAACGGCACATAAAGGGCAAAAACCTAATTACACAAACATTTTTATTGAGTAATATTATGTAACAATTGTTATTTTTTTTAAGGTTCAGCCATAGCATTAAAACCACCTGACTAATATTGTATAGGCCTCGCTCATGTTGCCAAAACAGCTGTGAACAGTGCCAGATTAAGGGTCACGTAAGCCTGGAGCTAAAAATTATGACAGGACTATTGTGATCAGCACCGTGCCAGAGCGGAGGTGACTAGTGTTATGGTGGTGTGGCCAGCACCATGGGGGGCATGGATATACATTGTCAGTTTGCAAACAGGGCACTCTTACCTCGTTGTCTATATGTTATTACCCAGTCTTGTTTTATTACTGTTTGTTTCCAATGGTACCCTTTATATTCTTGTACATAGGGGGCACAATACATAACGACTTTACTGCCCCCTATGTACAGGAATATAACTATTATACTGCCCCTTTGTACGAAAATATAACTACAACTTCTATAATACTGAAAATATGTAAATGTATAACTACTATTATACAGGTTTCTTATCCTATTTTACCACTACTCCAAGCCGGCCTATTACCAAAAATGTAGAACATTTTCCTTGACATTTACCTGCCAGTGACAGATTAGGTAACCATAGTTCCCTTGGTGTTCCACAAATTTGGGCCCCTTATCAAATTAAACAATTACAATATTTCAAATACACTATATATTAATATGGACTTACATACAGAAACATTTATTTAATCAGTTATACCCTTTAAACTTTCTTAACCTGTATGGCTCCCTGTCCAGAATGTTTAACTGGATTCCCACACTGCATATATAATTAGATAAACATACCTACCTACCTACCCACGCATGTTATATTTTTTTAATTTTTAATATTTTTATTCGATTCCATATAAAACACTTTACATACAAATGCAATCTTAACATAACATTTATATTTACAACCCCCCCCCCCTTTCTATCCTCCCATACCACCCACCTTAGACTGGTCTGGATTTAAACAAATTACATATTTCAAAAAAACAATCAGTCGATTTCATTTTCCCCAGTAAGTTTTAGACTGCATCTGATCATAATTACTATCATATAATTGCTCATATTTTATTTTCTTTTTTTTAACATATTGTGTCCATTCGTTAATGTCTGGGGTTGAACTAGATATCTATTTTTTAACTATTAACAGTTTAGTGATAAACTAACTTCAATAGTCCTTGTTTTTTTTCTCTCGAGATATTCAGCTCAAAATTATCCCCAAATATAACCAATCGTGGTTGGAACAAAATTATAACTCTGTCTCCAAAATAGCTTTTAATACAGCTTCCCAAAAATCAACAATTTTAGTGCACTTCCAAAGAACGTGCAAATAATCAGCTATAACTTCACCACATCTATGGCAGCATGTTATTTTATTTTTATATATCTTTCCAAAAAAGCTGGTGTATAATACAATCTATGAACTAGGTTGAACTGAATCAACTGATGGTTCATAATTAGTGATACTTTTGGAATATCTTTATATATAGTTTTACCATTTAATCTCTCCTAGTCCAAACAGATCCTTCTCCCATTTTCCAAACATGTTGAATTTAACTTTCCCCGTTTTTATCTCCAAAAGTGATTTATATATTCTTGAAATAGCTTTGTTCCCATACTTATGTTCTCTCAACCACTTATAAAAATTATTTAAAGGGTCCCTACTGAGAATAAATTTATTTTCAGGATTGTCAAATACATGTTTTAATTGTATATAAGGGAACTTTTCTTTTCCTGTTAAATTGAATTTGGCTGCCAATTTTTCCCAAGTTTTTATTCTCCCATCTTAGGCTACATCCACGATATAGTTAATCCCTTTGGATCTCATTAGAGCTAGCTCTTGAAAGTCTTCACAATCCCCTATTCTCAAGTTATACCATAAAGGATAATATTCTATTGACCCACTTCTACCGATCACTTTTCCTAAACATTTCCAACAGTTATATAAATGATCAGCTGTAGGTATATTTTCCATTATGCCAATGTCTAGTTGCCCTGATTCTAGCATTTCCCAAAAAATCTGAAAAACAACCTATAGCTTTTGCCAAAATCCACTGCAGGAATTCAGCCTGATCACCTTCTTGAATATATTGTAATTGGGCAGCTAGATAATATAACCGTATATCTGGAAATGCTAAACCACCCTTATCCTTTATAGGGCAAAGATAATCCAGTTTAATTCACACTTTTCCGTCCCCAAATCAGTTTATTAAAGATTGCTATAATTTTCTTAAATTTCCTATCTTGTATCCATACCGGAGTAACTCCAAATATGCATAATAGGTTAGGCATAACTTCTGACTTGATCAATATAATCCTATCTGATTTGGAGATCGGTAGTTCGCCCCAGACTTTTTCCAATTCCTTAACCAACGGCGATAGATTTTCAGCAAATTCCTTAACCCCTTCCCGCTCCTTGACGTACTATTACGTCATGGCAGCTGAATCGTTCGCGCTCCATGCCGTAATAGTACGTCTCGGGAGTAACGGCCGTTTCGGCCGTCCTCCCGACACATACAGGAGCCGTGCCGCTGCTGTCTTGTTCAGCAGCTGTCACAGCTCCTGCAGCGGGGACCAATCGCTGTGTCCCCGCTGATTAACCCCTTAAAAGCCGCGTTCTATAGAGATCGCGGCTTTTTAGGGGTTAAGCTGCCATCGCCGGCCTGCTACGCGATAGCGGCCGGCGGTGGTGACTATGGCAACCGGACACCAAACAATGGCGTCCGGCTATGCCATAGACGGAAGCCTAGTGGGTCCTGACATCGTCAGGACCCACTATGCTTGCTGTCAGTGAGTAGCTGACAGTTCTAATACACTGCACTACGCATGTAGTGCAGTGTATTAGAATAGCGATCAGGGCCTCCTGCCCTCATGTCCCCTAGTGGGACAAAGTAATACAGTAAAAAAAAAGTTAAAAAAAGATGTGTGAAAATAAAAGATTTAAAAGTAATAAAAGTAAAAATCCCCCTATTTCCCTTATCAGTCATTTATTATTAATAAAAATATATAAACAAACAAATAAACTATACATAATTGGTATCGCCGCGTCCGTAACGACCTGAACTACAAAATTATTTCGTTATTTATCCCGCGCGGTGAACGCCGTAAAATAAAATAATAATAAACCGAACCACAATCACAATTCTTTGGTCACTTCACCTCCCAAAAAATGGAATAAAAAGAGATCAAAAAGTCGCATGTACCTAAAAATGGTACTGATGGAAACTACAGTTCGTTACGCAAAAAAAAAGTCCTTGCACGGCTTTATTGATTGAAAAATAAAAACGTTCTGGCTCTTAGAATAAGGTAACACAAAAAGTGAATGATTGTTTACAAAACGTATTTTATTGTGCAAACGCCATAAGACATAAAAAAAACCTATAAACATCTGGTATCGCCGTAATCGTATCGCCACGCAGAATAAAGTGAATGTGTCATTTATAGCGCACGGTGAACGCTGTAAAAAAAATAGAATAAAAAAACAATAGTAGAATTGCTGTTTTTTAGTCACCACGCCACCTAAAAATAGAATAAAAACTGATCAAAAAGCCGCCTGCACCCCAAGAAAACTACAATGCATTCCTCAAGGGGTCTGGTTTCCAAATTGGGGTCACTTTTGGGGGGTTCCCAATGTTTTGGCACCACAAGACCTCTTCAAACCGGACATGGTGCCTAATAAAAAAGAGGCCTCAAAATCCACTAGGTGCTCCTTTGCTTCGGAGGCCGGCGCTTCAGTCCATTACCACCCGAGGGCCACACGTGGGATATTTCTCTAAACTGCAGAATCTGGGCAATAAAGGGTTCATAAAATTTCTAAATGCTGTTGTGAATACTTTGAGGGGTCTAGTTTCTAAAATGGGGTATTTCATAGGGGCTTCTAATATATGGGCCCCTCAAAGCAACTTCAGAACTGAACTGGAACCTAAAACAATAAATAAATGAGGCAACACTTCGCTTCTTACATTATACTGATAATGAGCCGTGCCCACCCCGAGATGACCCCAGTTTTGACCGTTTGTATAAACGGAGACCCCTATTGGACCGATCCAGTGCCCGGTTTTCCCAAGCATACACCCCCGAGAAGTGTATTTCTATTGATGAGTCCCTGGTACATTTTAAAGGGAGGGTTCAATTCCGCGAGTACCTGCCGGGTAAGAGGGCAAGGTATGGCGTGAAGATGTATAAGCTGCGAGAGTGCATCAGGGTATACCTACAGTTTTAGGATATATGAAGGAAAGGCCACCCCCAAACCAGACTGCATCCTGGGCTACAATAGGTACATGGGAGGGATGGACTTGTAAGATAAAGCCCTGAAGCCCTACAGCGCCATGCGGTGTGGTATAAGAAGCTGGCCGTGCACATCCTACAGATGGCTTTGTACAATGCGTACGTGCTACGTCGATGTGCAGGCCAGAGGGGAACTTTCCTGGAATTTCAAGAGGTGATTATCAAAAACCTAATCTTTAGGGACCAAGAAGGGGGGGCACCCAGTACTTCTGGAAGCGAGGCCACACGCATCGTACCAGGGCAACACTTTCCAGAAGTTCCCCAAACTGGCAAGAAGGGAAAAAGTCAAAAGAGGTGCAAAGTCTGCTATAAGAGGGCGATAACGGATGACACAATATATCAATATGACGCATGTCCCGAATAACCAGAGCTCTGTATGAAAGAGTGTTTTAAAATTTATCATCCATCCCTTGGTTTATAATTTACCCCAATTTTACTTACCCTGATGCACTCCGCACATCTTATCCCCCCTCGTCTTTCCCCTCTGAGCCCTGCTGTGTGTCCAGGCAGCTGATAACAGCCACATGTAGGGTATTGCCGTACCCGGGAGAACCCACATTACAGTTTATGGGGTGTAGGTCTCCGGTCAAAATGCTCACTACACCTCTAGATGAATGCCTTAAGGGTGTAGTTTTTAAAACGGGGTCACTTCTTGCGGGTTTCAACTGTACTGGTACCTCAGGGGCTTCTGCATACATGACTTCGCACTAGAAAATCCCCAGTAGGCCAAATGGTGGTCCTTTCCTTCTGAGCCCTCCCATGGGCCCAAACGGCAGTTTATCACAACAAATGGGGTATTGCGGCACTCAGAACAAATTGCGCAACAGAATGGGGTATTTTGTTTCTTGTGAAAATAAGAAATTTTCAGCCAAAACTACATATTATTTGAAAAAAATAATTTTGTTTTCATTCCCAGCCCAATTCAAATAAGTTCTGTGAAGAAACTATGGAGTCAAAATGGTCACAACACCCATAAATGAATTACTTGAGGGGTGTAGTTTCCAAAATGGGGTCATTTGTGGTTGGTTTCTATTGCTTTGATACCTCTGGGGCTCTGCAAATGCGACATGGCACCCGAAAACCAAACCAGCAAAATCTGTACTCCAACAAACACACAGCGCCCCTTTCCTTCTGAGCCCTCCCATGGGCCCAAACGGCAGTTTATCACCACAAATGGGGTATTGCCGCACTCAGGACAAATTGGGCAACAAAATGGAGTATTTTATTCCCTGTGAAAATAAGAAATTTTGGTAAAAAATTACATCTTATTGGAAAAAATGTCATTTTTTTAATGTCACAGCCCAATTGAAATAGGTGCTGTGAAAAAACTGTGTGGTCAAAATGCTAACAACAACCATAAATGAATTCCTTGAGGGGTGTAGTTTCCAAAATGGGGTCACTATTGGGGGATTCCTACTGTTTTGGCACCTCAACACCTCTTCAAACCTGGCATGCTGCCTAAAATATATTCTAATAAAAAAGAGAACTCAAAATGCACTAGGTGCTTCTTTGCTTCTAGGGCTTGTGTTTTAGTCCACGAGCGCAGTAGGGCCACATGTGGGACATTTATAAAAACTGCAGAATCTGGACAATACATATTTAGTAGTGTTTCTCTGGTAAAACCTTCTGTGTTACAGGAAAAAAAATGAATAAAATTGAAATTCAGCAAGAAAAATGAAATTTGCAAATTTCACCTCCACTTTGCTTTAATTCCTGTGAAATGCCTGAAGGGTTAATAAAACTTTCTAAATGCTGTTTTGAATACTTTGAGGGGTCTAGTTTTTAAAATGGGGTGTTTTATCAGGGTTTCTAATACATAGGCCCCTCAAAGCCACTTCAGAACTGAACAGGTACCTTAAAAAAAGGATTTTGAAATTTTCTTAAAAATATGAGAAATTGCTGTTTATGTTCTATGCCTTGTTAACGTCCAAGAAAAATAAAAGAATGTTCAAAAAACGATGCCAATCTAAAGTAGACATATGTGAACTAGTGACTATTTTGGGTGGTATAACCGTCTGTTTTACAAGCAGATGCATTTAAATTCTGAAAAATGCAATTTTTTCAAAATTTTCTCTAAATTTTGCAATTTTTCACCAATAAACACTGAATATATCGACCAAATTTTACCACGAACATGAAGCCCAATGTGTCACGAGAAAACAATCTCAGAATCGCTTGGGTAGGTTTAAGCATTCCGACGTTATTACCACATAAAGTGAAATATGTCAGATTTGAAAAATGGGCTCTGAGCCTTAAGGCCAAAACAAGGCTGCGTCCTTAAGGGTTAAAGTCCTTTGATATTTGTATCTCCAGATATTTAAAATTCACCTTGATTTCATCATGCAGTATTAAATCCTTTTTATCAAGGGACATTAACCCCTTCCCGTCGTAAACAACTTTCAGATTTAAATTTTAGTTTTTTCCTCCCGACCTTCCAAAAGCTATAACTTTTTTTTATTTTTTCATCTATATAGTCCTATGAGGGCTTGAATTTTGCGGGACAAGTTGTAGTTTTTCGTAGCACCATTTATTTTGCCATATAATGTACTAGGAAACGGGGAAAAAAGAATTTGTAGGGTAGAAAATGAAAACCGATTTTGTTTTTACGGAATTCACTGTGCAATTAAAACATGTTAATTTTATTCTGCGGGTCAATACGATTTACGTGTCGCCAAATTCTGAGAGCCATAGGTTATTTATTTTTCCGTCGATTAAGTGGTTTTGCAGAATAAGCTGTAGTTTTTAATGATACCATTACATGCAAGGTTTTTTTCACTTTTTATTCCATTTTTTGTGGGAGATGAGGTGACCAAAAAATACAGATTCTGGTGTTTACAATTTTTTTTTTTTACGACGTACACCGTGCGGGTTAAGTAATGATCTATTGTAATAGTTCAGACTTGTACGTATGCGGCGATACCAACTATGTTTCATTTTATTTTTTTACTATGTTCTGGGGGGAAATGAGAAAAGGGTTTTTTTTGGAACTTTTAAATTAAAATTTTTTTTTTTACATAGTAGTTTTTTTTATTTTAGTAATTTTTACTTTTTTTTTCTTAGTCCCCCAAGGCGACTTCAACCAACGATCGTTGGATCGCTTGCACGATTTACTGCAATATCAATGTATTGCAGTATATCGTCTTTCTGATAGGCTTCTAGTAAGCCCTGCCAGAGGCAGGGCTTAGTAGGAGCACAAAGACGGCAGACCTGGGGGCCTTCATTAGGTCCCAGGCAGCCATAGCAACCATCGCCACCCCGCAATTGCATTACGGGGGGCGCGATGAGCTGCTAGAGGGGGTCGCCCCCGTCTTTCTAGTGATTTAAATGCTGCGATCGCTATTGACGCAGCATTTAACGGGTTAAATGAGCGGGATTGCGCTCGATTGCAATCCCGCTAGTTACTGTGAAGTGTCGGCTGTAACATACAAAAATATTATACACCATACCGACTAATGTGTGCTTATTATTTCTATTTACCAGGCCGGCCACCATCTCCCTTTCCCCCCTCCATATTGACATGTCTTATTTAACAAGTCTCTCATCCAAGCATGATCCCACGTGTTCCTATTAGTTATTTCCTGACTATTTCAAGCCTTCAGAGTCCAACCACTTAGTAATGTCTTCATGTGAAGAGAAACTCTCATCGTTGCCGGATACACAGAGAATATTTTATATCTGCCTCTTGTAATTTTGTTTTTAACTTGACTGAGTGCTTGTCTTTTGGTTTGGGTGTCTTATGAATAATCTGGATAAATGGCTATTCTTGAGTTGTTATAGTAAAGATTTTCCAGCTCCCTGGACTTCTTCAATATATTGTCCCTATCTCAGGAATTCTGAACCTTCGCAATGATTGCCCTAGGTCTAGAGCCGGACAAGGGGGCTCTGGTGGGAATTCTATGAACTCTCTCTATCCTAAAAAAGGGAGTCAAATTATCAGCTCTATTTTTAGTTTTTATCCAATTCTGGACAAAAGTTTCCAATCCCTCTTTTTCCTCCCCTTCTGGAAAACCTAAGGCTTCATGCACATGACCGGAGCCATGTGCATGGCCATGATTTTCGGGAAATGGGAAAAGGAGTCAATAGAATCTTCCCTCAGATTCATGAATATATTATTAGAGGAGGAGATAAACTGTTTGATTAGAACTAACCAAGAATTAAAAGACAGTATAGCATCTGCACAGAGATTCTCAGGCAATGCAGAATATGAGAGGAAAGAAAGTGTTTTACAAATAGCAGTGGAAAAATTCACAGGACACATAAAGGAAAGGAAACACTTCCAGTTTGTGCGCGACACTCGAAACTTTAAAGAGGGGAGGGTGTTCGACTATAGCACGAAAATGACAACCTCACATGAACCTGACACAGATATTTCATCATCGGAGCAGGAGTACTCTGATTCCGAATATGGGAGGAATCACCCAAGGAGACAAAGAGGGGGGATGGAACAGAGTCGGTATCCCACTCGGCCTAATCAAAGAGGGAGAGGCAAGGGTAGCCTCTAGGTCTTTCAGGGATGATGAGGAATCTCAGGTGATTAACTTGTCCTCACGTCTCTTATCGAAAGAAGAGGTTGACATCCTGAGGAGGGGTCTATCATTTGTCCCAACAGGCAGATTCGATCTGTTCACCTGGGTGAAGGATGTGAATCTGTTTGCGAGGAAATTAAAATGGAAGAAATTCTTTAGGACACATGATAGACGTAAATGTATGGAGTTGGGTATATCGGAAGAAGATCTGACTGATCTTAGACTACTTGAGGGACTATGGGAGGAAGAAAGAGGTCCTTTCACTGATTTAAGGGTTCCATCTACTAAATTTGCACCCCTAAACGTTAACACCCCGATTGACGTGTTCGTTAAGGTGGTGGAGGACCAACTTCGTTTGCTGGAGGACTCTAGGCTAGTTGATTTCAATACAACTAGGGAGGAAATGGCAGGCCTACGCTCTCTTGAGAATGATAACACGATTATTATTAAACCATCTGACAAAGGTGGCAATATCGTGGTCATGGACAGGATGATGTATAAAAAAATGTCTTATGCAATTCTGCATGATCAACAGTGCTACAGGGTGATAGAATCGGATCCCACTGTGATCTTTAAAAACCAACTAAAGGGGATTTTAGGTCCAGCGAGATCTCTGGATCTTATTAGTGAAAAGGAGATGACCTTCATATTGACTGAATTCTCTCAAATTGCGACTTTCTATAGTTTGCCGAAAATTCACAAGGGGACCTTTCCACTAAAGGGTCGGCCCATCGTGTCTGGAATCAATAGTCTATCGCAGAATGCGAGTTTGTACATAGACAAGATTCTTAGACCATTTGTAGTGTCTCTTCCGTCCTATATTAGGGATACGATGGACGCTCTTAGAAGGTTGGATGGCATAAGATGTGATCATGATGTACTATTGGCGTCCCTGGACGTTGAGGCACTCTATATCAGGGATGCATGGCGATTAAACATTTCCTAAAAGGGAAAGGAACACAATTTAAAGCCCATAATGAATTTATTGTCTCCTTGCTAAAATTTATTCTTGAGCATAACTTCTTTTTGTTCGACCAGAAATACTACCACCAACTCAGAGGAGTGGCGATGGGGAGCCCATGTGCACCCACTTATGCCAACCTATATCTGGGTTGGTGGGAAGAGGAATGTGTCTTTAGTGAGATGATGGAGCACTGGACATCTCATGTCATATTGTGGATTAGATTCATTGATTACATTTTGGTACTGTGGAAAGGGACTAAAAGTGAATTTGAGGAATTTGTGGCAATACTAAATGTGAATGACAAGGGTATATTCTTTACCTCAGAGATAAATGTTAACAAAATTACATTTCTTGACATATCGATATCTAAAACTGCTACTGGCAATATTCAAACTAGTATGCACTGTAAAAAAACAGCTACTAATAGTCTACTGAGATGGGAGAGTTGCCATCCGATGAACTTGAAACGGGGGATCCCAAAGGGTCAGTATTTGAGGGCACGACGGAATTGCTCAACTTTATCTGACTTCCAAACATCAGCACGTGAATTAGAGAATAGATTCATGAATAGAGGATACCCTAGACACATCCTAAGACAGGCCTACCAGCATGCCTTGGGGTGCAATCGGGATGACTTATTGAACCCCAGACCAAAGCAAAAAGATGATGATCTCATTAGGGTCATTGGTACGTTTGACTCTGCCAGTGCAGAGGTGAGATCAATTTTACAACGGTATTGGGGGATCCTAAAAGCTGACCCTGACATAGGGAACCTGGTAGGAGATTCCCCCCTGATAACATTCAGACGGGGGCGGAATGTCAAGGATCATATAGTACACAGCCACATGGGTGGGCAGGATTCACCCACCACTTGGTGTCAGAGTATCTTTGTATCATAGTGAACTGTAGCAATATCACATCTATCTTGCAAGGACCGGAGTGAAAGGTAGAGGTAGCATAGGAGACATACAAAAGGGGGAAACATCGAGTGAACAATGAAAAGGAGTGCAGCCAGGGACCAAGGATCAGTCCCCCCTGTGGGAGCTCACGACCCTTAGGCCCTGGGGCATCCAGATATGCATAGCTCAAAGAAGGCACAGCACCAAGTATCCTAATGAAACACAAACCACATATAACATTGGAGGCGCCGTATCTCATCTTAGAGTGTGGGGTACAGAGAAACATCAACCCTGAGCCGATACCTGATCCAGGATCACTATGGCAATATACATATTCTTATTATTTTTAATGCACTATTTGATACTAGTAGAAAGCATCAATGTGACACATGAAGAGAACTCAGCAAACCTGCCATAACATACTCACTGTTCCCATGCATAGTATACAGTAGGCAAATATATCATACGAATCCCATGTGGGGTCAATGATGGAAGTCCATACTCAAGCAAGATCTCCATCTTCATTTCTCGCTTGACCTTTCTTGGACCTGGGAGATCGCATCTTTCCCGCCGTCGCCCATGGTGTGAGCTGTGGTAGACTCGGCAAATGTAAGTCCGTATGGGCCGGCATCCAGGAAGGGATTTCCATAGGAGCGATTCCTAGCTTTTCCCAGGTGTCTTGTAAATCCTCTGGAGTGTGAATGATGAGGCGTTTACCATTTTTCAATATGGCCAGGCCAAAGGGATACATCCAGTTGTATGTGAGCCGCATGTCCTGTAACTTAAGAAGGAGAGGCTGCATCATTCTGCGTTTTGCTAGTATGGAGGCTGCGATATCCTGGAAGAGCTGAATTTTCGCGCCATCCAGCATGATGTCCGCACGTGTCCTGTTTGCCTGTAGGATAGCCGAGGTATCTAAGAAGCTGAGTAAGCCACATACAACATCTCTTGGGGGTTCCGACGCCCTCGGTGCAGGGCGTAGTGCCCTGTGGATCCGCTCGATCACAATTGCGGAAGCACGTTCCTGTCCCAGCATATCAGCAAATATTTTCCTGGCCACCGCTTGTAGTGCCTCTGATGTCACGGATTCAGGTATGCCTTTGAATCTTACATTCTTCCTCCTGCTCCTATTTTCTTGATCCTCCAGGAGTGTCATCACTTTATTAAGTTGAGCCTCTTGCTGCTGCACTTTGTGGCCCAGTGAGTCACAGTAATTGACCGAGTCAGTGACCACAGACTCCAGGTGCTCCACGCGGTTTCCAATATGGCGGACGTCCGCCTTGATATCTGCAAGTTCCTTCATCATCGGCGTTAGAGCCTGTACTATAGTTTTCTTTAGGTATGCTCGGGAGATCGGAGCTTTCTCCTGGCGTGAGGATGTGGAGGCAGCGACGGACTCCTGATCGCTATCATCATCCGAGTCATCTTCCTGTCTGGGTTCTATAGTCGCGGGCGGCGCCATTTTGGCTTTCTGGGACGGCTTCATTTTTAAGAATTTGTCCAGGTCTGCCTGACCTTTGTGGGTTTTTGGCGTCCCTGATTGTTCCCTGGTATCAGGCTTACCAATCTTCACCATTCTCGAGTTCGTGCCTTGCTATTTTAGTGATCCTGGATCATGTGTGTGAGGAGCCGAGAGACTAAGCTGTCATCACTCTCCGCGGTCAGGCTCCGCCCCCAGTCTTCATGTATTTCTGAGCCCACTGCAACCGTTTCTGCTTGTGAACATTGTTTAGGGGTGGCCGAATAATAGCTTTATGCACACTTGCAAACATTTTGGAGGATCCTACACCTTGAGGACTCCAGAGGCACTAGCAGCTTCAAATACCTGTTTGCTGCTTTGCAATGGCATTCTAGCAGCTGCTCTCCTAATCCTATTAATTTGTCTGGTAGAAACCTTCTTCATTATGCCTTTATCTGAACGAACCCGTCTGTGCTCTGAATCAGCCACAAATCTTTTCACAGTACGATGATTACGCTTACGTTTTCTTGAAATATCCAATGTTTTCATACCTTGTCCAAGGTACTGCACTATTTCACGCTTTTCGGCAGCAGAGAGATCCTTTTTCTTTCCCATATTGCTTGAAACCTGTGGCCTGCTTAATAATGTGGAACGTCCTTCTTAAGTAGTTTTCCTTTGAATGGCCACACCTGGCAAACTAATTATCACAGGTGTCTGAGATTGATTACAATGATCCAAAGAGCCCTAAGACACAATACCATCCATGAGTTTAATTGAAAAACTAATAATTAAATGTTTATGACACTTAACATACAATGTTATATTAGAAGAAGTTCCAGACCGTTAATTAGTCCACATTTTGATCCAATTCCTCATAATTCGCCTGCTCCACTTTAATTCACTTCCTTTTTCCTTTACATACCGTTTAACCCCTTCCCGACATTTGACGTACATGTACGTCATGGAAAGCATTGACTTCCCGCAAAATGGCGTACATGTACGTCAAACGTTTGGCACCGGCTCAGAAGCGGAGTCGGTGCCATCATCGTCGGATCTCAGCTGTATCTTACAGCTGACATCCGACTGTAACGGCGGGGACCGAAATTAGCTTCGATCCCCGCCATTAACCCCTTAAGTGCAGCGCTCAAACGCGATCGCTGCACTTAAGGTGTTTGCAGCTCATCGGAGCCCCAGCAATGAAATTGCCGGGGTTCCGGTGGCTGCAATGGCAACCGGAGGCCTAATACTGGCCTCCCGGTCTGCCTAGCACTGAAGCCGGTCAAGATCCGCCCGGCGGCGGAGCCTGATCGGCTTCCGTAGCTGCCGGCAAGATGGCGCCGGGTCAGGAGCTGATCCGGCGTCATCAGCGGTGGAGGTCAGCTGTACTGTACAGCTGACATCCACCTGTAACGGCAGGAACCGGAGCTAGCTCCGATCCCTGCCATTAACCCCTTCGATGCAGCAATCGAAAGCGATTGCTGCATCGTAGCGGTTACTAGCAGATCGCCAGCCCTGACAGGCAATCGGGACTGGCGACTGCTGTTATGGCAACAGGAGACACAATGGTCTCCTGCTCTGCCATTACG
Source organism: Rhinoderma darwinii (assembly GCF_050947455.1). NCBI lineage: Eukaryota > Metazoa > Chordata > Amphibia > Anura > Rhinodermatidae > Rhinoderma > Rhinoderma darwinii. Next base: position 70,533,501 of record NC_134693.1, on the reverse strand, counting down.
GAAGCCGATTTAGGCCCCGCCGGGAGGCGAAGCCTAAACGGCTTGCTGTCAGTGAATGACTGACAGATCTAATACATTGCACTACATAGGTAGTGCAATGTATTAGAAAAAAAAAAATCTGACCGTTGGACCTTCAAGTCCCCTAGTGGGACTTGAGAAAAAGTGTAAAAAAAGTATAAAAAAGTGTAAAAAAAAGTGCAAAAAATAAAAGTTTGAAAACAATAAAAGTTTCAAGTAATCAAATAAAACACAATCCCCCTTTTACTCTTATCAAGTCCTTTATTATTGAAAAATAATAATAAACCATATGTATTTGGTATCGCTGCGACTGTAACGACCTGAGGTATCAAAATATTATATTATTTATTGCACGCGGTGAACAGCGTAAAAAAAACCCGTAAAAAACGTTACCAGAGTTTCTGTTTTTTGGTCACTTTGCCCTACAAATATTACAATAAAAAGTGATCAAAAAGTCGCACGTATCCAAAAATGGTACCTATAAAAACTATAGCTCGTCCCGCAAAAACAAGCCCTCATACACGTCCGTCGACAAAAAAATTAAAACGTTATGGTTCTCACAACTTGGCGACAGAAAAAATACATTCTTTTTACAAAAGTAATTTTATTGTGCAAAAAGTTTTAAAACATAAAAAAGTGCTATAAATGAGGTATCGCCGGAATCGTACTGACCCGCAGAATAAAGTTAACATGTAGTTTATAATGCGTGGTGAACGCTGTATAAAAAAACGAAAAAAGCTGTGCGTTTTTTTGTTTACCTGGCATCCCAAAAAATAGGATAAAAAGGTGATCAAAAAGTTGCATGTACCCCAAAATGGTACCAATAATAACTACAGCTCGTCCCGCAACAAACCAGCCCTCATACCGCTACGTCTATGAAAAATAAAATTAGTTATGGCTCCAATAAGTCAGGAAATAAAAAAATATGCAGTTGTGCCCGAGGGGAACATTTCTTCAGTTTCAAGAGGCGATTTATCAAGGACCTAAAATTAGGGAACCAGGAAGGGGAGGGCCCAAACATATCCGCTGGAAGCGACGGTGCCCGTATTATACCAGGATAATACTTTCCCAGCAAAATTCCCCCAAACTACAAAGGCGCGGAGTGTGGACCAAAAGGGGGATAAGAAATGACACCATTTATCAGTGCGACACCGGCCTGTGAAGAAAGGATTGCTTCACAGCGTAACACACATCTATGGATTATTTTTATTTTTTTATACCACCTGACTATGCCCCTTATATACTCCGCCCCGCTTACATGTACCCCCACATTATAAAACACCAGCAATACTCAAACAAATATAGTGCCAAGCAAAATCCGCTCTCCAGAAGCCAAATGGTGCTCCCTCGGCCCTGAACCCTGCAGCGTCCCCAAACAGCAGTTTCCTTCAACATATATGGCATCGTCATAGCCGGGAGAACCCTTTTAACAATTTTTGGGGTGTGTGTCTCCAGCGTCATAAGCTGGGCATGACATATTTGCCACTGAATGGCATATCTAGGGAAAAATATACATTTTTAATTTGCACCATCCACAGCGCATTCATTTATGGAAAAGACCTGTGGGGTGAAAATGCTCACTACACCACTTAATAAATGCCTTGAGGGGTGCAGTTCCATAGTGGGGGTCACTTATCAGGGGTTTCTTTTTATTATTTCACATCTGAGCGTCTGCAGTTGTGAACCAATACTTTGTAAATCGCCAAATTAGGCCTCCACTCCGCATGGTACTCTTCACTTCTGAGCCCTGTCATATGTCCAGACAAAAGATTAGTGCCCCATGTAGGGTGTTTCTAAAACCGGGAAACACCGCATAATAATTAGAGAGCTGTCTTGTTATGGTGGCACAAGCCGGACACCACATATTGGCATATCTATGGAAAAAAATCCCATTTTCACTCTGCAACATTGAGCGCACACTAATTTCTACAAAACACCTGCAGGGTTAAAATGCTTACTACACCCCTTGGTAAATGCATTGAGGGGTGTAGTTTCCAAAATGGGGTCACTTCTGGGGGGTTTCCACTGTTTTGGGCCCACAGGTGCCCAGAAACCAATCCAGCAACATCTGCACTCCAAATGGCGGTCCTTCCCATCTGAGCCCTGCGGTTTGCCCAAACAGCAGTTTATGACCACATATGGGGTATTGCCGTACTCGGGAGAAATAGCTTTACAAATGTTGGGTTCTTTTTTTCCTTTATTTGTTGAGAAAATGAAAAAATTTGCGCTAAAGCTACGTCTTATTGAAGAAAAAGGACTGTTTTTTTATTTTCACTGCCTAATTCTAATAAATTCTATGAAACATCTGTGGGGTCAAAATGCTCACTACACCCCTACATGCATTCCTCAAGAGGTGTAGTTTTCTAAATGGAGTCCCTTTTTGGGCGTTTTCATTGTTTTGTCCCCTCAGGGGCTTTGCAAATGTGACCTGGCCTCCGCAAATCATTCCTGCTAAATGTGATCTCAAAAAGCCAAATAGTGCTCTTTCCCTTCTAAGCCCTGCCGTGTGTTTAAACAGCCGTTTATTACCACATGTGGGGTATTGTTTTACTCGGGAGAAATTGCTTTACAAATTTTGTGGTGCTTTTTCTCCTTCAGTCCTTCTGGAAATGAGAAAAAATTAGCTAAACCTACATTTTCTTTGAAAAAATGTAGATTATTATTTTCAGGGCCTACTTCCAATAACTTCTGCAAAAAAACTGTGGTGTCAAATCACTCACTATACCCCTAGATAATTTCCTCAATGGGTGTAGTTTCCAAAATGGGGTCACTTGTGGGGGGTTTCCACTGTTTTATCCCCTCAGGGGCTTTGTAAATGTGACATGGCCTCCGAAAACCATTCCTGCTAAATGTGAACTCCAAAAGCCAAATAGCGCTCTTTCCCTTCTCAGCCTCGCCGTGTGTCCAAACAGCCGTTTATTACCACATGTGGGGTATTGTTTTACTCGGGAGAAATTTCTTTACAAATTTTATGGTGCTTTTTCTCCTTTAGTCCTTGTGGAAATGAAGAAAAATTAGCTAAACCTACATTTTATTTGAAAAAAATGTAGATTTTCATTTTCACAGCCTACTTGCAAAAATTTCTGCAAAAAACCTGTGGGGTCAAAATGCTCACTATACCCCTAGATAATTTCCTCAAGGGGTATAGTTTCCAAAATGGGGTCACTTGTTTGGGGTTTCCACTGTTTTGTCACCTCAGGGGCTTTGTAAATGTGACATGGCCTCCGCAAACCATTCCTGCTAAATGTGAACTCCAAAAGCCAAATAGCGCTCTTTCCCTTCTCAGCCACGCCGTGTCTCCAAACAACCGTTTATTACCACATGTGAGGTATTGTTTTACTCGGGAGAAATTGCTTTACAAATTTTGCGGTGCTTTTTCTCCTTTAGTCCTTGTGGAAATGAGAAAAAAAATCGCTAAACCTACATTTTCTTTGAAGAAATGTTGATTTTAATTTTCACGGCCTACTTCCAATAATTTCTGTAAAAAACCTGTGCGGTCAAAATGCTCACTACACCCCTAGATAATTTCCTTGAGGTGTCTAGTTTCCCAGATGGGGTCACTTTTGGTTGATTTTGACTGTTTTGGCACCGCAAGAGCCCTTCAAACCTGACATGGTGCCTAAAATATATTCTAACAAAAATAAGGCCCCAAAATCCACTAGGTGCTCCTTTGCTTGTGAGGCCGGTGCTTCAGACCAGTAGCACGCTACGGCCACATGTGGGATATTTCCTAAAACTGCAGAAACTGGGCAACAAATATTGAGTTGCATTTCTCTGGTAAAACCTTCTGTTTTATAAAAAAAATTGTATTAAAAATGTATTTCTGCAGAAAAATATGAAATTTGTAAATTTCACCTCTACTTTGCTTTAATTCCTGTGACATGTGTAAAGGGTTAAGACATTTTCTAAATGCTGTTTTGAATACTTTGAGGGGTGAAGTTTTTAAAATGGGGTGACTTTTTTGGGGTTTCTAATATATAAGGCCCTCAAAACCACTTCACAACTGAACTGGCCTCTGTAAAAATAGCCTTTTGAAATTTTCTTGAAAATGTGAGAAATTGCTGCTAAAGTTCTAAGCCTTGTGAGGTCATAGAAAAATAAAAGGATGTTCAAAAAACGATGCCAATCTAAAGTAGACATATGGGTGATGTTAATTAGCAACAATTTTGTGTGGTATAACTGCCTGTCTTACAAGCAGATACATTTAAATTGAGAAAAATGCTAATTTTTGAAATTTTTCGCTAATTTTTGGTGTTTTTCACAATTAAATACTGAACATATCGAGCAAATTTTGCCAGTAACATAAAGTCCAATGTGTCACGAGAAAACAATCTCAGAATCGCTTGGATAGGTGAAAGCATTCCGGAGTTATTACCACATAAAGTGACACATGTCAGATTTGAAAAATGAGGCTCTGTCAGGAAGGTCAAAAGTGGCTAAAGAGGGAAGGGGTTAAGCATGTATATATATAACTGGATCAAACCTTCTGTTCAACAAAAACCTGGAACTCTATATCAAGTGTCCAAATAACAGCAAATAGGTCCAGTTTCAGCTGTTTTAACAGCTCATATATCTCCAAGAGGAATACATAAAACAATCACATCCAAAAAGAATATTTCTTGATCTCATAATCCAGGCCATTTACATTCCTCAAAATAATGCCGCCTCAACATGTATCAGTTCTAGCTCGGCGGCATTTGACAGTTTTCACAGTCTATTGCTCCCACCGCCACCGTTCACATAACAAACTCCATCTCATGGGAGACGAGCCTCAGCAAAAGATACAAGCCCGTAAAGGCTCTACTGCACTAGTCATAGAGCACTCCACCAACCTTACCATGCTCCGTTCGTCTTCCTGCACAATTGCAAGTCCTGCAGCAGGTTAAGAGGCACTAAGACGGCAAATAGTGATATACCACCGTCCGTTTTACCCATCTCCCATGTCCGGATGATAGTTTTGTATCCAGCATCAGCCTTCAGGTGTTCACCCAAGGCAGTCAGCGAGGTCAGCACTCACATGCTTCCGCATAAGCGCACACACCGGAACACAGGGCGGAGTCTCGTCACGCTCCTACATGCTCCTCCTCCACTGTTCGACTTAAAAATATTTTTTTTGCATTTGACTGTGTGCAGTAAATAAGTACAATTGTTGTGAAACAACTGGCAGTTTTACTTCTTTCTTCTTGTATTATTTCTGTGTCCGCACACCCTCTCCCGCTTGGTCTCTAGAGTTCCACCCACACATGTTATATTAAACTCCTCAATTACGTATAGACCTAATAGTGCACATTCTGTAGACTCGGCTGTGCTCTGTGAGAAAAGTGGAAAGCAGTGCACTGTGCGCACCATGCTGCGGCAAATCTCCAGGTTATTTGACACAACCCGTGAGCACAAAAGTTTAGTGTACAAAAACAATACCAGACTCGAGCTTAATGCATAGATATGGTGCCAGAACAAAGCTCGCTACATATATACAATACCAGAACCAAACTCAGTATGTAAATACAGTATGAGAACTAAGCTCAATACATAAAAATAGTACCAGAACCACTCAGTACACAACTACAGAACCAAGATCAGTACATAAATACTGCACAACAACCAAGCTCCGTACATAAATACAGCACCAGAAGCAAGCTCAGTACATAAATACAGAACAAGAACTAAACTTAGTACATATATACAGCACCAGCACAAATACAGCTTAGTGCAGAAATTATTTGGTTAGCCCCTGCCATATAAATTTGCACCATGTGAAACTACAGCTCCCAGTATAGCCTGAACAATGGTAAGAATATGTTGAGAGTTGCTGTTTCACAAAAAAATAACTGTACCACCCTTCATCTCACTTCAGATCATACGGTGAATTCAGTACTAATCAATCAGAGGCAGAATAAACATTTACAATCAGTGACTCACAGGTGACATTTTCTCTGATTCCTTTTCTTCTCCATCCGGTCCAAACCTCAATCACGACTGCCCCGTGAAAATAAAGAGACATACACAATACCTGCTAAAGCGTGTTTCACGCTGTGCCCGTTGAAAGAAATGCACTATGCCCACATGCTGTGCCCTCTGTAGAAAGTGCCACACAGTGCCCCTTGTAGAAAGTTTCCACACCGTGCCCCTGTAGATAGTGTTACATGCAGTGCCCTTTGTAGTGTCACATGCTGTGCTCCCTGTAGATAGTCAGACATTGCCCCACATAGAAAGTGCCACACACAGTGCCCCTGTAGATAGTGCCACAGAGTGCACGCTAAAATAAATAAACATTACATACTCTTCTGTCCCCATTCCAATGCTGTCATCAAGCGACTAATTCCTGGCCTCTACTGGCCAGACCTGCTCCAGCAGAACAACGCATGTGCCGTGATTACATCATCACACATTTGCAAAACAAGCACCGAATAGTGGGGCAAGAAGCTAATGATTTCCTTGCACCCACCAGCGCAAAGTGAGACCATTCAATTGTTTCTGCAGCCTAAGGACGCAAATACAATAAAGGGGGAACCGAGTCAGGATCCTGCTTTTTCCTGATTCCGTGAAGCTATGTTTTTTTTAATAACTGGTTGGGAAGGACCGGAGGGCTGTTCAGTCCATGGGCCCATTTATTTTGAAAAGGCCTGGAGCTATAGCACCATTTGCCTCATTGTTAATCTGTCCCAGGCTCTAATTCAACAATGCATGGATTTCACAAGACCTCTGAAAGTGTCACCAAGACTATTAACATAAACTTGAGTACTCCATTTGATATGCAGAAGAAGGATTTATTCAGAAAGTGGCAGAATTGTGTGTAGCGTTTCGGCCTACAAATATGGCCTTTCTAAAACACTGCACCAAATGCAGAAAGTACATCAGTGATGCATGCAATAAATAATATATTCAAAATATATACATAAATACAATGTGAAATTCAAAGTAAACGGTGGTACAGTGATGTCCTGTAAGCCAGTGTATATTCCATATGACTCTAGGAAAATTCACATAAGTTAGAAGTAGACCAAACGGGGTCCGAATTCAAAATAACATAATGAAGGCCAGGGTAACATGGACTAGAGGAGTCCATAATATATACTCAAAACCCTATATAAGGGTAAATATAGTTCAGCAGAGGAAAACAAAATCATAAAAAAACATCTGCTGTACATGTAAGTAGTCCCAAGGAATTACTAATGGTGCTGAATATTTTGTCCTTCACTACCATATTAAATGCCAAGTCAAATGTAGTATAGAACAGTTTGAGCATAATAGCATATGAATACAACAATGTAGAAATATACAGACATGTATATACAGGGAGAAAATGCAGTTGTCAGTCCCCTGTACTCGCCTATTGCCGCTGGAACAAGGTACAGTGCATTCGCAAAATCTTCAGACCCTTTTAGTTTTTTCTCCAGAGTCGTGGGCAAGTGGAGACAGTCTACTAAGGCATGATGGATGAAGTTCGAAGCCGCTCCAGAGTCCAGATAAGCGGAAACAGAATGCAATTCTTCACCTGATGAGATTGTTACAGAAATTGATAGTTTAGAAGAGAATTTTTCAGACCAGGGGTAGTCTCTCCTATCAACCCTACGTGCTGCAGTTTCCCAGCTTCTGGGGACATTAGCGCACAAAATGACCCTTGCAGCCACAGTACATACATAAATTAGTGGAATGTCTGCGCTGCCGCTCCTGGTCCGACAGTCTAACTCTGTCCACAAGAATAAAGTCTTCATGGACGACAACTGAAGATGTCTGTAGGACCTTCTTTCTCAATGGGCTTCCTGGGCGTGCTCTCGGAACCTCATGTCGATACCTGTAGCCAGAAGAATCACGGCATCAAGGGTAGAATGGAGATCATGACCTGTCTGTTCATCTTTGATTTCCCTGGCTAATCCCTGCCAGAAGGTTGCCACCAAGGCCTTGTTGTTTCAAGAGAGCTCAGCTGCCAAAGTGCCGACTGTATGGCGTACTCTCCTATTGTCGACTCTCGTTAGCCGATTGTCAGAAGTGAAGCAGAGACTGAAGATGTACGGCCCAGTTCCTCAAACACTGTGTGAAAAGTCTCTAAGACAGCTGCAGATTGGAACACTCCAGCCCCTCACATTCCCAGATAGGGTTCGCCCATGCCAGAGCTCTGCCATACAGTAGGGAGACAACGAAGGCAACTTTGGTCTGTTCAGAAGGGAGCAGTTGTGCATGCAGCTGGAAATGGATCTTGCACTCGTTGAGGAAGCCTTGACAGGTTCCTGCATCTCCATCGTAACGAGGTGGAAGTGGCAAATAAATTCAGAGAACTGACTGGAGTTATAATGGGTTTAGGAGTACATGAAGCAGCAACTTGAGAGGTAGTCAGGGAAGCAACAGAAGCAAGGTCCGTGTGGCAATAGAATTGACCGCTTGCAGAAGCTGATTCTGGCGTGCTCGGAGATCTCACATGTCCGCTTGCATTGCTTGGACTGCCATCTTGGGTTAACCAGTGGGATCCATGGCCTGAGCATATATGGACAGTGAAGTCAGGGACTTCTTCTGGAGCGGAAACACCGGCCACCGCGCCGGGGATTCCACTTTAGGAGTAGGGGACCGCTCCAGGAGAAGTCTCTGACATGACTGCCCATATATGCTCAGGCCATGGATCCCACTGGTTAACCCAAGATGGCAGTCCAAGCAATGCAAGCGGACATTCGAGATCTCCGATCACGCCAGAATCAGCTTCTGCAAGCGGTCAATTCTATTGCCACACAGACCTTGCTTCTGTTGCTTCACTGTGGCCGGGGGATTAGGGATTCCGCTCCTACAGGGAGCAAAAAAATACCCTCCTCCTCGCATGCACTTCGCACTGAGTGACCGCCGTGCTTTACATGGCCCCATGGACTTCTTTGGGAGTCGTGCGGCCGAGAGAACGGCCAAAAATAGGTTGTCAAAAAATTGCTCGTGTGAATAGCCCCATTTTGGGTCTACTGTTCCTACTGCGGCCGTGTGACGGCCGTTCAAAAAACGTCCGTAACATGGCTGAGAATCCCTGTCATGTGAATAGGGCCTAAGCCTTATAGGTTGCCTGTCAGTATAACACTGCACTACATAAATCAAAGAATCACAAGTCCTATTGTGGGACTAAAAACAAATTGTTGAAAAAAGATATCGTTTACAGAAAATAAAATCCAATGTAAAAAAACAAAATGTTTTATTATATAAAAAATGTACATAATAGGCATAATTGGCATCGCAGCAACCATAACGACCGTTACTATTACCAAGTTATTTATCCCATACAGTGGACGGCAGAATAAAATAATTAGTAAACATTGCCAAAATTTAAATTTGCACAACCCCTATCCCAACAAAAGCAAAACAACATTTTATCAAGTAGTGGTGTGCATCCCAAAATTGTGAAAACCACAGCTCGTCCTGCAAAAGCTAGCCAACATAAAACTTCAACAACGAAAAAATTAAACTGCTATGACTAAAAAGATATGTTTTTATTGTGAAAAACTAGTAAAACATAAAAAAACACTACATAAATTTGTTATCGCCATAATCGTAAAGACCCACAGAATAAAGTTTACATGTGATCTATACTTCATGGTGAACATCATAAAAACAAGTCCCAAAATACAACGGCAGAATTGCTGTATTTTTTTCCATTCCCCCAAAGAAAACTAATAATAGTTATTCAGTACATTAAATGTATCCTAAAATGGTGTCATTAAAAATACAACTCATTCCTCAAAAAAACAAGCTACACTATATAGACAAAAGTATTGGGACACCTACACATTACACCTACAAGTGCTTTTATTACATCCCATTCTAAATTTATAGGTATTAAAATGGAGTTGGTCCCCCCTTTGCAGCTAAAACAGTTCCCACTCTTCTGGAAAGGCTTTCTAAAAGATTTTGGAGTGTGTCTGTGGGAATTTTTGCCCATTCATCCAGAAGAGCATTTGTGATGTCAGACACTGATGTTGGATGGCTGGACCCTGCCCGCAATCTCCGTTCTAGTACATCCCAAAGGTGTTCAACTGTGCGAGCCAGTCAAGTTATTTCACACCAAACTGAAAAGTCATGCTGGAACAGAAAAGGACCAACCCCAAACTGTTCCCACAAAGCTGGAGGCATACAGTTATCCAAAATGTCTTGGTATGCTGAAGCATTATGCCAACCCTTAAAAAAACAACCCGATAGCATTATCCCTCCTCCACCAAACTTTACCGTTGGTACAATGCAGTAAGGCAGCTAACTTTCTCCTGCCATTCACCAAAGCCAGACTCATCCATCAGATAGCCAGATAGAGAAGAGTAATTTCTCACTCCACAGAACTCGTTTCCACTGCTCCAGAGTCCAATGGCGGCGTGCTATACACCACGCCATCTGATGCTAGGCATTGTGCTTGGTGTTAGGCTTGCATGCAACTGCTCGGCCATAAAAACTCATGCCATGAAGCTCCCGGGCACAGTTTCTGTACTGATGTTAATGCCTGAGGAGGTTTGGAACTCTGCAGTTACTGAGTCCAGGGGCGTAGCTAGGGGGGGACAGGCGGGGCATGTGCCCTGGGCGCAACCCGGTGGTAGGGAAGGGGGGGCGCCGAAGAGCAGCTGATCGCAGCTGACCCGTATGTCGGACACCTGCTGTAGCTTAGGAAGAGCCAGGACATTACGGCGTTCTGACTGGGGTCTGTGATGGCCAGGGAGTGGACCAGTTCAGTCACCTGACCTCACGTCAGTGACATGAGGTCAGATGACTCAGATCAGGGGACAGGACTACTCCCGTGCTGCAGCCTTCCAGCATCTGCCTCTACTCTGTGCTCTGCCGAGAAGCAGAGAGGAAGCTCCGCCCACACACAGCCCGTACTGACCTGTGATGCTGTCAGCAAGGAGACATGGTGAGTGTGTAATGTGTGTCTCTGTGTTTGTATGTGTATATGTTACAGTGTGTGTGTGTGTGTGTGTGTGTGTGTGTGTCTCTCTGTCTGTCTGTGTCTCTGCATGTGTTTGTCTCTTACATCTACTACATTATCTGTACTCAGAGAGTTATCTCTGTGTTATCTGTGGTGTTACATAGGACTGCAGGTAACATCTACTACATTATCTGTACTCAGAGAGTTATCACTGTGTTATATGTGGTGTTACATAGGACTGCAGGTAACATCTACTGCATTATCTGTACTGTGTGCTAAATTACAATCTCAGCTCTGCTACACAGTACAGATAATGTAGTAGATGTTACCTGCAGTCCTATGTAACACCACAGATAACACAGAGATAACTCTCTAAATACAGATGGTAGTGTTACCTGCAGTCCTATGTAACACTACAGATAACACAGTGATAACTCTGATTACAGATAATGTAGTAGCTGTTGCCTGCAGTCCTATGTAACACCACAGATAACACATTGTGCTAAATTACAATCTCAGCTCTGCTACAATGTGTTATCTGTGGTGTTACATAGGACTGCAGGCAACAGCTACTACATTATCTGTACTCAGAGAGTTATCACTGTGTTATCTGTGGTGTTAGATAGGACTGCAGGTAACACTACTATCTGTATTTAGAGAGTTATCTCTGTGTCATCTGTGGTGTTACATAGGACTGCAGGTAACATCTACTACATTATCTGTGCTGTGTACATATGTGCCTGTGTGCGTATATATGGGTCTGTTTGTGAATGTGTCTTTGTGCTTGCATATATGTGCCTTTTATGTATTTGTATATGTCCCAGTCTGTGTATTTATCTGCCGGTGTGTGTGTGTGTGTGTGTGTGTGTATATATATATATATATATATATATATATATGTGTGTGTCTATATGTCTATATATTTACATGTATGTATATATTCCAGAATGTGTGTATGTATATTTGCCTGTATGTCTAAATATCAGTCTTTATGTACAGTATATATGTTCCAGCGTGTCCATATATGTGGTTCATTTTTGGTTTGTGTAGGGGGCGGCAATAGAGTCCCGCACAGGGCACCATCCAACCTAAGGCCGGCCCTGGCTGTCACCGACCCTAGTCAGAAGAAACTCCGCCGCTGCCTGCGCCGCATGACATCCTCGGCTCCTCCGGTAAGTCACACCAGGCAGAGCGGAGAGTGGTAGCGGTAGGCTACTGCTCACTGGTCTGTTCACAGTGTGGAGCTAAGTACAAGGGGTGGGAGTGTGGCGCTATTTAAAAGGGGGGGAATGTGGCACTATTTACAAGCGGGGGGGGGGGAGTGTGGCACTATTTACAAAGGGGCAGCGGGCTGTGTGTATCACTATCTACTAGGGGGGAGGCGGGCTGTGTGTAGCACTATCTACAAGGGGGGGAGTGTGCTGCTATCTACAAGGGGGGAAGCCGGCTGTGTGTGGCACTATCTACAAGGGGGGGGGGAGTGTGCCGCTATCTACTAGGGGGGAGGCGGGCTGTGTGTAGCACTATCTACAAGGGGGGGGGGGGAGTGTGCCGCTATCTACAGGGGGCTGTGTGTGGCCCCTTTAATTTATTTTCTTTTAATTTATTTTTATGTTAATTACATTATAGAACTACATCGCTTGTAAAATGAAGAAATGCTTTTATACTCGAGTTACATTAAAAAAATTGTGAAAAAAAATTACATCTCATTGATTGGTAGGGAAAGAAAACATGGCGAGGGGGAAGGAGATGTCGGGAAATAAGTTGAGGGGGGGGGGGCGCCAATCTGAATCTTTGCCCCGGGTGCAGGAGAACCTAGCTACGCCTCTGCTGAGTCAGCAGAGCGTTGGCAACTTTTATGCATTATTAGCACCCCACTTCGCGACCCCACTCTGTAACTTGAGTTGCTGTGGTTCCTAAACACTTCCACTTTACAATAATACCAGTCGCATATGAATGTGAAATATCTAGAATTAAAGAAATTTTCCAAACTGACTTGTTGCAATAGTGGCATCCTATTACAGTACCACGCTTGAATTCAGTGAGCTCTTTAGAACGACTCATTCTTTTACAAATGTTTGTAAAGGCGACTGCATGGCTATGTGCTTGATCTTATACACCTGGGGTAAAGAAACTGAATGAAAAACCTGAATTCACTGATTAAGAGGTGTGTCCTGCGGTGATTAAGACACAATTAGGCCTTCCTTAACCCCTTCCCGACATCTACGGCAAACTCTGTGAATGAAAGTATGTGGCGGGTTTGTGGCCCGAGCCTGCTTCATAAGTTGCACTTCACTGCAATGAGCAGGATCCTACTAGTTTAACCCCTTAGATGCTGCAGTCAATAGCGACCGTGGCATCTAAACCCCTCTGATGTCCTACCCGCTCCCCCGTGACGCAATCGCAGGGTGCTGATGGTTGTCATGGCAGCCAAGGGCCTAATGAAGACCCCCAGGTCTGCCATCTTTGTGCTCCTATTAAGCCGTGCCAGAGCTTACATTTCATGAACTAGCACAGTGGCTTAACCAACCAGGTCACAGAATCCCCTGGTATCTCTACAGATATCATCCGCAAGGCAAGAGTAAAGACAGACAAGTGCTGAAAGCTGCCATCACTGGATACCTGCATTATTCTAATATATATGTATGTATATATATATATATATATATATATATATATATATATAAATAAATGTGTGTGTGAATATATATATATATATATATATATATATACAGACACACTTTGTGTGTGTGTGTGTGTGTGTATATATATATATATATATATAAGTAGAGATCTTGCAGCACTCAAAGTGGTGAAAATAAAGTGGTTTATTCAGCCAACAAACAGCGACGTTTCTGTCCAACAATAGGACCTTTATCAAGCATGGTTCCCCGCGGCATGAGGTCTCAACTGAAACCAACTATGCACATGCAGCATGAGGAGTTTCGCAATAAATATGAACAACTGGCAAGTAAATATGCACTTGACACTATATTACTCAATATGGATTTTCTACAAAGAGATTTGGCTACACTTAAGGTCAAAATCAACAGCTTAGAAGAAACATTAACCCCTTCCCGCTCCTTGACGTACTATTACGTCATGGCAGCTGTATCGTTCGCGCTCCATGCCGTAATAGTACGTCTCGGGAGTAACGGCCGTTTCGGCCGTCCTCCCGACACATACAGGAGCTGTGACGCTGCTGTCTTGTTCAGCAGCTGTCACAGCTCCTACAGCGGGGACCGATCGCTGTGTCCCCGCTGATTAACCCCTTAAAAGCCGCGTTCTATAGAGATCGCGGCTTTTTAGGGGTTAAGCTGCCATCGCCGGCCTGCTACGCGATAGCGGCCGGCGATGGTGACTATGGCAACCGGACACCAAACAATGGCGTCCGGCTCTGCCATCGACGGAAGCCTAGTGGGTCCTGACAACGTCAGGACCCACTATGCTTGCTGTCAGTGAGTAGTGCAGTGTATTAGAATAGCGATCAGGGCCTCCTGCCCTCATGTCCCCTAGTGGGACAAAGTAATAAAGTAAAAAAAAAGTTAAAAAAAGTTGTGTAAAAATAAGAAAATAAAAGATTTAAAAGTATTAAAAGTAAAAATCCCCCTTTTTCCCTTATCAGTCCTTTATTATTAATAAAAATATATAAACAAACAAATAAACTATACATAATTGGTATCGCCGCGTCCGTAACGGCCTGAACTACAAAATTATTTCATTATTTATCCCGCACGGTGAACGCCGTAAAAAAAATAAATAATAAACCGAACCACAATCACAATTCTTTGGTCACTTCACCTCCCAAAAAATGGAATAAAAAGAGATCAAAAAGTCGCATGTACCGAAAAATGGTACTGATCGAAACTACAGTTCGTTACGCAAAAAATAAGTCCTCGCACGGCTTTATTGATTGAAAAATAAAAAAGTTCTGGCTCTTAGAATAAGGTAAAACAAAAAGTGAATGATTGTTTACAAAACGTATTTTATTGTGCAAACGCCATAAGACATAAAAAAAAACTATAAACATCTGGTATCGCCGTAATCGTATCGCCCCGCAGAATAAAGTGAATATGTCATTTATAGCGCACGGTGAACGCTGTAAAAAAAAACGAAAAAAAAAACAATCGTACAATTGCTGTTTTTTAGTCACCACGCTACCTAAAAATAGAATAAAAACTGATCAAAAAGCCGCATGCACCCCAAGAAAACTACAATGGATTCCTCAAGGGGTCTAGTTTCCAAATTGGGGTCACTTTTGGGGGGTTCCCAATGTTTTGGCACCACAAGACCTCTTCAAACCGGACATGGTGCCTAATAAAAAAGATGCTTCAAAATCCACTAGGTGCTCCTTTGCTTCGGAGGCCGGTGCTTCAGTCCATTACCGCACTAGGGCCACATGTGGGATATTTCTCAAAACTGCAGAATCTGGGCAATACGTATTAAGTTGCGTTTCTCTGATAAATCCTTTTGTGTTATAAAAAAAATGGTATAAAGAGGATTTTCTGACAAAAAAAAAATGTAAATTTCACCTCTACTTTGCTCTAAATTCCCGTGAAACACCTAAAGGGTTCATAAACTTTCTAAATGCTGTTGTGGATACTTTGAGGGGTCTAGTTTCTAAAATGGGGTGTTTGATAGGGGTTTCTAATATATGGGCCCCTCAAAGCAACTTCAGAACTGAACTGGAACCTAAAAAAATAAATAAATGAGGCAATACTTCGCTTCTTACATTATACTGATAATGAGCCGTGCCCACCCCGAGATGACCCCAGTTTTGACCGTTTGTATAAACGGAGACCCCTATTAGACCGTTCCAGTGCCCGGTTTTCCCCAGCATACACCCCCGAGAAGTGTTTTTCTATTGATGAGTCCCTGGTACATTTTAAAGGGAGGGTTCAATTCCGCCAGTACCTGCCGGGTAAGAGGGCAAGGTATGGCGTGAAGATGTATAAGCTGTGAGAGTGCATCAGGGTATACCTACAGATTTAGGATATATGAAGGAAAGGCCACCCCCAAACCAGACTGCATCCTGGACTACAATAGGTACATGGGAGGGATGGACTTGTAAGATCAAGCCCTGAAGCCCTACAGCGCCATGCGGTGTGGTATAAGAAGCTGGCCGGGCACATCATACAGATGGCATTGTACAATGCGTACATGCTACGTCGATGTGCAGGCCAGACGGGAACTTTCCTGGAATTTCAAGAGGTGATTATCAAGAACCTAATCTTTAGGGACCAAGAAGGGGGGGCACCCAGTACTTCTGGAAGCGAGCCCACACGCATCGTACCAGGGCAACACTTTCCAGGAGAAGTTCCCCAAACTGGCAAGAAGGGAAAAAGTCAAAAGAGGTGCAAAGTCTGCTATAAGAGGGGGTAAGGGAGGACACAATATATCAATGTGACACGTGTCCCGAATAACCAGAGCTCTGTATGAAAGTGTTATAAAATTTATCATACATCCCTTGGTTTATAATTAACCCCAATTTTACTTACCCTGATGCACTCCACACAGCTTATCCCCCCTCGTCTTTCCCCTCTGGGCCCTGCTGTGTGTCCAGGCAGCTGATAACAGCCACATGTAGGGTATTGCCATATCCGGGAGAACCCACATTACAGTTTATGGGGTGTAGGTCTCCGGTCAAAATGCTCACTACACATGTAGATGAATGCCTTAAGGGTGTAGTTTTTAAAACGGGGTCACTTCTTGGGGGTTTCAACTGTTCTGGTACCTCAGGGGCTTCTGCATACATGACTTCGCACTAGAAAATCCCCAGTAGGCCAAATGGTGGTCCTTTCCTTCTGAGCCCTCCCATGGGCCCAAATGGCAGTTTATCACAACAAATGGGGTATTGCGGCCCTCAGAACAAATTGCGCAACAGAATGGGGTATTTTGTTTCTTGTGAAAATAAGAAATTTTCAGCCAAAACTCCATATTATTTGAAAAAAATAATTTTGTTTTCATTCCCAGCCCAATTCAAATAAGTTCTGTGAAAAAACTATGGGGTCAAAATGGTCACAACACCCATAAATGAAGTCCTTGAGGGGTGTAGTTTCCAAAATGGGGTCATTTGTGGTTGGTTTCTATTGCTTTGATACCTCTGGGCCTCTGCAAATGCGACATGGCACCCGAAAACCAATCCAGCAAAATCTGGACTCCAAAGAACACACAGCGCTCCTTTCCTTCTGAGCCCTCCCATGGGCCCAAACGGCAGTTTATCACCACAAATGGGGTATTGCCGCACTCAGGACAAATTGGGCAACAGAATGGAGTATTTTATTTCTTGTGAAAATAAGAATTTTTGAGCTAAAATGACATATTATTGGAAAAAATATATTTTTTTTTAATTCCCAGCCCAATTCAAATTAGTTCTGTGAAGAAACTATGGAGTCTAAATGGTCACATTACCCATAAATGAATTCCTTGAGGGGTGTAGTTTCCAAAATGGGGTCACTTCTGGTGGGTTTCCATTGCTTTGATACCTCTGGGGCTCTGCAAATGCGACATGGCACCCGAAAACCAAACCAGCAAAATCTGTACTCCAAAGAACACACAGCGCTCCTTCCCTTCTGAGGCCTCCCATGGGCCCAAACGGCAGTTTATTGCCACAAATGGGGTATTGATGCACTCTGGAGAAATTGGGTAACAAAATTGAGTATTTTGTTCCCTGTGAAAATAAGAAATTTTGGTAAAAAATTACATCTTATTGGAAAAAATGTCATTTTTTTAATGTCACAGCCCAATTGAAATAGGTGCTGTGAAAAAACTGTGTGGTCAAAATGCTAACAACAACCATAAATGAATTCCTTGAGGGGTGTAGTTTCCAAAATGGGGTCACTTTTGGTGGGTTTCCATTGCTTTGATACCTCTGAGGCTCTGCAAATGCGACATGGCACCCGAAAACCAATCCAACAAAATCTGGACTCCAACAAACATATAGCGCTCCTTTCCTTCTGAGCCCTCCCATGGGCCCAAACGGCAGTTTATCACCACAAATGGGGTATTGCCACACTAAGGACAAATTGGGCAACAAAATGGGGTATTTTGTTCCTTGTGAAAATAAGAAATTTTGATCACAAATGACATTTTATTGGAAAAAATGACATTTTTTTCATTTCAGAGCCCAATTCAAATACGTGCTGTGAAAAAACTGTGCGGTCAAAATGGTAACAACAACCCTAAATGAATTCCTTGAGGGGTGTAGTTTCCAAAATGGGGTCACTATTGGGGGATTCCTACTGTTTTGACACCTCAACACCTCTTCAAACCTGGCATGCTGCCTAAAATATATTCTAATAAAAAAGAGGACTCAAAATCCACTAGGTGCTTCTTTGCTTCTAGGGCTTGTGTTTTAGTCCACGAGCGCAGTAGGGCCACATGTGGGACATTTCTAAAAACTGCAGAATCTGGACAATACGTATTTAGTAGTGTTTCTCTGGTAAAACCTTCTGTGTTACAGAAAAAAAAATGAATAAAATTGAAATTCAGCAAGAAAAATGAAATTTGCAAATTTCACCTCCACTTTGCTTTAATTCCTGTGAAATGCCTGAAGGGTTAAAAAACTTTCTAACTGCTGTTTTGAATACTTTGAGGGGTCTAGTTTTTAAAATGGGGTGTTTTATCAGGGTTTCTAATACATAGGCACCACAAAGCCACTTCAGAACTCAAGAGGTACCTTAAAAAAAAGGCTTTTGAAATTTTCTTAAAAATATGAGAAATTGCTGTTTATGTTCTAAGCCTTGTAACGTCCAAGAAAAATAAAAAAATGTTCAAAAAACGATGCCAATCTAAAGTAGACATATGGGAAATGTGAACTAGTAACTATTTTGGGTGGTATAACCGTCTGTTTTACAAGCAGATGCATTTAAATTCTGAAAAATGCAATTTTTTCAAAATTTTCTCTACATTTTGCAATTTTTCACCAATAAACACTGAATATATCGACCAAATTTTACCACGAACATGAAGCCCAATGTGTCACGAGAAAACAATCTCAGAATCGCTTGGGTAGGTTTAAGCATTCCGACGTTATTACCACATAAAGTGAAATATGTCAGATTTGAAAAATGGGCTCTGAGCCTTAAGGCCAAAACTAGGCTGCGTCCTTAAGGGGTTAAAGACTCTCATCTCCTCTGATGATTATAATATGCACATGGAGAAATTATATACAACCCTGGGTAAAGTAAGAATTGAGATTGAAGAAACAAAAAAGAGAAAATGGCACCGTGATCAATCGGATTACCAAGCGGGTCGTGTATATACGTGGGATAACACCTACGATCACAATTATATATCGTCCAGACACGATAAACAACCTCGAGCTCAGATATTCAATAGGGACACTCGCACACAGGTCTAGTGAGTGCTGCTGTTTTCTTTTGTTGCTATATATATATATATATATATATATATATATATATATATATATATATATAATGTTACATAGTTACATAGTTTGTACGGTTGAAAAAAGACACATGTCCATCAAGTTCAAATAAGGGATGAGAAAAGGGAAGGGAAAAATTTCTACAGAGGAGCTGATATTTTTTTGTTCTAGGAAATTATCTAAGCCTTTTTTAAAGCCATCTACTGTAGCTACTGTGACCAACTCCTGCGGTAGACTATTCCATAGGTTCACAGTTCTCAAAGTAAAGAGGGCTTGTCGCCTCTGCAGGTTGAACCTTTTTTTCTCCAGACGGAGGGAGTGCCCCCTTGTTTTTAGAGGGTTTTTTACATATGTATATGTATTGTAACGTCCGTGGTCGCTGACCACGAACTCCTTCCATCCAGTTGACGCCCTTCTCTCAAGAGATGTCTCCACATATGGCCGTCCTGCTCCACAGTGACGGCCAGGGTGTGCTCACGAGCTCAGTCCAGACTTAAGAAGCCAGAGCGCATGCATGTTTGAGATTGAGCTAATTGCTCCCAGAGCACGCTGGGCGATAAGAAGGTCCCAGCCCCATCATCCCACGCCTGAGCGGTGTTGTCGTATTCCAGGTTTATCTTGCAAATGGTCCCTTAGTGTTTCCTGCTCCCAGTGTTCCCTGCTCCTGTAACCTGTATCCTGATCTTGTGCTGTGCTGTAGCCGTGCTGTGCTGTATACCACGCCTGTCCTGCTTCTCCACGCCTGAGTATATATATTTATATATACAGTATATGTATATACAGTATATGTGTGTATATATATATATATATATATATATATATATGTTGTATATATCTATATATACACTACTGTTCAAAAGTTTGGGGTCTCCCAGACAATTTTGTGTTTTCCATGAAAACACACTTATATTTATCAAATGAGTTGCAAAATGACTAGAAAATATAGTCAAGACATTGACAAGGTGTGGTGAAACCGGGTCAGTGGGGGTCGGTTTACGCCAAGAGAATGTGGGCGATAGATTCAGGCGACACAGATTAACAGGGGACAAGCCACAGAGGCGCGTTTATTAACAGGGACAGACACACACAGAAACAATGCACCGTTGCTTCTCCCCTCTGGGCTGGATGTGACAGGCTACCTCACTATGGGGTCTCTCCACTGTACCTTTCATCCTTTGGGGTGTCTCCAGATCCTCCTTAGTTAGATGGGACTCCAGCACTTGCCCTCTATTACTGTCCCTAGGTCAGGTACCATATCTGAGGTAGATAGCCCCTGCCTGCAGCTCACACTGCTATCTCATCCTCTCCTGGACAGGAACTAACGGAGATCTCACACAGCACCACTATCTCCCTCACTCACCCCTCCCTCAGGAATCAGGCCATGTGCTTTCTGCTCTTGCCCCCTCCTTTTTCTTATTTACATTCAGACAAGTTCCCGCTTGCAGCCTGTGACTCATTCTCCTACAGTGTAAGATTAACCCTAGAGGGGAGGACAGTGAAGCAGCACTGAATACAATATAATATAAATCAACTGGTTATCAAACATAACGTAATGCAGTTTGAGGGGACATATCCCCATCTAGCACCGGGCGCCATCTAAGCTATGGCACCCGGATGGCGGGAGTGCGACGGTTTGCGGCAGGCTTAACCTTTATTTGGGTACAATGCCTGTAACCGTCACCCGTTCCGCCACACAAGGTTAGAAATAATGATTTTTATTCCAAATAATAATTTTCTCCTTCAAACTTTGCTTTCATCAAAGAATGCTCCATTTGCAGCAATTACAGCATTGCAGACCTTTGGCATTCTAGCTATTAATTTGCTGAGGTAATCAGAAGAAATTTCACCCCATGGTTCCAGAAGCCCCTCCCACAAGTTGGATTGGCTTGATGGGCACTTCTTGCGTATCATACGGTCAAGCTGCTCCCACAACAGCTCTATGGGGTTTAGATCTGGTGACTGCGCTGGCCACTCCATTACAGAGAGAATACCAGCTGCCTGCTTCTTCCCTAAATATTTCTTGCATAATTTGGAGGTGTGCTTTGGGTCATTGTCCTGTTGTAGGATGAAATTGGCTCCAATCAAGCGCTGTCCACAGGGTATGGCATGGCGTTGCAAAATGGAGTGATAACCTTCCTTATTCAAAATCCCTTTTACCGTGTACAAATCTCCCACTTTACCAGCACCAAAGCAACCCCAGACCATCACATTACCTCCACCATGCTTGACAGATGGCGTCAGGCACTCTTCCAGCATCTTTTCAGTTGTTCTGCGTCTCACAAATGTTCTTCTGTGTGATCCAAACACCTCAAACTTCGATTCGTCTGTCCATAACACTATTTTCCAATCTTCCTCTGTCCAATGTCTGTGTGCTTTTGCCCATATTAATCTTTTCCTTTTATTAGCCAGTCTCAGATATGGCTTTTTCTTTGCCACTCTGCCCTGAAGGCCAGCATCCCGGAGTCGGCTCTTCACTGTAGACGTTGACACTGGCGTTTTGTGGGTACTGTTTAATGAAGCTGCCAGTTGAGGACCTGTGAGGCGTCTATTTCTCAAACTAGAGACTCTAATGTACTTGTCTTGTTGCTCAGTTGTGCAGCGGGGCCTCCCACTTCTCTTTCTACTCTGGTTAGAGCCTGTTTGTGCTGTCCACACTGTACACACCGTTGTAGGAAATCTTCAGTTTCTTGGCAATTTCTCACATGGAATAGCCTTCATTTCTAAGAACAAGAATAGACTGTCGAGTTTCACATGAAAGCTCTCTTTTTCTAGCCATTTTAAGAGTTTAATCGAACCCACAAATGTAATGCTCCAGATTCTCAACTAGCTCAAAGGAAGGTCAGTTTTATAGCTCCTCTAAACAGCAAAACTGTTTACAGCGGTGCTAACATAATTGCACAAGGGTTTTCAAGTGTTTTCTAATCATCCATTAGCCTTCTAACACAGTTAGCAAACACAATGTACCATTAGAACACTGGAGTGATGGTTGCTGGAAATGGGCCTCTATACACCTATGTAGATATTGCATTAAAAACCAGACGTTTGTAGCTAGAATAATCATTTAGCACATTAATAATGTATAGAGTGTATTTCTGATTAATTTAATGTTATCTTCATTGAAAAAAACTGTGCTTTTCTTGCAAAAATAAGGAAATTTCGAAGTGACCCTAAACTTTTGAACGGTAGTGTATATATATATATATGCATGTGTGTACATATATGTATATATGTGTGTGTATAGATATATGTGTGTATATCAGGGCTCTCAAACACATGGCCCCTGAGGCTGTCAACTACAGCCCGCAGGGCACCGAAGCTCCCTCGGGAGAGGAGAGAGCAGTTCGAAGGAGGAGCGCGCTGGCACTCCTTCGTGACATTATGAAGGAGCGCAGTCCCTTACATGCTGCTGGATCATTGGTGGTAGGTAGCAATGGCCACACAGCCCCCTGTAGATAGTGCAATCCCCACTGTAGATAGCACCCCACACACCCTACCCTGTTGAAAGTGCTACACCCCCCTCACTGTTGTTATCTCCATTGGGGATCCCGCTAGGAGTGGAATCCCCTTAGATTAGATTAGAAAAAAATCTACCTAGCAAACAGTAGGAAGGTAGAGTTTGAGGAGTTGTGGGGAAGCTGGTTGCAATAGGATGTTGGATGTATTCATTCGTGGAGGGGTGGGGGGATGGGAGGAGAGAGTTGGATATGTTGTTTGTTCCTTTTTTATTTATTTTTTGTTTCTTTGTTTCTGTTTTTTTGGGGGATGGGATTAGAGTAATTGTGGATGGCGTCAGCCGCGTAACAACTTTCAGAGGCTTGGTTTTTGGTTGGGTGGTTGGGAGTTAAGGTTACAATATGGTATATACATTATACCGTATAGAGCAATCTATAGGGGCATTATACTGTATGGGGCAGCTGTGGGGGCATTATACTGTATGGTGGCAGCTAAGGGGGCATTATACTGTATGGCGGCAGCTAAAGGAACATTATACTGTATGGGGGATGCTATAGGGGCATTATACTGTATAAGGGCAGCTAAGCGGGCATTATACTGTAGGCAGCAATGGGGCATTATACTGTATAAGGGCAGCTATGGGGGCATTATTCTGTCGGGGCAGCTATGGGAGCATTATACTGTATGGGGCAGCTATGGGGCATTATACTGTATGGGGCCATCTCTCCGGGCATTATACTGTATGGGGCCATCTGTGTGGGCATTATACTGTATGAGGGAATATATAAGGGCATTATACTGTATGGGGCAGCTATGGGGGCACTATGCCGTATGGGGCAGCTATATACTGTATGGGGGAATTTGTTTGGGCATTATACTGCATGGGGGCATCAGTGTGGGCATTATACAATATGGAGGCATTTGTGTGGGCATTATACTGCATGGGGCATGAGTGTGGGGATCATACGGTATGGGGGCATTTGTGTTGGCTTAAAGGGAATGTGACGCTAGAAAAAAATGTATTTTTTTTTTAGTTAAACAATTAGTGTATAGGTGATTAAACATTGTTCTAATTTTTTAAAAAATTTTCACGAGTCAGGAAATATTATAAATTAGATTCTAATTTATAATATTTCCCAGTGCTGGTCACTAGATGGAGCAATTCCCAAAATTGCAGCATTGCATGTGGTAAAGCAACCACATTGCTTTATGCTGCAAAATTTGAGAAAACTCACTCGCTCTAGTGAGCTCTCAGAATCCCCCCCTCCTTTATCCTGGCTAGTGCCGGGAGAAACGAGGGGCTTGAACGGTCAAACCTCCTACACTGTGTGTCGCCATTTTTTGAGCTAACACACAGTGTAGTAGGTTTACATACACTAGTAAACACACAGTAAAACACTTACATACACAGAAATAACTTACCTGCTCCAGTCGCCGCCGCTCCCTCCGGTCCGTCCGCTCCGTCTGCTACCACCGCTCCAAGTGCACAAGTCCGGAAGCCGCGACCGGAAGTAGTAATCTTACTGTCCGGCCGCGACTTCCGGTCTACAGGAAAATGGCGCACAGTTCAACTTGGACTGTGTGGGAGCAGCGCATGCGCCGTTCCCACACAGACGGCGTACAGCATAGTGGATGGAACGGGCCCCGTTCGCATTCACTATGGGACTGTAGCTGCCGTATTCCATGTCTGTATGTGTCGTTAATCGACACATACAGAAATGGAAAAAAAAATGTCAGCCCCCATAGGGAAGAAAAAGTTCAAAAATAAAAAAAAGTAAAACACAAACACACAAATAAATATAAAAGTTTGTAATAAAACACTAAAATCAAACTGACACTGTTCCTTTAATACTGTATGGGTGCATTTATGGGGGCATTATACTCTTTGGTGGCTTTGATGTTGGCTTAATACTGTGTAGGGATATCTATTTTCAATTATACTGAGTGGGAGGCACTATAGGAGCATGATATTGTGCGGGCTGAATTGGGTGTGTATGAGCGGGAATTGGGCGGGATTAGAGGCATGGCTTAAAAGGACAAAATTTGCCTTGCTACCCACGCTGCATCGGTTGTCCCACTTTGTGAAACTTGAAAGTTGGGAGGTATATATATATATATATATATATATATATATGTATATATATATATATATGTATGTATCTATCAGAGATTTCATAAGACTACGGCCCCTATAGCTGCACCACTGGATATAATTGGATAAATTGCCTCAGCAGACTGTATTAGACATTAGAAAACCTATATACGTCTCATATACATGTATACACAAGAAAAAATTGTCATACAGACATATGTAAGTCCAAAATAATTTTATTGTTCCACAGATGGAATACCCTCCCAAAGATATCTATACAAAAATCATACAATTTAAAACATACTTAAAATCAGACATTCTGAGATGATCAATTCACCACCATAGCCTATATGTTGTAACAATTTATACTAACAACAGGTAAATAGCACCACAAAGTGGGAGTTTAGAAGTCTACAACCTAGTGCAGAGTTATATGGTATCAGTCTACCCACTATCCAAGTATAGGTATATCCCTGTTGTAATACTAGTTAACATACATCATTGTAAGACATAGTTGCATATCGCTTACCTGAAGCTGGCATGGTGGCTATTGACGTATTAGACATTATATGCTAAGATACAGGGTCCCAGCGGTCAGTATCATACATGATAGGCTTAGATGCAGGGTCCCAGCAGTAAGTATCCTTGTACTTACCCTCAGGGGCAAATTTTGCATTTCTGAGGCCCCAAGCAATGTTATGTCTAGGGTATCTAATCAAAGACAGAAGAGAGTGCCCCACAAAGTGCTCCCTATATATAGTGTCACAGCCCCCCCCCCGTGTGGTGCCACACACAGTCCCCCTGTAGGTATTGCTATCCACACCCCTATGTAGATAGTGACACATATACTCCTTGTAGATAGTGCCATACAGTCGATTGTATATAGTGCCACACACAGCTCCCGTAGATAGTGCCCCACACACAGCCCCCTGTAGATAGTGCCACACACACAGCTCCCCGTAGATAGTGCCACACACAGCCCCCTGTAGATAGTGCCACACATAGCCCCCTGTAGACAGTGCCACACAGCCCCCCTTTTAGATAGTGCCACACACACACCCCTTGTAGATAGTGTCACACCCCGCTGTATATACTGCCTGGGTGCCCCCAAACAAATAAAAAAAAACTCACCTAACCCCGTTCCCATGATAAACGGAGCTCCACAGCCTCCTCAGACTTGCAGCCTACAAGACGCCGAGACTGGAACCTTGTGTAGGCCGGCGCAATCCAGTGATGTCATCGTGCCAGTATGAGCAGGGATTCTATCCCAGCGTCTTATAGGCTGCAGCCTAGTGAATGGCAGAGCAGAAAGCGGATAGTTTCCTGCTCTGTCATAGTATTCAAATCTATCTGCATCCTCAATTAAATGTGGCAGTCGCCCGGGTGATCCGGAACACTGGGCCAAAAATCCGGGGCTTAGGCCCTGGATGCCCGGTGATAGCAAAGCCACTGATATATACCACACCTACATGTACATATATACACGTACATACACCTGTACATATATGAACATATATATGTATTTATTTTTTAAATAAACTATATGATCTGAATGAGCGACGGTCAAGTCACTCACAGAAGAAGGGGGCACACACTATTATGTCCACATCCTTCGATGCGGATACAATTGAAAGCGCTGGTGAGGCAAGGAAACCATCTGTTCCCTGCCTCACCATTTTCTTGTGATGCAGGCGGCGCTATAACGACATCACGCCACCTGCGTCGTTCCGCTGGAGCAGGACTGGTCAGAAGAGACCGGGCCTGCATCACTAGATTAGAGGATGGCGTAGGAACGCCAACAACAAGGTAAATGATCGCTAGTAAACTGGTTAGTAGCGATCATTTACCTACTTTATAAATTAGGTGAATGACCACTAATAACTCCTAGCATAAAGACTCCTTTGTATCTGAAGTATTCCCCACACTAGGTTCATTTAGTGGCAAACACACCCTGAGATGCGCCAAAATTCTGGTGCATCTCGGGTTATCCTGCGCCCCTTACAAGCCTCAGTAAACTAAACAGTGACAGCTCTAAGCTGTCATTAATGAGTTTACATCACGTGGTGCCTGGTTAACTCCGTTCATTGGCCTACCTATAAAAGTGGGCCAGTGACCTGGGGATAAGCTGGAACCACGTGATGTAAACAAACCAATGACAGCTTAGATCTGTCACTGCTTAGTTTACTCTGGATATAAGTAATACGTAGAGATTTTGTTGCAAAAAAGTGGATTTATTCACACATTAGTTTCATGTCATGTAGAAAGCGACTATACATAAGAACGTTTCGGCCAAACCCTGATCTCCACAGGGAGCGTCTGGCAGACGCCATCACAGCGAGCAGGCCCTTTTACTATACTTCATACAGCAACCATGACAAAGGAAAAGGTTTGGGCGAAACGTTCCCATGTATAGTCGCTTTCTACTCTATAGTGTATTTTTGGGGCAGTTTCCTATGTTTTGGCACCATAAGACCTTTTCAAACCTGACATGGTGCCCCTAAAATATATTCTTAAAATATATATGTTCTTGTAGCTGCCAATCGATAATGAAACTTTGTAAGGGCTGCTAGTCCAGTGGTCGCCACCCCTAGAAGACGGAAATGCCGGTGAAACGTGCGTTGGGTGCTTAGTTTTAATGTGTCTAACGTTAGGGTACAAGTTCAATATTTAACAGCACAGTTATCAAATCAGCACACCCCCTTTCCCTATGTCTATGCACAATGTCCCTTTCTCCCCGCTTCTTCCGCAACCAACGAGAGCGGACTGAGTTTGTGAATAGGAGAGCTGTACCTTCCGCTCTGCCACATAGCGGTCAGCGGACCTTACGACTAGTGCTGTTTCTCCCATCACTCTCACTCTTTGAGACGGAGGGTGAACGTACGAGGGAGAGCTGTGCATGCAGCGTAGACCGCAGGAAGTGTATCTATATGTGTAATCTAAAACAGCTATTGCTAGTGCTGACAGCGCCGCTCCACTGCTGGGCTTTACAACTCGTGGCCCAGTGAGGTGTCGCTGCCAGCTCATATGCATACATAGGTGTAGTTAGAAATTTAATCTCACTACATTCTCCATGTCATGTCCATGGCCACGGGCCATCAGGCTCACTCACCTCCTGACGGCCGCAGCCATGGGTCTGCGAGCGCTGGCCCCAGTCTCCTCCTCAGGAGACGCCAGCACTCGCCTCCACTTACCTTGGTCGGGTCCCGCAGGGTGCGCGCGCACGCTTGTGCCCGCTCTTAAAGGGCCAGCATGCGCACCGCAGTTTAATGTCAAAATTAGCCCATGAGTACCCTGGACTATAAGAAGCGCCCAGCCCCTTCCTCCCATGCCTGAGCGTTGTTGTCGTACCCTAAGTTTATCTAAGCAAATGGTCTCCTAGTGTTTCCCAGTTACCAGTGTTCCCCGTTCCTGTACCTGTATCCTGTATCCCGTGCTACCTAGTCAAGTGACGTGCTGAGCTGTAGTCGTCTGTGCTGTATTCCACGCCTGTCCTGCTACACCACGCCTGACGTCTGCCTGCTGCCTAAGTCCCAGCCGAGCCTGTCATTGCTTCTGTCCGAGCTGCCACAGGTACACTATCCCAACTACAGACTGTGACCTGCACCCTGTTGGCCAGCTGCCATACCGTCAAGGCGGTACGGCCCAGTGGGTCCACGGACCCAACGTGATACTCCATAGTTGTTATAATTAATTAAACTAAGATAATAGACATATGGGTATTGTGCAACTTACATATTATGTAGTAGAGTGGTGTGCTATAGCTTTTAGTCCATTTGGTCACACTCTCAGCGCAGTGAGACATTCCTTTACAAGCAAGACAGCTTGTTTTCAATATTTGCATATAAATCATGGTCTCCTTGGCTATGTAAGCCATTTATTGTTTCATTTTGTTGAAATTGATAAGAAATTTAGATGATCTGACACAGATAGATGGCTATATTCTGGTGTTGTTAAGTCACAATTGTTAATATTGGCGGATTTCTGTCCCACAAGTGAGTGCAGGATTAGGGTTCATCTGCGCTCAATCGTGGGTAAGGAGAAGTTGGCACCACTGGGTGATATATCCACAGATATGGTGTGAAGTAATTTTGGATCAGGGGTTCCTGTATCTACTATGTGTGGTGCTCAGCATAAAGGCAAGGAATACTGACATATATTGTAGTGAGAAAGATGGAAAAGCGGCACTCACCCATCCAGATGAAAAAAAACATTTTTGTTTTGCCATGCAAAGGGTTAAATAGTGCTTCTTAGGGTGGACAAGGCAGACAGCATGATAGGTTACAGACTGTTTCGTGCTAACCAACGCTGTTTCTGACCTAAAATATGGCGCTGCCGACATCCTTTTAGACCCCCACCAGCTGCTATCACCATAGTAATATGTAAACAACATTGAAAGTCCCAGCAGACCAACCCTTTCGTGTGAGCCAATCCAATGGGAGAATCCCAAAACGTTACCGCGCATCAAACTGCCATATTGTTATTATCATTCAGATCGTCCGCTCCCACCGCATTGGCGCGCATAACCCATCTTTTATTTTGTGGTGCTCCCCTCCATTGACTGGGACCTATTCAATTCCTGCAAACCTAAGAAATGAGAAGTCTCCCCCATGATTTTTTCTCATATGATCAATTAACCGGGGAGCTCCCCCTCATGTTGCAATTGACTTACAGTGTTCCCTATATCCGACATACAGGCATCTTATGGTCTTACCTATATAGTAACTAGTATAGAAAACCTGTTACACGAGTTTGCTAACAAAAGGAATGCATTGGTCTGTTAATATATATAAATGCTCCCCATAGCTGCCCCCACACTGTATAATGCCCCCCATAGCTGCCCCCACACATTATAATGCTCCCCATAGCTGCCCCCACACAGTATAATGCCTCCCATAGATGCCCCCACACACAGTATAATGCCCCCCATAGCTGCCCCCACACAGTATAATGCCCCCTTATCAGCTCCTCCCACAGTATAATGCCCCTCATAGCTGCCCCCACAGTATAATGCTCCTCATAGCTGCCCCACACAGTATAACGCCCCCATAGCTGCCCCCACATTATAATGCCGCCCATAGCTGCCCCCACGCTGTATAATTAACCCCATAGCTTCCCCCACACAGTATAATGCCCCCCATAGCTTCCCCCACACAGTATAATGCCCCCCATAGCTGCCCCCACACAGGATAATGCTCACCATAGCTGCCCCTACACAGCATATTGCTCCCCATAGCTGCCCCCCACAGTATAATGCCCCCTCCCTCCCATACACAGTATGCCCACCCTCCCTCACACAGTATAATGCCCCCTCCCATACACAGTATAATGCCCACAAATGTACAGACCAAATGGAAAAATAACATACATACTTACCTATCCCCGTTCCCATGACGGGTGGAGGATCCTTTGCCTCCTGTGCACTGTGAGCAGGTCGGAGAAGGCAGGCGCAATTTAGTGACGTAATCGCGCCTGTCTGCACGAGTCACTCACATCGCACAGCGCGGAAGAGAAATATCCTCCACCTGGCAGGGGAACGGGGATAGGTAAGTATGTATGTTATTATTTTTCTATTAGGTCCGTACATATGGGGGCATTATACTGTGTATGGGAGGGAGATGGGGGCATTATGCTTTGTATGGGTGGGAAGGGGGCATTATACTGTGTATGGGAGGGAGGGGGGCATTATACTGTGTGTGAGAGGGGGGCATTATAGCTACGCCACTAATCACTCACATCTCCTTCCACAGTCTTCTGGCTGTGGGCGGAGCTATCTGGCGGTTGGGCTGTGGACAGAGCTCTATATGGGTGGAGCTCTATGTGAGCTTCGACAACCACATCCTTCTCGGTTACATAATAGATGTCCACAAGGACAAAAGATGATTTAGATGACAAATTGTGTCTTACAATTAATAAATTGCTGAACTTTATGGATTATCCCTCCGAAGTTAAGTGTTTTTTTGCTTGGAGGTTGTATCTACACTGCGTGCAGTTGCCACAACGATGATTCCCCTTCGGGATTAATCTTTCTAGCCAAGTGCTATCGGAATCAGTGAATCGGCTTATCTTTAATTGTATGACTCCTCATAAATGAGACTAGGGGTCTTCTCAGAGCTACTTCTCTTAACTGGTTCCCGACCGCTGGCTGTATTTTTATGGCCAGCGGTCAGGGTCCTTAAAACCCGAGCCATAGACTTTTTACGGCTCGGGTTTTAACTTGCTGACTGTCGGGTCTCCGGCTGTCAGTGACTGCCGGGGACCCTGAGGAGCTTTCGCTGCTTCTGTCTTCTCCGATCTCTTTTACACAGCGCTCAATGAACGCTGTGTATAGGAATAGAGACAGCAGCAGCGGCGCTGTCTCTATTCCTCTCGGTGATCATGTGACTGGTCACATGATCGCCGGGTGCCGTTACTGACAGACTGCTGCTGGGTCTTACTAGACCCAGCACAGCCCTATTAGTGACAATCGTCACTATGAGAGGGCTGATTTCCCCTGTAACTGGGGCTGCTGTGCCGCTCCAGTTACAGTGGAAAAACATGGTGTAAAAGAAAGAAAAAAATATATATAAAGTTGCCCAAAGGTCTTTTTTGACCTTTGAGGAACAGACCATAGTAATAAAAAAATAGTAAAGTAAAGTGCAAAAAAATATTAAATAAATACACATAAAATACCCACCCCAAAAAAAAACTTTCCCCCCGCCAATCATTGTTGTAATGCAAGCGCTGACCCAATTACCCTAATATAGACATGTAATATATTACAATTTACGGTAGACAATGACGATCACAAATAAAGGGTCTATTTTAGGGTAAAACTATGTTATTACCAAAAAAAAATAGGTGAAACATAAAAAAGCTTATTTTTTAACTATTATTTTCAAACTTTATGAATAAAAATTCTAAAATAGCAAAAAAGGTGTGTATAAAAACGATTAAAAAAATAAACCTGCATTGTCTACGGAAAAAACGTCGCAAAAATCAGTAAAACAAATAAAAAAGTTATAGCCATTTAACTAACACGTGCTAAAAATGGCTAAACGGTGTCTGGTCCTGAAGGCGCAAAATAGCCCGGTCCTGAACTGGTTAAAATTGGATCATCTTCAATTAGATGCCAATGTCTAAACATAGTGTTTTGATTATTTGAGCCTGGGAATTATATTTGAAGGTGAATGTAAATCTACAATCCTCTGCAGTATTTCTGTTTCTCTTTTTATTTTGGGGTTCAGCAGATCCTTTTAATTTTTCTTAAAGGCTTTTTCTAAGGCTTTTTCTAAAAGGGGGTTCGGATAACCACTTTCCAGAAGGCGACTTTTCAAATCATTGGCCTGTTCTAGGAACGTAATTTATGTAATTTATACATCTCAATCTTATAAAGTGGCCATAGGGGATGGCTGTTTTGACATGATGTGGATGGAAGCTGTCGTAATGAAGCAGGGAATTTGTTGAGGTTGGTTTTCTAAAACCTTCTGTGTGCAAGTTACCCTCTTTAATTCTGATCTTAACGTCCAAAAATTCTATTGCTGTAGAGCTGATTTTCGACATGAACTTCATATTCATCATATTTGTTGTATTCAGATAATCAACAAGTAGATAAAATTTTGTCTCTGTATCGGAACATACTATGAAGATATTGTTTACAAATCTCAAAAACATTTTGATATTCCTTAACCCCTTAAGGACGCAGCCTAGTTTTGGCCTTAAGGCTCAGAGCCCATTTTTCAAATCTGACATATTTCACTTTATGTGGAAATAACGTCGGAATGCTTAAACCTATCCAAGCGATTCTGAGATTGTTTTCTCGTGACACATTGGGCTTCATGTTCGTGGTAAAATTTGGTTGCCATGTCGCATTTGCAGAGCCCCAGATGTATCAAAGCAATGGAAATCAACCAGAAATGACCCCCAAGGAATTCATTTATGGGTAATGTGACCATTTTGACCCCATAGTTTTTTCACAGAACTTATTTGAATTGGGCTGGGAATTAAAACAAAATTAATTTTTTCCAATAATATGTCGTTTTGGCTGAAAATTTCTTATTTTCACAAGAAACAAAATACCCCATTCTGTTGCACAATTTGTTCTGAGTGCCGCAATACCCCATTTGTGGTGATAAACTGCCGTTTGGGCCCATGGGAGGGCTCAGAAGGAAAAGACCACCATTTGACCTACTGGGGATTTTCTGGTGCGAAGTCATGTATGCAGAAGCCCCTGAGGTACCAGTACAGTTGAAACCCGCAAGAAGTGACCCCATTTTAAAAACTACACCCTTAAGGCATTCATCTAGATGTGTAGTGAGAATTTTGACCGGAGACATACACCCCATAAACTGTAATGTGGGTTCTCCTGGTTACGGCAATACCCTACATGTGGCTGTTATCAGCTGCCTGGGCACACAGCAGGGCCCAGAGGGGAAAGACGAGGGGGGATGAGCTGTGCGGAGTACATCTGGGTAAGTAAAATTGGGGTAAATTATAAACCAAGGGATGTATGATAAATTTTAAAACACTCTTTCATACAGAGCTCTGGTTTTTTGGGACACATGTCACATTGATATATTGTGTCCTCCCTTATCCCCTTCTTATAGCAGACTTTGCACCTCTTTTGACTTTTTCCCTTCTTTGCAGTTTGGGGAACTTCTCCTGGAAAGTGTTGCCCTGGTACGATGCGTGTGGCCTCGCTTCCAGAAGTACTGGGTGCCCCCTCCCCCCCTTCTTGGTCACTAAAGATTAGGTTCTTGATAATCACCTCTTGAAATTCCAGGAAAGTTCCCGTCTGGCCTGCACATCGACGTGGCATGTACGCATTGTACAATGCCATCTGTATGAGGTGCATGGCCAGCTTCTTCTACCACACCGCATGGCGCTGTAGGGCTTCAGGACTTGATCTTTTTTTCACTTCAAAGTACCTTTTTTGCAGATTTTTTTCTTGTGAAACCGTCCACATCTATTTTCTCATACTTCCTGATTCTGGCAGTTGCTAGGGGCGTGTCTTACTGTGTGTGATGTTACGATTTATCTGTATCTTTCATGGGCAGTGAACTCTGAGGTGATAACTACACTACTGTGAGCGTGCACAGAGTTATGCACAGCAAAACACGTTATATACAGAGATGTAAATATCTCTGCACACTCCAGAAGAAAGGAATCAGAGTTTGGCAAGTGCAGGGAAGGTAAGACAGGACGGCAGGGTGATTGGGGGGGGGGGTACGGGGGAGGGACGGAGCAGTCCTAGTCTTTTCTGATGCTAATTAGCAGCTCAGATTACAGTGTCGTGAGACTCTTTGTCTGAGGGAAGGGGGAGAATCATCCAGGCACAGAGACCAGTGCGCAGTCTCTTCCATGCGCTCTGCTGCTGCAGGTTACACTAAAGAGAACTGTGTAGTGTATAGAGGCAGAGAGACCTTCCTGACATCACTATGGGGGCGTGCACATCTGAGTCAGGATGGGGCCACCACCCACCCGTACTCCTAGGCAGCAGAATCCATACACTGATACATTCAAACGGTGTACGGATTTCTGCTAGCAACAGGAGAAATACAAGAAATAAAATGTGGTAGAAAAGTGTCAGAGTGGCCATTTAAAACACATATAACACAAAAAGGACCCCAATTTCATTAATAAAGTATATTACAAAATATATTTATATTACACATGCTGCTAGAAAATAAAAAGTTGATCGAATGTTTAGTTATGCTTTAAAGGCATTGTGTGTAAGAATAAAATTGATGGCATCACATACAAATGTTGTGTAGTTTTCACATTTACTCGCTGAATTAAAGAGGCTCTGTCACCAGATTCTCAAATCCCTATTTCCTATTGCATGTGATCAGTTCTGCAATGTAGATAACAGTAACATGTTTGTTTTTTTTTAAACGTTCATTTTTGGCCAAGTTATGAGCTATTTTATATATATATATATATATATATATATATATATATATATATATATATATATATGCAAATGAGCTTTTGAAATGGACAACTGGGCGTGTTTTTTTTCGTATGTCCAACTGGGCGTGTATTGTGTTTTTAACTGGGCGTGTTTACGTGTATGACGCTGACCAATCAGTGACCAGTCAGCGTCATACACTCCTCTCCATTCATTTACACAGTACATAGTGTTCTTACTAGAACGATGTGCAGCCACATACACAAGTGTCCTGATAATGAATACACATGACCTCCAGCCTGGACGTCATGTGTACTTAGAATCCTGACACTTCTGAATCTTTTCTGTGAGATTTCCAGCAAGGGAAACGAAATCTCGTTTACCTCGTAATCTCGCGAGATTACGCACGGCTTGCTGGAATCTCACAGAAAAGATTCAGAAGTGTCAGGATTCTGAATACACATGACGTCCAGGCTGGAGGTCATGTGTATTCATTATCAGGACACTTGTCCTGGCTGCACATCGTTCTAGTAAGAACACTATGTGCTGTGTAAATGAATGGAGAGGAGTGTATGACGCTGACTGGTCACTGATTGGTCAACGTCATACACGTAAACACGCCCAGTTAAAAACACAATACACGCCCATTTGGACATACGAAAAAAAACACGCCCAGTTGTCCATTTCAAAGCTCATTTGCATATATATAAAATAGCTCATAACTTGGCCAAAAATGAAAGTTTTAAAAAAAAACAAAACGTTACGGTTATCTACATTGCAGCGCCGATCACATGCAATAGGAGATAGGGATTTAAGAATCTAGTGACAGAGCCTCTTTAAGGACTTTCCTAACTGTCTCGACATCTATGTCATGTGGAATTCTTGTATAGAGGCTTTCAACATCAATTGATGCTAGAAGAATGTCTTCTTCTCATTTAAATGTTCTAATGACATTCAGGAAATAGTTTGTGTCCTTGAGATAGGAGGGGATATTCTTCAGGTTAGGTCTCAAAAGCAAGTCGATATAATTAGAGAAGGGCTCCCATAAGGAGCCTACTCCTGAAATAATCGGGCGGCCTGGGGATTTTTTAAGGTTTCGTGTATTTTGGGTAAGAAGTACCAACTTAGTCTCTGTGGATAGAGGGGATATAATTTTGCGGCAGTTTTATGTGATAAAAAGCTGATTTCAAAATTTTTACGCAAAAATGACTGTAACTTTACTTGAAACGGGTGGGATCACTTTTCAGTTTAGAGTATGTATTTCTATTCGACAAGTGTCGTAAAGCCTCAAACAGGTAGTATTCCTTAGTCATAAGAATAGTATTCCCTGCTCTTTTTATAATAATATCATCCCTTTTTGCTAGGGAATAAAGTGCTTTTTCTTCCTCTTTAGCTAGATTACAATTCTCTCTGTACAATAAAGATTCTACCTAATTTCTGCCGCTGTAGAAGAAAGATCTAAACGACTACCTTGAACTGCACTCAGTATATGAATACCCACGTTAGACATTTTAATAATTTGTCAAATTATATTCAATAAGTTATTTTTTATTTTTCAAACGAAATAAAACAACATACTATCCTCCCCTTTCCCCTTACTATTTTTGCTGACCATATTCTAAGAGCCATAACTTTTTTATTTTTGCGTCGACTTACCTATGTAATGGCTCGTTTTTATTGGTTCTATTTTGGGAGGAGATGATAACTAAAAACAGCGATTCTGCCATTGCGTTTCAAATGTTTTTCTTATGGCGTTTTACCATATAAATTACATGATGGTTTTATAGTTCAGGTTGTTACGGATGCAGCGATACCATTTATGTATAAGTTTTTTTATTTTTTCCTTTTTTTAATATTAAAAAAAGTATTATGGGAAAAAGGCGGATTTTGTTTTTTTCACCTGAAACATTGAAATGTATTTATTTTTTTTAAATCACGCGCGTCGCATGGACGTATATAACGTTCGCCTAAATAAGCCCTTAAAGACATGTAGCATTATTGGTTGGATTTCTTTGACTGTAAGAAAATTTCCATTTGATATAAAAGGGCGAGGACAGGATGTATCCATGTGTCTTTATGTCTTTAACTTTGCATCATTTTGGTGTTGCCTTACATTGGCATACATGCAATGGGCTCGTTTTTTGCATAACAAGTTGAATTTTTCAATGGCATATTTATTAGCTTTTATTAACTTTTTTTGGGAGGGAGTGGAAAAAAACAGGTATTCTAGCATTGTTTTTGGAATTTTTAATTTACGCTGTTCACTATGAGGTGTTACCTTTGTTGTGTGGGTCAGTATGATTACGTCGACATTAAGTATGTATAGATTTTTTATGTTTTAATATATTTTCTCAATAAAACACTTTTAAACAAAAATTATTTGTTTTTGCATCGCTGCATTCCAAAAGCCATAACTTTTGTATTTTTCAGTTGATGTAGCCATATGTGGCTTGTTTTTTTGTAAATGTTTTTATTAAGATTTTCACAAATTTCTTTTTTTTTTAAACAAGAGTTACAAGGAAATAACTTAGTTATTCCAGTATTTAGGTGCAATATAATATCAATAATTATATCAGACCTTGCGTCAAAAAAAATTCACTGATTCACATTTGGGTCTACATATTCATTAGTTAACCCGTTAGTGACCGGCCCATAGTGTTTTTACGTCGGTCACTAACGGGCCTTATTCCGAAGCCATAAACTTTTTACGTCGCGGCATCGGAATAAGTTAACAGAGCAGGGAGCTGTCAAATCTCCCTGCTCTCAGCTGCCAGAGGTAGCTGAGGGCTGGGAGCGTCCCTGCTCTGCCGGGTGAGATTGATATTAGTATCGATCTCACCCGTTTAACCCCTCAGATGCGGTGCTCAATCGCGAGCACCGCATCTGAGTGGTTTTGGAGAGAGGGAGGGAGCTCCCTCTCATCCCACCGACACCCAGCGATAAGATCGCCGAGTGTCTGTGTCTCCCATGGCAGCCGGGGGCCTAATAAAGGCCCCCAGGTCTGCCTGGAGCGAATGCCTGCTAGGTCATGCCAGAGGCATGACCTAGCAGATGCCTGTCCGTTTTAAACGGACAGGCATAATACACTGCAATACAGAAGTATTGCAGTGTATTATAATAGTGATCGGAGGATCGCATAGTGAAGTCCCCTAGTGGGACTAGTAAAAAAGTTAAAAAAAAGTTTAATAAAGTTAATAAAAAAAAAATGTCAAAAAAAAATGAAAAACCCACTTTTTCCCCTTACAAACTGCTTTAGTATTAAAAAACCAAAATAAAGTAAAAAAGTTACACATATTTGGTATCGCCACGTCCGTAACGACCCCGACTATAAAGCTATTACATTACTTAACCCGCACGGTGAACGCCGTAAAAAATTTAATAAAAAAAGTTGGAAAAATTGCTGTTTTCTGTGAATCCTGACTTTAAAAAAATGTGATTAAAAAGTGATCAAAAAGTCGCATCTACTCCAAAATTGTACCAATAAAAACTACAAGCCGTCCCGCAAAAAAAAAGCCCCCATACAACTGCATCGGCAAAAAAATAAAAACGTTACGGCTCTTCAAATATGGAGACACAAAACCAAATAATTTTGAAAAAAAAGCGTTTTTACTGTGTAAAAGTAGTAAAACATACAAAAACTATACAAATTTGGTATCGTTGCAATCGTAACAACCGCTGAATAAAGTTATTTTGTTATTTATAGCACACGGTAAACGGCGTAGATTTAGGACGCAAAAAAGAGTGGCGAAATTTCAGATTTATTTCTATTCCCCCCCCCCCCCCCAAAAAAAGTTAATAAAAGTTAATCAATAAATAATATGTACCTCAAAATGGTGCTATTAAAAAATACAACTTGTCCCGCAAAAAACAAGACCTTATACAGCTATGTCGACGCAAAAATAAAAAAGTTATAGCTCTTGGAATGCGACGATGGAAAAACTTATAAAATGGGTTGGTCATTAACGTCTAAAATAGGCCGGTCATTAAGGGGTTAAACACCTAGTATTGTGTTTACCATTCTGGTAATGAAAAGCTAGGAAAGGTACGAAGGGGAGGAATAAAAAGAAAGGTGGGGAATTAGGGGTGGCTTGTTTTTTGTGGCATAAGGCGTAGTTTTCATTGGTACCATTTTGGGGTAGATGAGACTTATTGATTCACTTTATTATACATTTTTAGGGAAAAAACTAAAAAGAAACCCCGTCGTTTTTTGCTATTTTTTTTATGTACGGCGTTAATCATGTGATTTAAATAACGTGCTAACTTTATGGTTCGTGTCGTTA
Source organism: Rhinoderma darwinii (assembly GCF_050947455.1). NCBI lineage: Eukaryota > Metazoa > Chordata > Amphibia > Anura > Rhinodermatidae > Rhinoderma > Rhinoderma darwinii. The sequence goes on along the minus strand of NC_134693.1, from coordinate 70,494,507 downwards.
TGATCACGAAAATACCATTTATGAGTGTTATTTTCTACACTTTATGTAAAAAAAAAAAAAATTTATTTTTACTGTGAATTTTTTTTTCATTTTTTAATGAATTTTATTTAATTTACTTACCTTCTCTCATGCCACTGGTATTTTGCCTTGGGTCCTAGTGCCTGCATACGCTGACCCTCGTTCTCTTATAGGACCAGTGTGGGCCAAATTATTTCACCAAGGGTATTTAACGTCCTTCCCTCCCTGTGCTTTTTGCCAGAGCAGTTTGGTTCTGCCTAGAGTATCTCTTCTATTTTGTTTATTGGATTACCTGTGTTTAACCTATGCCTGTACTTTTGACCTTTACTGCCTGCCGCCTGCCCTGACCTCTTGCTAGTGACTACTGACAAACCTCTGCCCTAACCACTTGCTATGTGACCCATTATGAACCTTGCCGCCTTGACCTTTTTCTATTCTTGACCCCGCTAACTTGCACTTCACTTGGTAGGTTGACCGTCACCAAGGGAGACTACTTTGGGGGTAGTTACCTGGGGTTTCCCTGCAGCAAAGTCTAGATCCCTGTATAGGGGTTAAATGGTGAATACCAGGGGTTAACTTAGAATCTGCTCCCCGGTTTACCCCTACTTCAAACCCTTGGTGACAAAGTGGTTTTTTCACCCCCCTTTGCTGGCCCCATGACAGTTTGCTCTGGCCATTGACCCCACAAAAGTAACTCTGCCTGAAGTTTCAGACCTGGCTCAAGAACTATCTAGACAACCTGTCTGCTCGGATCACTTGTACCAACTGTTACAGAATGTTTAGTCTAAATGTCATATGAGTTTTCATTTTGATGCCACATCAATTTGCTTCTGACAGAACTAAGATAAGCATCTTGCCTCTGCTATCTGGTGGGGCGCTGGCCTGGGCATTACCATTATGGGAATGGAACAATCCAATCTTGAACAATGTTCAAGCCTAACTTGCAACTTTCAAAAATGGGCAAAAATGCCTCCCATTGATTTCAATGGGAGGCGGAGGCGTTTTTTTCCCGCGAGCAGGAAAACCGTCTCGCGGGAAAAAGAAGCAACATGCCCTATCTTTGGGCGTTTACGTCTCTGATCTCCCATTGACGACAATGGGAGGCAGAGAAAGCGCATTTCGCAGCGTTTTTGCCCGCGGCGCTCAATGAGCGCGGGTGAAAAATGCAGCGACGAACGCGGCAAACGGCGTGCAGGCAGATCAAAATCTGCCTGAAAATTCCAAACGGAATTTTGAGGCAGAGTTTTCTGCCTGCAAAAAACTCACTGTGAACATACCCTTATACTGCTGTGTTGTCCTTTATTTGGATGACTTTATTGTTTTGTCCCCCAGATGTTTATACTAATTGTAAAAAGTACGTCTGGTCTTGCAAAGTCTAAGGCCAGGATCACGCACACAGTTTTGATGCAGTTTTTATGGCAGTTTTTGGCTCCGGTTTTTAAGCCAAAAACAGTAGTGAATACAAAAGAAAGGAGATGCATCAGTCTTTTCTTTTTTCCTTTTGTTCCTTTTGGATCCAATTCTGACTTGGCTCAAAAAATTGCCACAAAAACTGCATCAAAACTGTGTTTGTGACCCTGGCTTAAAAGAGAATCATCTTTATGCCAAGTTTTAAAAATGGACTCTTCGAGAGGTACAGTCTCCCTTAGATATATTATCTTTGCTCACGGACTTTAACTAGTTCCCGACCGCTGGCTGTGTATTTACGTCCAGCGGTCAGGGTCCTTAAAACCCACGTCATAGACTTGTTGCGGCGCGGGTTTTAACTTGCTGCCCGAGCTATCGGGCAGCTGAATGTCGGGTCTCCGGCAGTCAGTGACTGCCGGGGACCCTGAGGAGAAGATAGAAGCAGCTTTCGCTGCTTCTGTCTGCTCCGATCTCTTTTACACAGCGCTCAATGAACGCTGTGTATAGGAATAGAGGCAGCGGCCGCGCCGCTATCTCTATTGGTCCCGGTGTTCATGTGACTGCTCACATGATCGCCGGATGCTGTTAGTGACAGACTGCTGCTGAGTCTTACTAGACCCAGCACAGCCCTATTAGTGACAATCATCACTATGAGAGGGCTGATCTCCCCTGTAACTGGGGCTGCTGTGCAGCTCCAGTTACAGTGGAAAAACATGGGGTAAAAGAAAGAAAAAATATATATAAAGTTCTCCAAAGGTCTTTTTTGACCTTTGAGGGACAGACCATAGTAATAAAAAAATAAAAGTAAAGTAAAGTGCAAAAAAAATTAATAATAAATACACATAAAATACCCACCCCAAAAAAACGTCCCCTCCCACACCAATCATTCCCGTAAAGCTAGCCCGGACCCAATTACCCTAATATAGACATGTAATATATTAAAATTTACGGTAGACAATGACGATCACAAATAATAGGTCTATTCTAGGGTTAAACTATGTTATTAGCAAAACAAATAGCTGGAAAGTAAAAAAAAGCTTATTTTTTTTACTATTATTTTCAAACTTTAAGAATAAAAATTCTAAAATAGCAAAAAGGATGTGTATAAAAATGATTAAAAAAAAACCTACATTGTCTATGAAAAAAACATTGCAAAAATCACGTCGCTAGCCCAACAAATCAAAAAGTTATAGCCATTTAACTAACGCGTGCTAAAAATGGCTAAACAGTGTCTGGTCCTGAAGGCTCAAAATAGACTGGTCCTGAACTGGTTAAATGGATCTAGCTAAATTATCCACAATACTTAAAGTTGTTTTCCACTACCGGACAATTAATGACCTATCCACCGGATAGGTCATCAGTATATGATCGGTGCGTGTCCGACACCTGGAACCTGCACCGATCAGCTGCTCCAGCTGCCTCTGGGCACCGAACGTCCATGCCGGAAGCAGATGGCTCCGGTCATGGAATAACGGCCGAGCTGCAGTACTGCTGCTTTGCTCCTATTCAAGTGAATAAACCAAAGAAGAAAAAATGGTCACGACCATATAGTTGAAAAAATACAAAAAATCCTTTATTAATATCGATTAAACAAATACAAACAGACAACATTAAACATAATAAAATAGCATAACCCTCGCAGGATAAAAGATGGAATAGGAACAATAGCGCAGCAGGACAACCAAATAGTAATCCGGTCAAACGATCCCCCAAAATGCTAAAGTGCATGAATAATTTTAGAGCAGGTACTAAGTATGAAACTTTTGCACGGATTGACATATATACATAAATAGAAGTGAATACAATCAGAATAATCACATTTAAACGGCAATATACATACACCTGAAGAGTACGGGAATAGCCGGGAGATCAAAGACCGGGGGTCCGCTGCTGAACCCGACGCGCGTTTCGCAAATGCATCCCATTGACTTTCGCATAGACTGTGACCTGGTCAGCTGCCTCCCCGCTACGGCGGAGCGACCTAGTGGGTCCACAAAAGTATCGTCATCATCATCAACTGCCATGATTTCCTGGTCTATAAGAAGGCCCCAGGCCTTCTGATCCTTGCCTGAGCGTTGTTAGTCTATCCCAGTCTGTCTCGCAAATGGTCCCTTAATGTTTCCCCATTCCAGTTGTTACCCGTGCCCTGTTACCCGTTCCTCTATTCCGTATTGTTCTAGTTCCTGTGCCTACCAGCGTTGGAGTCGTGTCTACTGTACCTGCTGTCGTTTGCCACGTCCAGTGTCTGCTGCCACGTCCAGTGTATTCTGCCACGTCCAGTGACTTCGTCCAGTGTCTTCTGCTACGTCCAGTGTCTTCCGCCACGTCTGGCGCCACCTGCCGCACCAGCCTCCATCCGTGCTGAAGCCCAGCCACCATCTGGACTATTTCAGGTACCCAAGCATTACTGTCTGCCATTGACTTTCGCATAGAATGTGACCTGGTTAGCTGCCTCCCCGCTACGGCGGAGCGGCCTAGTGGGTCCACATACCCTGTGCCCGTGATAGTACGCTCAGGCCATGGAACCCGCTGGCCAGCCCAAGACCGCAGTCCAGAAGATTCAGACAGAGATGCATGACCTATGCACACATCAGGATCAACTCCTTGAGGCAGTGAATTCTATCATGGTCCGCCTGGATCTACTCGCTGTTCCACCTCCGGTTCTTCCTTCTGAGGCGGTTGCTGTGCCACTGCCAATGCTCCTCCTGTTTGTTCCGGATCCACAGTTCCTTTGCCTCTTCCTCCTCGCTACGACTGTGATCCCTGAGCATGTAGAGGATTTCTCAATCAACGCACGGTTCATTTTAGGCTACGGCCTCATCTTTTCCCCTCCAAGGAGGCCAAAGTGGCATTCATTATCTCCCTCCTCGCTGGCAAGGCCCTGGCATGGGCGAACCCAATCTTGGAGCAACAAGGACCTGTATCCTCGGACCTAGCCTTGTTCCTGCAGTCCTTTCGTGCCGTGTTCGAGGAGCCGGGTCGAACATCCTCTGCAGCAGCCACTCTATTGACCCTCAAGCAAGAAGGCTCCACAGTAGGGGAGTATACTATCTCCTTCCGTACCCTAGCAGCCGAGCTGGCATGGAACAATGAGGCACTGGTGGCGACCTTCTGGCAGGGACTGTCCTCTCACATCAAGGACGAACTGGCAGCCCGCGACCTTCCTTCTACCTTGGATGCCCTCATCCTCTTAGCCACCCGGGTTGATATGAGAATCCGGGAGCGCTCTCAAGAGGTTCGACAGGAGAGCCGGGTCCACAGACCAGCACCCTCGGTCCAGAGACCACTATTGTCCTCTCCTAGTGCGCTACCTGAAGAACCCATGCAGGTAGACAGAGTCCGGTTATCTGAACAGGAGAAGCAGCGAAGACGCTCCTCTGGACTATGTATGTATTGTGGCCTCAAGGGTCATTTTGTGCGCCAATGCCCACAGAGACCGGGAAACTGCAGTACCTAGGGTTGATTGGAGAGGCAACTCTAGGTGGAACGTCTCCAAACATTAAAACCTCTTCCAGATTATCGATTCCTGTGGCCATCGTCACTGGAGAGATATCACATCCTTCCTCCGCCTATCTCGACTCTGGAGCGGCTGCTAATTTCATCCAGCAGGATCTAGTGGATCGTTTTCATCTACCCACAGTCCGTCTGGATAGACCCCTGGCAGTTGCCTCTGTGAATGGTCTACCATTGCCTGATCCGATCATGCTCATCACTAAGCCATTGACACTACGGGTCGGAGCTCTTCATTCAGAACAGATCACCTTCCTGGTACTACCTAAGGCTATCAATCCTATCCTGCTGGGTCTGCCATGGCTCCGTCTACACGCCCCGACCCTTGACTGGAATTCTGGAGAGGTTCTTCAATGGGGTTCCAGATGCCATAGCCATTGCCTGTCACAAGTCCGTCCTGTTGTGCCCCCACTGCCTCAGTCACTTTCCGGCCTACCATCTCAGTACGCCAGTTTTGCGGATGTCTTTTGCAAACGAGAGGCTGAGACGTTGCCTCCACATCGGAATTATGACTGTCCCATTGAACTGGTTCCTAATGCTTCTCTTCCCCGTGGACGAGTGTATCCTCTTTCCTTGCCAGAGACTTTATCGATGTCAGCCTATATCAAGGAGAACTTGGAGAGGGGTTTTATTAGAAAATCTTCCTCCCCGGCTGGGGCAGGCTTCTTCTTCGTTAAGAAGAGAGATGGATCTCTTCGACCCCGCATTGACTACCGTGGTCTCAATCAGATCACGGTCAAGAACAAATACCGGTTGCCACTTATTTCCGAGCTCTTTGATCGCATACAAGGAGCCAAAAAAATTTCTAAACTAGATCTGCGGGGGGCTTATAATCTAATCCGGGTTCGCTGGGGTGACGAATGGAAGACGGAATTTAAAACCCGCGATGGGCACTACAAATACCTAGTGATGCCCTTCGGACTGTGTAACGCTCCAGCAGTATTTCAGGAGTTCGTTAATGATATCTTCCGAGATCTCCTCTATATGTGTGTTGTAGTTTATCTCGATGATATTTTAATTTTCTCCCCAGATCTGATGACCCATCGGAGGCATGTTCGTCAAGTTCTTCTGCGACTAAGAGAGAATCGCTTATATGCCAAGTTGGAGAAGTGCACCTTTGAAAAGAGGTCTTTGCCCTTCCTGGGCTACGTCATCTCGGACCATTTCCTTAAGATGGACCCTGAGAAACTAAAGTCTGTCCTGGAATGGCCACGTCCTCAAGGCCTAAGGGCCATACAACGGTTCCTGGGATTCGCCAATTTCTACAGGCAGTTTATTCCGAACTTTTCTTCTCTGTCGGCTCCCATCTCTTCCCTTACCAATAAGGATGTGAACGCCAAGGTGTGGACTCCAGAGGCAGAGTCTGCATTCATTAGCCTCAAGAAAGCCTTCACTTCAGCTTCAATCCTCCATCACCCTGACGTATCTCGGCAGTTCTCACTGGAAGTGGACGCCTCCTCTGTTGGTGCTGGTGCACTTCTGTTCCAGAGGAGCTCCAAAGGAAAAGCAGTGGTATGTGGCTACTACTCAAGACTTTTTTCTTCTGCTGAGCGCAATTACTCCATTGGAGATCGGGAGCTACTGGCTATCAAATTGGCCCTGGAGGAGTGGAGACATCTTCTAGAAGGCGCAGCTCACCCCATCCTGATCTTCACCGACCACAAGAACCTCACCTACCTTCAGTCCGCTCAAAGACTGAATCCTCGTCAAGCCAGGTGGTCACTGTTCTTCACTCGTTTCCAGTTTCTGCTCCACTACCGTCCCGCTGACAAGAATGTGAGGGCCGATGCCCTGTCCAGATCGTTTGAGACGGAGGACACGGTGGAGTCCCTTCAGACTATCATAGACCCATCCTGCACTGTCACCGCTAATCCTCTGCAGCTTAGAGACATCCCTCCGGGGAGAATTTTTGTTCGGGTGGCAGACAAAAAAAGAATTCTCCGCTGGGGACACAGTTCTAAACTGGCTGGACACGCTGGTATCCGTAAAAACAAGACCTGATTGCTCATCACTTTTGGTGGCCCATGCTACCTAAAGATGTTCTGGACTTTGTCTCTTCTTGCACGGTGTGTGCCTCTAACAATGTGACTCACTCCAAGCCTGCCGGTCTGCTTCAACCTCTGCCTGTACCCAGTGCCCCTTGGCAGCACATTGCGATGGACTTCGTCACAGACCTTCCTCCCTCAGCAGGATGCAACACCATCTGGGTGGTGGTGGACCAGTTCTCTAAGATGGCACATTTTATCCCGCTGACCGGCCTACCCTCTGCTCCCCGACTGGCGAGTCTCTTCATTCTACACATCTTTCGCTTGCATGGCTTGCCTCTTCACATTGTGTCCGACTGGGGGGTTCAGTTTACCTCTAAGTTCTGGAGAGCCATCTGTAAACTCCTGGATGTAAGTTTGGACTTTTCCTCTGCCTATCACCCCCAATCCAATGGGCAAGTTGAGAGTATCAACCAGATCATGGAAAATGATCTCCGCCACTTCATCTCTTCACAGCACGATAACTGGGTACAGCTTCTTCCATGGGCCGAGTTCTCATACAACAACCACACAAGTGAGTCCACCACTTCCACTCCGTTCCATATTGTGTACAGTCAACATCCTAGAGTCCCTCTTCCTGTGTCGACTTCATCTCAGGTACCCGCTGCTGACTCTGCATTTGGGGACTTCCTGCAAATCTGGCAACAGACCCGGTCCTCTATTTTGCTGGCAGTAGATCGCATGAAGCGAAAGGCAGATACTAAGAGAAGAGAGCCGCCTCAGTATCTTCCGGGGACTAAAGTCTGGCTTTCCTCTCGGAACATTCGCTTGAGGGTACCCTCATACAAGTTTGCTCCCAGGTTCCTTGGTCCTTTCGAGATTCTGCAACAGATCAACCCTGTCTCCTATAAACTGCGGCTGCCTCCTACCCTAAGAATCCCTAACTCCTTCCGTGTGTCCCTCCTGAGACCAGTGGTCCTGAACCGCTACAGCAAGACTTCTAGTTCCACAGTTGCTCCCAGCGGTCCTTCTGAAGTATTCGAGGTAAAGGAGATCCTGGACTGCAAAAGGGTAGGAGGAAGGACTTTCTAGTTGGACTGGACTTTCTAGTGGACTGGAGAGGGTTTGGTCCTGAGGAGAGGTCCTGGGAGCCAGAAGAGAACCTCAGAGCTCCTGCTCTCATTAAAAAGTTCCTCTCTCGCTCTGGTTCTAAGAAGAGGGGGCGTAAGAGGGGGATACTGTAGCGTCCATGGCCGCGGGCCATCGGGTTTACTCACCTCCCGACGCCCGCAGCCATGGATCCGTGAACGCTGGCCACTGTCTCCTTCATAGGAGACGCCAGTGCTCATTTCCGCTCTGTCCTGCTGTGTCCCGTAGGGTGCGCGCGCTCGCTCGCGCACGGCCTTAAAGGGCCAGAGCGCGCACAAAAGGATCGTCATCATCATCAACTGCCATGATTTCCTGGTCTTTAAGAAGGACCCAGGCCTTCTGATCCTTGCCTGAGCGTTGTTAGTCTATCCCAGTCTGTCTCGCAAATGGTCCCTTAGTGTTTCCCCGTTCCAGTTGTTACCCGTGCCCTGTTACCCGTTCCTGTATTCCGTATTGTTCTAGTTCCTGTGCCTACCAGCGTTGGAGTCGTGTCTACTGTACCTGCTGTCGTTTGCCACGTCCAGTGTCGTTTGCCACGTCCAGTGTATTCTGCCACGTCCAGTGTCTTCTGCCACGTCCAGTGTCTTCTGCCACATCCAGTGTCTTCTGCCACGTCCAGTGTCTTCTGCCACGTCCAGTGTCCTCTGCTATATCGGATACTGCCCGCTACGTCTGGCGCCACCTGCCGCACCAGCCTCCATCCGTGCTGAAGCCACAGCCACCATCTGGACTATTTCAGGTACCCAAGCATTACTGTCTGCCATTGACTTTCGCATAGACTGTGACCTGGTCAGCTGCCTCCCCGCTACGGCGGAGCGACCTAGTGGGTTCACATACGCTGTGCCCGTGACACTCACTTATCTCCCCCATCTCCAACAGTTTTCTTGTTTTATAGATATTGGCGTAATAACAAGCAAATTCCTCAACTATCAATTTTGGGTCCTTGACCAAACCCCCCCCCCCTGGATTTTTCAATTACCCCCACGCTTTTTGACTATATTGAGCCTGGACCATTAATGCAAAGAGCTTACCTGGTAGATCGGATTCTGATAAATATTTCTGATCTTGTTGCAACATTTATCTATTTGCCTTGGCATTTAAGATATCTTTATACAGAGTCTGGGCTTTTCCCCAACTTTCTCTAATTACTTCACACCGATCCAACAGAATAGCTCTTTCTTCCACTATTAGGCCTCATTTACACGAGCGTAATATACGTGTCGCGTGTCGTACGCACCTATATTTACTCTATGGGGCAGTTTAGACGATGCGTGAATTTTGCGCAGCGTGAGTGCGTTGCGTAAAACTCACGACATGTTCTATAATCGTGCGTTTTTTGCGCATCCACGCACCCATTGAAGTCAATGGGTGCGTGAAAACCACGCATGCCGCACGGAAGCACTTCCGTGCGAACTGCGTGATTCGCGCAAGAGCTGTCAAAAGGATGAATGTAAACAGAAAAGCACCACGTGCTTTTCTGTTTACAAACATCCAAACGGAGTGTCAAATTAGAGATGAGCGCACCGAACTTCACCGGGTTCGGCCGAACTCGTTTTGACCGAACCCGGCAAAAAATGTTCGGGTACGCGACGTCAGGAGACAGTCACTGCCCACGGTGCTGAAAGACTTAAACTGTTTCAGCACCATGGACAGTGACTTTCGATCACAATATACATATACGTGTAAAAAAAAACAGAAGTTCGGACTTACCGATAAGTCCCGGCTCCTTCCTCCAGTCCGACCTCCCGGGATGTCAATTCAGTCCAAGTGACAGCTGCAGCCAATCACAGGTCAAGCACAGGCTGCAGCCAATCACAGGCTGCAGCGGTCTCATGGACTGCAGCGTCATCCTGGGAGGTGGGGCCGGATGATGACAAGGGAGGGACGCGTCACCAAGGCAACGGCCGGGTGACCGGAGTGGAGGAAGCAGGCAGTTCATGGTAAGTTTGAACGTCTTTTTTTATTCACAGGTTGGTGTATATTGTGATCGGCATTCACTGTCGAGGGTGCTGAAAGAGTTACTGCCGATCAGTTAGCTCTTTCAGCACCTTGGACAGTGACGGGCGTCGACTAGCCTCATCTCTATGATGGCGGCTGCGCGAAAATCACGCAGCCGCGCATCATACACGGATGACGCACGGAGCTGTCAAGTGCCTTTTGCGCGCGCAAAACGCAGCGTTTTTTGCGCGCGCAAAACGCACACGCTCGTGTAAATCAGGCCTAACCCTCTCTGCAGCATCCCTCTCCACCTTTACTAATTTTCTCTTAATCTCAGAAATCCCTTTCAAAGTGAACCCTCGCATCACTGCATTTGCAGTATCCCAAACCATCCCAGTAGATGCTGAACCTTCATTTTCCTTAAAGAACCAGATAAGTTAATCTTTAATTTTACAATGATCCACCATAACAAACCAATTATTGTTTACTCTAAATCTCCTACCCCCATAATTATCCCCCTTTCTTAATACCACTGTCAGAGGTGAATGGTCCGAAATTCCACTCGCTTTATATTTAACTTTAACAATATCTTGAAGTGCTTTTTGATTACATATAGCCATATCAATTCGTGATAATGTATTGTGCGATTTTATGTAACAGGAATATACCCTACTCACCGGGTATCTACTACGCCAAACATCGATCCACCCAAATTCCTCTAGTACATTTCCCAAACCTTTTCTATCCTGTTTATTGTGTCTATTTAATAAATGAGTTCTATCATGGGATGCATCAATAACCCTGTTGAAATCTCCTATTATCAAAAGTGCACAGTGTCTTTTATCTATCATAAGTTCATTGATGTTTATAAACACTTCCATCGTGAATGGTGGTGGGTTATAAATATTAACGAACACCCAAGGTTCGTCATGCAAAGAACAATGCAAGATCACAAATCTTCCCTCTTAGTCTTTCTTAACTGAGATAATCTCCACTCCAATATCTTTATGTATCAAAATTGATACACCTCTTGAATGAGAGGAAAATACTGAGTGGAAAGATTTCTTTGCCCATTTTTTTTCTATTACATGAAGTGAGTTATTATCAAGATGGGTCTCCTGAAGACAAACTATGGCAGGGCGAAAATTCCTAATAAGATAAAATATAGCAACCCTTTTTAATCTAGAGCCCATAACTCTAATATTCCAAGAGACGACAAGCAGATGAGGGTAAGGAGAAATAATTGGAGACAAAAAAAAACTCCCATCCCACCCATACCAAGTATCACTAAACAGACTCCTTTTCACTATCTAACTATCTAACTCTAACTCCATGCAACTTTTTTTTTTACTTTTAGTAAATTTATTTGATACAATTTTTTTAAATCTACGCACCAACCATTATACCCCTGCCTCATATATGTCACGGCTCAGGGTGTGGACCCACTGCACCGTACCGCGTAGCGGGATAGCAGCTGGCCAAACAGGTACAGTACAAAGTCTATAGTCCAGAAAGGGTACCTGAGGCAATGCAGACAGTAGCAGTGATTCAGGCTGAAGATAAGGCTCCGGCAGTAGACTGACACCAGGCGGGGTGTGACACAGTAGATGCAGCGGAAGACACAACTCGACTTAAATTCTAGACGGCACAGAGGCACGGTAGCACGGAATACAGGGTACAGGCAGTGGGAATGGGTAATACTGGGAACTGGAAAACACTAGGAGACCATTTTCAAGACAAACTTTAGGTAAACAACAACACTCAGGCAATGATCAAGAGAGCAGAGCCCTTTTTATAGTCCCGCAGCATTCTAGACTGATTGCAGACTTCCTGCAATTGTACGCACACTGGCCCTTTAAGGCTGCGCACGCACGGGCGCCCTGCGGGAGACAGTCTCAGATCCAGGAAGTGAGTGCCGGCGTCTCACAGACGCCGCAGAGAACTCACGTGTCCATGGCCACGGCCGTTGGAGGGTAAGTCAGAACGGCGGGCCGCGGCCATAGACGTAACAATATACTAACTGCCTCTGCCAACTTATTTGATTTTAAATTTACAGACACCCATTCCTTAGCCTCCTCTGGATCAGAAAAAAACAGAAATGAATCCTTCCATATTATTTTCAGTTTAGCAGAAAACATCATTGAGTATTTAACCCCATGTTCTCGCAGCACTTTTTTTGTCCCAATGAACTTTGCACAATCTTTTTGTGTCTCCACAGCATAATCCGGAAAAAACATAATTTTCTGCCCTTCAAATTCCACATTCATCACATTTCGGAACGATCTTCTGACAAGGTCTCTATCTTTAGATGACACCATTTTTATTAATATCTGTTTTGGTCTGTTTCCAGAAATGATCCGTCCGAATGGAACTCTATGTGCTCTCTATAAAATTGGAAATAGAAAATGCCTCTTCTCCCATTCTGTCTGTAATCCACCTTTTCAAAAAGGAAAACATTTCAAAGCCTTCCGCCCCCTCTGGAAAACCTAGAAACCTCAAATTAGCTCTTCTAGACCTATTCCCCAGGTTTAAATTTTCAGCTTCATGTCTTTATTACTTCCTTTTCGTGATTTCATTTCTTTTTGTAACACATCTACTGTATCTTCCAGCTGAGAAGTTCTAGCTTCCACATTTTCCCATCTGCCTCCTTCAAGCCCCTTTTTTTTTAAACCGCAGCTGGGGATACCAATGCAAATCTACCCAGTTTTGCGGCAGCCGCCTTTTTAACTTTATCCACTCTTCTAACCATTACAGGCGTGGTAACTGGGGTGGTGACTGGAGTAGGCATGGACGATCTACCCTTCCTAGTCCCTTTCTGCCATGTCATATTCACTTCTCCCACCTATACTTTATCTCACAGCCTGCACATTTGTTGTATACCGCTGCCACCCACGAAACACAATAAAATAAAAGATTAAAGATGTTTTTTTATTTTTTTGTAAATTTAGTACTTAGCTTTAGCTGTGAAAACGTCAACCACCACTTTTTTTTTATTTTTTTCTTGCTTTAGCACTTTCAAAGTTTTTTAATACTAAATCCAAAAATCCTTATGTAGCAAGAAGCTACTAACAACGTGGCAAAAGCAATGGCAATATAGCAGCAGTAACAGTCAGAGCGTCCCATGCAGCCTCCTCCTGTAACCTCCTGGTAATCAATGGTAGTCAAAATCAACAACAGACAGTCATCTAAGGGGCATCCAACAACCGACAATAAACAGAGATAGCACTCAATAAACGGTACTCAATACATAATGCTCACTTGAACCCGCAGCACCAACAATAATGCTCAATAGTGCTAACAGCTCCAGCACTAAAATCTTATTTCCCAGACAAGCAGCCCAAAATCGAGGCCAAGGGAGAAGCAGAGGGATAAGTAGTGTCGAATCTGAGGCATGACTGGGAGAACCAGAATCTTGCAAGAGCAGCGCTGGTAGCAAGGCGGGTAGCAAGGCTGGTAATGCTAACAGGGAGTGTCCCGTGGAGGGTCACGTGATCGCTGTCACATGGTGTGCTATATCCCAGGCTGAATAGAGCTAAAGCAGAGCGGACCTACGCACACCCGCTCACATAGCTACACCCCTCCATTTATTCATCATTAATCTTCTTTTGTGGCACCCATCTCAGCTCTAACCAAAAAGGGGGTTAATGCTAAAATTTGGAAACCTGAAGCTAAATCCGATTTTCTCAGTCTCAAACAGGCCTTCCCATCAGCTTCCTTTCTTCATAGACCAGACCCAAGTAAACCATTAATTCTGGAAGTGGATACTTCATCTGAAGGAGTGGGCACAGTTCTTGACCAGAAAAAAGATAAGGGAAAAACCATCTCATGTGGACTTTTCTCCGGGCCTTCACTTCTGCCGAGAAAATTTATTGGTCATTAAATTGGCTCTTGAAGAATAGAGAGATTTACTTAAAGGGGTTTTCCCATCTTGGACATTTATAGCATATCCACAGGATATGCCATAAAGGTCAGATAGATGCAGGTCCCACCTCTGGGACCCGCACCTATGTCTAAAACACCTAAACACCTCTCTAGCTTACTCGGCTCCTGGCCACTTCCTGGTTAGGTGGTCGAGAGTTACAGGAATAGCTGAGTGCTCGCTGAACTACACGGTTTCCGTAACTCCCATAGAAGTGAATGGGAGTTACTGAAACAGCGTAGCACGGTGACCATCTTTCATATGCCATTAGAAGCACTGTTCTAAGTGGTCCACAGCCCGAGATATGGCTATTTGAAGTGATCCCCCTTCCCTCCAGCCTCAGTCTCTCACACTGTGTGAAGCAGCTCCATGCTTATAGGACAGCGTCCGTGACTGTGAGGTAGCTCCACCACAGGAGAATTACTGCTGTTACCTCCCAGTTGTCTAATAAAGGCTCATTTAAATATTTAGAAAAAATCTCATAACTTTTAAAATAATAAACGTTTTGGGACACAATTTTCACTAACATTATCAGTGTGACAGCTCCTAATAGATTAGCTAGGAGATAGGGCACTACTAAACTAGTGACAGAGTCTCTTTAAGTAGAACTTTGCAACCTATACCATCTGCCTACCACCATCAATCTAATGGACAATTGGCATGGATCAACGAGGTATTACAGAACTTTCTCAGGAATTTTATCTCTTGCCTGCAAGACAATTGGACCAGTCTCCTTCAGTTGAAAACATTTGACTATAGTCAATCCTGTCTCCTACAAACTCCATCTTTTCAGTGTTTAAAAATCCCTTTATGTGTCTTCCCTTATGCTGCTGGTCCTGAATAGGTTTTCTAAAAAGACTCCTCTTTCTGCTGCAACCTCTTGTCCAGACACCGAATACGAGGTAAACAAAATTTTAGGTGCCACGAGGGCGAGAGTTAAACTGTTGTATCGTTTTGATTGGAAGAATTTTGGTCCGAAGGAGAGATCCTGGGAAACCTGTAGAAAATATTCATGCTCCATCTCTCCATCCTGTATTGGCAGCACCACCCCGCCACTGTGCTTCACTTACCTGCTCCCGGAATTCTGCCCTGGATTCTAGTATACACGTTCTCACAGACCTTCAACCTCTTAAAGGGTCAGTGTGCACCAAAGAATTTACCTAGCTTTTCCTGCGTATTTCAGGTCCTCCTCTTCATGTGTTTGTTACTTCCTACTGTTGCATTTGTTACTTCCTACTGTTCCTAGCGTATCTCTGCTATTTTGTTTATCGGATCACTTGTGTTTGACCTGTGCCTGTACATTTGACAGTCCTTGCCTGCTGCCTGTCCTGACCTTTTGCTATTCCTGACCCTGCTTACTTACACTTCACCTGTTACGTTGGCTGCCACCACTGGGGACTACTCTGGGGGTAGCGACCTGGGGTTCACCTGCAGCGAAGTCCAGATTCTGGTATAGTGGTTAGGCCCCATGCACATGAACGTGCTTTTGCGGCTGCAATTCCCCGAAAACCCACGGGAGAATTGCGGCCCCATTTATTCCTATGGGGCCATGCACACGACCGTGTTTTCCAGGGTCCGTGCATGGCCCAGGAGCCCGGACCGCAGAAAGAACGGGCATGTCTTATTACGGCCGTATTCTGCAGTCCAGGCTCATAGGAAATAATGGACTGTAATGGAATTTGCACGGCCCACAGGTGACACTCCGCTGCCGGCCGACCCGAAAATCACGGCCGTGAACATTGCTACGGTCGTGTGCATGAGGCCTTAAAGGGTGAACCGATTTAGCCCTACATCAAATCCTTTGGTGACAAAATGGGTTCATACCACCCTCTGAGGGGCAGTGCCACCAACCTGCCCATAGAACAAGCACTAGCCCAGCCTATATTACTAGAAGGCCTACCTCTTAGAAGAAAGGCCGGAAACCTTAATGAGCAAGAAAAAAAATGATCTTTAGAGACACCAATATAACCTGGAAAATAATATGTAAACTATATAATTTACCAATTCATTTAGAGATTAATATGAGGATCTACGCCTGCCCAGGTTTTAAACATATCATTATATTCACAAGGAGACTAAAAAACAATGGTCTTATAAAGGTTTCAAAACGCTAAAGGATATACTTGATAGAAGGGGAAAACTCGTATATTTTAGTGAAATACAAAATAAATATGGTCTTCCATCCTTACACTTCCTGCAATATGCAAATGAGCAATCTCTAAAGAATTAACTCATAAAAATTAAAGACCAATGAGCAATAACTACTTAAAATTTAATAACATAATAGAAATAGGTCATAGTTAGAGAAACATGTCTAATGTATATTCTCACTTAAAGATTCTTTAAAAAATAGCTTGAAGCTAGAAGTATATGATAGAATCATTTAGGGTTATAGAAAAAATCAGAATGATAATAAGTTCCGAAAAATGGAGAGAACTAGGATGGAAGACTATGCATCAAACTCCATATGACTTTAAGCTGCCTTTACAGAAATATGTAACCGGATACGCAGCCAAGTATCTGAAATGCGACCTACATAAAGCAGATTACTTTCATTGTATATGAGAAGGCCCCATTATACAGATATTTTGGCAAGAGATTTTGGCAAATTTAGTCAATAGAATTTCTGGCCTAAATATCGGTAATAATCCCTGCCAGCGAATTCTGATTTTCTGACTACACTGAATATGGAAAGATAGAGCACTGTTATTATAATAATGAAAGTCTACATTTGATACTACTGGCAGCTAAGAAGGTAATCATGAACCATTTTACCAGTACATCCTACATATGCTCATTTTGTTAACACTTTAAGGAAACTTATAATGATTGAATCAATAAATGATAGAAAAACCCCCAAAAAAGTAGAAAGTTTTATATGAGGTGGATGAGACTAATTGAGGAAATCTTTTCGGAGGAGTAAATAACTTTAGACCTTTTCAATTTAATATGGCTGAGACGTAAAACAATGAGGACCATAGGGCCCAAATAGGGTGCGGAGTGGAAAGGAGGGAGGAAAGGGGGTGATAAAGTATTGGCAGATTGGAAGTACTCTCTATGACATGAAATTTGTATCAAGTGTATTTGATTTTGTATAAAGAAAAAAAGACATAGTATATAAAAAAGAAAACATTGGGGAGTGGCTAGGCGCGCTGGAGAGCAGACGTGGGTGAGGTGAGCTCCGCTTAGGCCTCAGCTTTCCGGTGACAAACCCACTGCAAAATGGGGAAGACCCGCACCAAAAAGACTCCCAGAGGGTCCCAGATGGCAGGGGGTTCGGATGCCCCGATTTTAAACTTTTTTCAGCCGCTCGGCGACATGGGGGAGAACGATCCAGGGTCAGACAGACCAGCACCGCTGCCATTACTGCACTCTCCGGCAGTGTGTGCTGAGCAGAATGCTGTACGGAATGCTCGTCTGGAGGGGCAGACCGGGTCCCTTGGGACCGGAGAGTGGATGGATGGGATCCCGACAGACAAGGCAAGTGAGGATCCGCTTGGAGAGCTGGGGAGACACTTACCTAGAGATGCTCGAGACTCCACGAGGCCGAATCAAGATGGTGGCCGCCCTGTGCTGAGAGCGGAGGAGGTGGGAGAGGAGAGCATGGAGGGAGATGGTGTGGAGGCAAACCACGTGCTCATGCAGGAGCTCTGTTGTCTTATGCTTTGGTGCCCGGGCGACTGTTCTTGCAGGCTCCATCTCTGTCCCCTAATACACCGGGTACTGCTCTGCTGGATATGGAGACCTCACATCCTCGGATGATGGGGTTGTACCCCCAGTGATGTGCTTACCTCAAAGATCTCGGGCAGTTCCAGTAGAGGTAACGTCTCCATTGCCTTATTTCCAGGGACATCTGATGGTGGATTTGCCGACGCCTGACATCAGTGCTCAGACTCTCAGAGGGCACCTGGAACTGCAAGCACTATTGCCGCTCCTTCCCTCCAAACGGGATATGGACACTTTGGCCAAGGACTTGAAATTGGCGTGGAGACGTGACTTACATGTGGTGAAAGTGGAGGTTTCTACTCAGCAATCTAAAGTCGTGCAGCTGGTATCCCTGCAGGAGTCTATGTCTGCTTCCTTACACTCACTATAGGAAGCTCAGAAGGTGTCCGCTTCGCAGCATGTCAACCTGCAGTCGCAATTGGATGATTTGGAGAACAGAAATTGCTGGAATAATATACGAATTTGCGGTTTGCCGGAAGCAACGCGTACTACAGATCTGATTCCTACACTGACAGGTATCTTCAACACCTTGCTACGCTGACCTGTGGATACCCACATTGAGATTGATAGAGCACACAGGGCCTTGACGCCTAAATGCGCTGATTCTTCGAGGCCGCGTGACGTTATCTGTCGGATCCACTATTACGGATTGAAGGAGAATATTATGCAGAAAGCGAGATTGCAGAATGAGATCGATTTTGACGGTGCAAAGCTACTTCTGTTCCCAGATTTGGCAAGAACACTTCGGCAGAGAGGTTTGATGCGTCCTCTTTTATCCATTTTGCAACAACGTGGTATTTCCTATTGTTGGGGATTCCCCTTTGCGCTACATGTGAGATTGGAGGACAAAACAGTTTCATTGTCTGCTTATGCTGATCTGCAGGCTTTTCTACGGGCTCTGGGCCTGCCTGATGTATCGTTACCGAATTGGGAGTCCTTCCAAGTTGATCGTCTGCCTTTGCCTGGCCCGTCGTTCATCGAGAGTATCAGATCTGGACGGAGGGACAGGTCCGGATCTCCGCTGCTGCAGAGACAACGTTGGAGGCAAAGAGCATCTCCTCCAGGTCGAGGGGAGCGTTAAAGTGTCCTCCCTTTTAGTCCATCTGTGATGCTTGTATTTTTTCAACAGGTGTATTTTTGTATCACTGTGTTTTCTTTCCATAGAGACTGGGTGGGGGTGTTGCTGACTGAGATACTTGGACTTGACGTTTTGACTGCGTTCCTGAGGCCCCATGACGGACTTGGTTGCTTCCCCTACTTAGAAGCTTTCATGGTATTGGTGGTTTGTCCCTTGGGATGTATGTTTCTAACCTTTCTTTTTTCAGGTTGAAGTGGTTTGATAGGCTGAGTATAGGCCCATACACGATTTTCACTGTTCTGAGTGGATTTTTTCTGTTTGACAGCAGTCTTCTGTGTTCTCCACATAGGTTTTCACATAGAATCCTTGGGTTCTCATTAGTGATTCGAGTGCTTAGAGGCACGATATAATAGTCCATTGTAGACAGGATGTTTTGCCTGTCTTTATGGTTTGTTTTTTTCATTTATGTTATGCTTATCTATTTGCTTGACATGTATACATGGCCAGAGGCGTAGCTAGGTTCTCCTGCACCCGGGGCAAAGATTCAGATTGGCGCCCCCCCCCAACTTATTTCCCAACATCTCCTTCCCCCTCGCCATGTTTTCTTTCCCTACCAATCAATGAGGTGTCATTTTTTTTCACAATTTTTTTAATGTAACTCGAGTATAAAAGCATTTCTACATTTTACAAGCGATGTAGTTCTATAATGTAATTAACATAAAAATAAATTAAAATAAATTAAAGAGGCCACACACAGCCCCCTGTAGATAGCACCACACAGCCCCCCTTGTAGATAGTGCCACACACAGCCCCCCTTGTAGATAGTGCCACACACAGCCCCCCTTGTAGATAGTGCCACACACAGCCCCCCTTGTAGATAGTGCCACATACAGCCCCCCTTGTAGATAGCACCACACAGCCCCCCTTGTAGATAGTGCCACACACAGCCCCCCTTGTAGATAGTGCCACACACAGCCCCCCTTGTAGATAGTGCCACACACAGCCCCCCTTGTAGATAGTGCCACATACAGCCCCCCTTGTAGATAGCGCCACACACAGCCCGCTGCCCCTTTGTAAATAGCGCCACACTCCCCCCTTGTAAATAGTGCCACATTCCCCCCCTTTTAAATAGCGCCACACTCCTCCCCCTTGTACTTAGCGCCACACTGTGAACAGAGCAGTGAGCGGTAGCCTACCGCTACCACTCTCCGCTCTGCCTGGTGTGACTTACCGGAGAAGCCGAGGAGGTCATTCGGCGCAGGCAGCGACGGAGTTCCTTCTGACAAGCGTTGGTGACAGCCAGGGCCGGTCTTAGCTTGGATGGCGCCCTGTGCGGGACTCTCTATTGCCGCCCCCTACACAAACCAAAAATTAACCACATATATGGACACGCTGGAACATATATACTGTACATACATAAAGACAGATATTTAGACATACAGGCAAATATACATACACACATTCTGGAATACATACATTCAGGTAAATATATAGACGTACAAACACACACATACACACACACACACACAGGCAGATAAATACACAGACAGGAACATATGCAAATACATAAAAGGTACAAAACAGACCCATATATACCCACACAGGCACATATGTACACAGCACAGCACAGATAATGTAGTAGATGTTACCTGCAGTCCTATGTAACACCACAGATAACACAGTGATAACTCTCTAAATACAGATAGTAGTGTTACCTGCAGTCCTATGTAACACCACAGATAACACAGTGATAACTCTGATCACAGATAATGTAGTAGCTGTTGCCTGCAGTCCTATGTAACACCACAGATAACAGTGATGAGTACTGATAATGTAGTTGTGTCCCCTGCAGTCCTATGTAACACCACAGATAACACATTGTGCTAAATTATAATCTCAGCTCTGCTACATAGTACAGATAATGTAGTAAATGTTACCTGCAGTCCTATGTAACACCACAGATAACACAGTGATACCTCTCTGAGTACAGATAATGTAGTAGATGTAAGAGACAAACACATGCAGAGACACAGACAGACAGACAGACACACACACACACTGTAACATATACACATACAAAGACAGAGACACACACTGTATTCACACTACACACACATATACACACAGACACTCACCATGTCTCTTTGCTGACAGGTCAGGACGGGCTGTGGACGGAGCTTCCTCTTCTGCTTCTCGGCTAGTGTGCAGCAGGGAGTGGACCTGTCCCCTGACCTGTGTCATCTGACGTGAGGTCAGGTGACAGGTAAGGTGACTGGACTGGTCCACTCCCTGGCCGTCACAGACCCCAGTCAGAACGCCGTAATTTCCTGGCTCTTCCTAAGCTGCTGCAGGTGTCCGACATACGGGGCGCCTGTCAGCAGCGATCAGCTCCTCTTCGGCGCCCCCCCCTTCCCTACCACCGGGTTGCGCCCGGGGCACTTGCCCCCCTAGCTACGCCCCTGTACATGGCACACGATGTGGAGAAATTATGTTAGTTGTGGGGGGGGGGTGGGCATCGAGGCGACTGGTCTGCTCGAATCTGGTTTCTTTGCCGGTCCAATTTTGGATTCCTTCGCGTTTTTGGACAATGGCTGAATTTAATATTGCTTCCCTGAACGTGGAGGGATTTACTGTTCCAGAGAAGAGGTCGTAGACCTTATATTCCTTTCATAAACTTAAAACCCAGGTTCTCTGTTTACAGGAAACCCACTTCCAAACTGATCATATGCCGATAATTAAAAATAAGTACTACCCGGTAGGCTATCATTGTAGTAATTCGATGGGTAAGACTAGAGGGGTTTCCATATTTTTGCATAAATCCTTTCAGGGTAAGATGGTAGATTCTCTCATGGATGCGGAGGCACGATATATTTTTCTTAAGTGTGAATTGGGGGATCGTATGGTTACGGTTGCCAATGTATATGCTCCTAATACTCACCAATTCACTTTTTTCCTTAGAATGCTAGACGAATTAGGTGCTTTTTCTTCTGGTACTCCGATTTTGTGTAGAGATTTTAATTTGGACATTAACCCTGTCATTGACACTTCTTCACGCAGAACATCATTGGCTTATAATAAATTGAATAAGTTGAGGAAGAGGCTCAGGGATATGCAGTTGTGTGATGTGTGTCGCTTATCTCATCCAGAGGATAGGGACTACTCGTTTTTCTCGTTTGCACATAACTCTTACAGTAGATTAGATTATATCTTGGTCCACCATAGTTTACTTTCTTTTGTGGTTGATTCCTCTATAGGTAACGTGTTTTTGACGGATCATGCTCCGGTGTACTGCGAGCTACGTTTTTCCCCAATACGGCGTAGGGAGTTCACCTGGCATCTCAACGAATCTTTATTGCAGGATTCCTTGTGTTTGTCAGAGATGAAGAGGTCAACTGAGAATTTTCAGGTGGATCATGCACGGGACACGACTGATCCCGCGGTTAAATGGGAGGCTCTTAATTGTGTGCTTAGAGGAGTTTTGATTAAGCATGGTGCTCGTATTAAAAGGGAGCAGGGTGCAAAGCTTGATACTCTTCTCACACAGTTACAGACTCTGGAATCTCAGCACAAGCAGACGTTGCAGGAACACACGCTTCGGGAGGTTACTAGAACGCAACATGATATTCACCTTCTCTTAGATAAGAGAGAGGCGAGATTGCGCCAGGTTTGTTCGCGTTATTATTATGAATGGGGTAAAAAGGCGGGCAAGGGCAATGAGGTACAGGGCTGCTGTCTCCTTTATACCATCTATTAGAAATGGGGAGGGGGAATTGGCATATAAGATGGAAGACATAGCGTCATCCTTTTGCGCTTATTATTCCACGTTATAAAATTTATCCTTGCCAACTATTGGCAATGCATCCCCAGAACTGTTGCTCTCTTTGTCTGATTATATACAGGATACTGCCCTTCCAACTCTGTCTGGAGATGACGCTAGGGCGTTGGATGCGCCTTTTATTAAAGAGGAGTTGTCTCAGGTTATTAAAGGGAATGTGTCGCTAGAAAAAAGCATTTTTTTTATTTAGTTAAACTGTTAGAACAATGTGTAATCATTTATATACTCATTTTTTTTATTTTTTCACAAGTCAGGAAATATTATAAATTAGATTCTAATTTATAACATTTCCTTGTGCTGGTCACTAAAGGGAGCAATTCCAAAAATTGCAGCATTGGCATGTGGTAAAGCAACCTCATTGCTTTATGCTGCAAAATTGGAGAAGACACACTCGCTCTAGTGTGCTCAAACAATCCCCCCTCCTTTATCCTGGCTAGTGGCAAGAGAAAGGAGGGGGTTGAATGTTCAAACCTCCTACACTGTGTGCCGCCATTTTTTTGAGCGAATGCACAGTGTAGGAGGATTAGATACAGTGGTAATCAGACAGTATAACACGAACATACACACACATCACATACACAAACATAACTTACCTGCTCCTGCCGCTGTCGCCGCCGTTGCCCCTGCTCCCTCCGCTCCTAGTCCTTGCTTCTGAACATATGAACGGAAGCCGCGACCGGAAGTAGTCACCTTACTGTCCGGCCGCGGCTTCCGGTCCATATGAAAATGGCGCCGGATGTCACTCTGCCGAAGAACTTCCTTTTGGACTGTGTGGGAGCGGCGCATGCGCCGTTCCCACACAGATGGCGTGCGCTATAGTGAATGGAACGGCTCCCGTTCACATTCTCTATGGGGATGTATGTGCCGTATTCCATCTCTGTATGTGTCGTTAATCAACACATACAGAGATGAAAAAAAAAATGGCAGCCCCCATAGAGAAGTAAAAGAAAGAAAAAATAAAAAAGTACAACACAAAAACACAAATAAATAAAATTTATTTAAATTACATACTAAAAGCAATAAGATATAAAACATTTTTTTTTCGTGACACTTTCCCTTCAAGGCCCTGCCAGCTGGAAAGAGCCCTGGGCCGGATGGGTATACGGCGGGTTTTTATAAGTCATTAGTGGAGGAGCTGGTGCCATCCTTGTTAGAGTCGTTTAATTCATTTTCTGAGCACACAAAATTCCCATCTTCATTTTTACAGGCCCATATTACAGTCATTCCAAAGGATGGTAGGGATCCGCAACACTGTGCTAATTATAGACCAATCTCCCTCATAAATACTGATGCTAAAATGTTCGCTAAGCTGATAGCAAATTGACTGAGCGTGTTTTTGGGGTCGCTGGTCCATCCTGATCAAGTGGGTTTTGTGCCAAAGCGTAAAGCACGTGATAATACACTCAAGACCTTCTCATTAATACACCATGTCAAACAGAATAGCATCCTTTGTATGCTTTTGTCACTGGATGCTGAGAAGGCATTTGATCGGGTGGATTGGGGATTTCTGGAGGCGGCTTTGAGTCAGATGGGGGTGGGTCGGTTGATGATGACGCGCATAATGTCTATTTATACGCATCCTCAG
Source organism: Rhinoderma darwinii (assembly GCF_050947455.1). NCBI lineage: Eukaryota > Metazoa > Chordata > Amphibia > Anura > Rhinodermatidae > Rhinoderma > Rhinoderma darwinii. Next base: position 70,470,357 of record NC_134693.1, on the reverse strand, counting down.
GCACGCATTAGGATCAATGGGTCTTTGTCTGCTCCGTTTAGCATAGGGCCACTCTCAACCTTGTTGTTCGCCGTTGTGATGGAACATTTATTGGTTGTGGTGAGGAACAATGGTGACATACGGGGTGTCCAGGTGGGGGAGATGCAATTTAAAGTGTCTGCTTTTGCGGATGATTTGTTGTTCTATATCACGCAGCCACACTTATCTCTGCCGTCCCTGTTGAAAACCATCCGAACATATAATTACTTTAGTAATTAGAAGATGAATCTCTCTAAGAGTGATGCTATGAACATCTCCCTGCCAGCAGAGGAACTTAGACAGTTACGCGGTAACTACTCCTTCTCATGGAAAGAGGGTTCTCTTAAATATTTGGGGGTAAAGATTCCGGTGGACCTTGCGGATTCCTACTCTATCAACATTTTACCTCTTCTTCAAGCTCTTCGAGTTGATTTGGCCAAATGGGAGAATAAGGATTTTTCATGGTTGGGACGTATTATTGTAGTTAAGATGAATGTTTTGCCTCGTTTGATGTACTTATTTCAGACGATTCCGTGTGCACTTCCTAGACAGTTTTTTCGGTTGTTGGGTAAGGCTCTGAACAGGTTTATCTGGCGTTCTAGACCCCCCCGGATTGTGAAGGCTACTCTGGTCAGGAGAAAGCAATGTGGAGATTGGGTCTCCCTGACTGTCAATCCTATTACTTTGCTGCGGTGAGCGCGAGAATATTGGATTGGTTCCATCATAAATCCTCTAAGTTGTGGGTGATGTTGGAGGACTCACAGGCACCGGTTCCCCTGGTTACTATACCCTGGCTCAGACTGCGATTTTATCTAGCTACTAAAAATGCTCAACTTCGTTTTGTGGCAAGACAGGTAGTTCTCACGTTTAAAAGGTTTGGGGGGTTGGCGGTGGTGATACCTGCAGATGGCCTATTGGTGCTGATTTCCAACAATGAGGATTCCCCCCCCCGGGGTTAAGTCACGATTTTTTGTCCTATTCTTCTATACCTCCCATTAAACTTCCACCAGGTTTCAACGCCCCTGGGCCTTAAGTCTTTTGATAGTCTTGTGCAAGAGTCGGAAAGATTGATCGTTAGGCGTCTTCATAGGGACCTCACTCCCCTGGAGCGCTTGTGTACTGCTTCTGTTGCACCGGTTGAGGCTCCATGCACACGACCGTGCCCGCAATCACGGCCCGCGATTGCGGGCAAGGCCGGCTGCCGACTGACAGCCGCATTTTCGGGCCGTGCTCCCATACAAAGTATGGGAGCACGGCCCGCAAAATGCAAAAGAACGGACATGTTCCATAATTCCCGGAACATTTCCACGGCACGGACACCCTTCCGTAGTGCTACGGAAAGGTGTCAGTGTTCAATGAAAGTGAATGGCTCCGTTTTTGGGGACCGCAATTGCGGTCCGCAAAAACTGAGGTTTTTTACGGTCGTGTGCATGGGCCTAAGACTATACCTCTCATTTATAATCTTTTACAAGACTTGAGTATTGATGCTCTTCTATCCTTTGTGAAGGGGTGGGAGAGGGACCTGGCCTCTACCCCGTCAGTGGCTGACTGGTCGAAAGCTTTCGTCCTGTGTCATAAATTCTCTATTTCTTGTAAAGCGCAGGAGACTAATTATAAGATCTTATCCCGGTGGTATAGGGTTCCTACGCTGCTGCATGCCTTTTATCCGGCGGTGCCAGATGAATGGCGTTGCAAGAGCACAGGTGGTACGATGTTGCATATATGGTGGAAGTGTCCCATAATACACGCATTTTGGTCTAGGGTGGTGGACCTGATTCGTACAATTACGGGTCAGGTGTTGCCCAACTCTCCAGAGGTGTTGCTTCTTTCCATGCGCCCTGGGTCACTCCAAACTTATATGTAAACTATGCTTAGCTTCCTTTTGATTGCAGCGCGAACGGTTATACCACGGCTTTGGAATTCAGTTCGTGCTCCCACAATTACGGAATGGTTCCAGGAAATATTACATCTGCAGAGAATGGAGGAGGCTATGCAGCCGCAGGATGGGTCATTTAGGAGGGTGAGCTTAGTGTGGAAGGAGTGGTAAGAGTTTTGTGAGTCTGATGAATACTTATCGTACGCATATGTTCCGATCTGGGGGGGGAGGGGTAGTGGATTGGGCCTTTTTTTTGATGGAACTAGAGGGGGAGCCTGTTCGGGGAGGGGGGTCATTGCGGGTGGGTTAGGAGATAGTAGCGGCTAGAGTTATCTGGGTTTAGGTTTAACTTCCATTTTTTTATCCTCTCTCTGTGTAGGTGTGTTTATTATAGAGCTGCGATTATGGGTGGTTCTGGACGCCGTGGTGCCCACTTCATCGTGTGCATTTTTATTATTGCAATGTATTTTGCTTTAGTATGTATATATTTGGTATACTCTTAATTTCCAGCTGTAATGTATTTCCTTACTCTGCTGGGTCAGAGGATTGCTGTACACTGTGAATAGGAAATGTGTATGCATAACCATTTTGTTTTCTTTTGTTAGTACTCTTTTCTCTGGGAGTGTATTTTTGTTACTTTGCTGTTTTGATTATTCAAATGTAAAATGTCAAAATAAATAAAAGAATGTTAAAAGTAAAAACAGAAAACATTACACAAAACAGGTCCTTTGCACTATGCCGAAGTCTCTTCAAATCAGCTTACAGCGGAATAAAATGGCCCTTTGCTGCTCTCTCCACCCTTAGCAAGTGTACCCACATACTTCGCTGCCGCCTCACCTGCTAATGTGTAAAGCTCAAATTAGATGAATTGATTTATTTACAAAGGGTAACACATAACCATGATAACAATCACTGTGGTAATTCCTTAACCCTTATACATTTCTGGCATGGCACAGTGCTGTAAATGTATAGCGCAGGAATGGTACAAGGCTTAGAATCTGAGTCTGCGCTATTAGCAGCAGGTGTCCGCTGTAACATACAGATAACACTCTTCTGCAATGGATGAGATTGACGTGAGCTCTGATCCTGGGCCTTTTAGCCATTTAGATGCCACTGTCCATAGCGGGAGGTGTTCCCGCTGTCAGCACATTGGCACCCCCATAATATGATCAAGGGGTGTCAATGGGTTGCCAAGGCAAGAGGAGGCCTAGCAAAGGCCACCATGTCTGCCATGGACGTGAGCCTTATACTCTGCCAGAGGCAGGGCCTAATAGGCTGCTTATCAGTAGAATACTGACAAGCATGAAACACTGCACTGCACTACAATTATCATGTTATTTATCCTGTATGGTGAAACAAAATGAAAAACAATGCCATAATTGCTGTTTTTTTAAATTCCAAACTCACAAAAAAACTGCATAAAAAGTGATCAAAAAGACATATGTACCCCAAAATGGATCCACTGAAAACTACAGGTCATCCAGCAAAAACTAAAACCTCATACAACTTTGTTGATATAAAAATGTTATGGGTCTTGGAATGTGGAGACATAAGTGTTTTTATTGTGCAAGAGTAGTAAAACATAAACTTGGTTTTATCATAATCGTACTGACCCGCAGAATAAAGTTAATACATCATTTATACCGAATAGTGAACGCCACAAAAACAAAACCCTAAAAACCATCGTGGAATTGCTGTTTTTCTTTTTCAACCCTTCACAAAAATAATTCATTCGATATACAATACATTATATGTATTCCAGTATGGAGCCCTTAAAAAATACAACTCGTCCTGCAAAATAAACAAACTACCATATTTAGACAGAAAAATAAAAAAGTTAAGGCTTTCGGAACGCAAAGATAAAAAACAAAAAACAAAAGCTTACCTGTCCTTTTTGGAGACTTCTGACAATGCGAACATTCTAGCATAACATTAGATCTAGGTATTGGCTGTCACGTTGGGTTCGTGGACCCACTGGGCCATACCGCCTTGGCGGTATGGCAGCTGGGCAACAGGGCGCAGGTCACAGTCCACAGTTCGTATAGGGTACCTGTGGCAGCTCGGACAGTAGCAAGGCAGACTCGGCTGGGACTAGGAAGCGGGTAGACGTCAGGCGTGGAGCAGCAGGACAGGCGTAGATACAGCACAGCACGACTACAGCACAGCACTTGACCGGGATAGCACGGGATACAGGATACAGGAACAGGGAACACTGGAACTGGAAAACACTAGGAGACCATTTGCTTAGACAAACTAGGATATGACAAACAACGCTCAGGCAAGGATCACAAGGGCAGAGGCCTTCTTATAGTCCAGGAAATCATGTGAGTTGATGATGATTGTTTTCATGTGGCCCTTTAAGAGCGGTCACGAGCTTGAAGTAAACCGGACGGCCCGCGGCCATGGACGCTACATTGGCATCTCAATTTCAATGGTCTCTCTACATTTCTGTCCATTTTCTTTTATCTTTTTTTCCCACAATTTTCTACTGTTGATAGCTGGTAGAAAATGGAGTTTGGAAAGGTACTAGGGTGGGGAAAGAACTTTTTCATATAGTATATGACATCAAAAGAGTGGGTTTTTCTCTTAACTCTACATACAAATCTCTATGTAATTGCACACTACTTTTACTACTGTGGAGCAAATCTGTGCCAACATTTGCATGCCTATCTGTATGTGAATCTGCCTATCATCTGTTGCAAGTCCACCATGCCTGATCTCTGAATGCCCTTTTATACCAACCGATATTTGGCCGGTGCAGGGAGCGCCAATCAACGAGACATCATTGATCAGCGCTCGTTTGCTCCTGTCACACTGAGCTATAGATGGGGACGAGCGGTCGTTACTCCGATCATTTGTCTCCATACATTATTATCATGTCGGCAGCACGTCTCCCTGTTTACACAGGGAGATGTGCTGCCGACAACGATAATATTTTACCTACCCGATAATCACCCAGTGTAAAACCCCTTAACAAGACAAAAAAACTAATAAAAATCTTGCTACTTTTTATGTGTATATAATGAATAAAGTCTGTGTTTGTGCTTAAAGACTATGTACACCTTTTGAAATATATATTTTTTTAAATAAATAAAAATGTCTATCAGTGCGATTGGTACAACATTCAAAATACGTACTTTTTATTAAAAATAATTTTTAGACTTCCTGAGGCGGGGCATCTCAGGTGGCTGCATTTTAACCCGGCTCCGAGTCATCACCGGCATCGGGGGTTTACTCACCTCTCCGTTGCAATGGCGGAGCAGCATGTCTTCCCCTGCACCGTCGGAGATGTCTATTTCGCTCCGGAAGCCGGCTGTGCCCTTGGCACGGCACACTAACCAGGAGGCCATCGGCCATCTTGCGGTCTACTTGTCCTCCGCTGGCGGGGACTGTAAAGCGGCGGCGACGTTGAGACAGCCATCCTGCATCACCCCTTTAGAGGAGACACTGGAGAGGGCGGAATCGCTTTTATACTGTACCTCAGTAAGGAACGTGAGACTTGGCTGAGGCCACCAACACCACCAGCCCCTTCCTCATCATCAAGGACTGTTAACCTGCCCTATCATGCAAAGATGGGAAATTGGAGCTGGCCCTGTGACCACAGCCACTCATCCTTCTCTCCCCATAGTGGGGCATTTGAGGGACCTCTACACTCCTTCTTTTCTGGACCGGAGGCACTGCTTAGTACTGAGTAAGTACTGTGATCCCACCAAAAATGGCTGAACTGGCAATACAGTCCCCTGTTGAGTAAAGCAGACCAGATTGTGACGTGTATACACTAAAATCTGTTTGTCCTAACCTTGTGACACACAACTGACTCTCATCACGTATATCATCTGGATAGCTATATTGCTTGGGTCACTGGCATAAATGCTCACACTTCACTGTCATCTGAGTTGAGTATTTGCTGAATAACTGAGACACTACTGCCACCTAGTGGTCTTTCTGAATATCACAGCCTGATTTATTCACAATAACCAGCTACGCTATAATTATACTTCCATGGTTACTATACCGTCTGATTGCGGGCTTCCACTTTCATCATTCCCATACGCCCTACGGTGCCCAAAAAAGTACCATTCATTACTTGTCGGCACCTACTTGGGCCGAACGAAACACATATCCATAGAGTTTACCTAATTGCCTATTTCACTGAGCACATCCTCATCTTTTTCTCTATAAATTGGAGGATCTTACAAGATGCTATTGCCACAACATTAAAATGTAGGGGACGACCTAATTGACCCTTAGCATTTCCATCTCTCTCCCCGCCTTGATAATGGACAAATTTCTTCCTAAACACGCTCAACCTCCACGTTTAACTAGACAGTCTTAAGGGAGCAACCCCAAACAACATGCAATGACCAAGGGCAAACTCGATAAAGATAAACAGGGGCTATAACCTCCCCAGACTCCGTCCGCACTGACGGACTATCCCCACCCACCGAAGCTTCTCCCGACCGGAGACGTCACTCCACCAAATCTATCACTGCCTGAAAGTCCCATGTCTACTCAGCTTTTGGACCATCATCATGCTACTGTGGTAGCAGAAGAGGTATGTCGCTTAATGATGCCATTTTTTTGATAAAAGAATGGACTTGATACATGACTCCATCAACACGGCGCTGGCGCAGATTACTACTAACGCGCAGAAAATAGCGAATTTGGAAAATCGCATGCTGGCGTGCAAGACCACAACATCTGACTTGGACAACTCGATGGCCCAGCGCCAAAATGCGGAAATAATCCTGAGGGACAAGCTGGAAAACCTGGAAAATAGGGACAGGCGGAATAATTTGGACTTCGTGGGAATCTCTGAACAATGTTGTAGGTGACAACCTCACGCAATTCTTGATGAAAGACCTCCCTTCTGCCCTTCAACAGGACCTCCCATCTGACCCATTCAGTATTGTGTGCAGTGTTCCCCATAAGGTGCGCGTCTGCACGGCCATGCACTTTCCACAGCCCGCCCGCTCACTAAAGTTTAAAGCCTGCACACTGTCATGGGTGGCGGGCGGATGCAGTGGCGTCGCTAGCGCTGAAAGGGGCTCCGGTGCTAGCGACAGCCACATTCACTTGTAGGCTGGCATGATGACACCACATCACACCGGTCTGCGCATGCGTCCCACCCGAGTTTCAGTGTAGTGCTCCATCCGTTGCGACAGTGAGGCAAGGTAAGTACAAGGTTGTTTTTTTTGAGGGGGCTGTGTGGTGATTTACACGGGGGGATTGCTGTGTGGTAATATACAGGGGGATTGCTGTGTGGTTAATATACAGGGAGGGATTGCTGTGTGGTAATATACAGGGAGGGGATTGCTGTGTGGTAATATACAGGGGGGATTGCTGTGTGGTAATATACAGGGGGGGTTGCTGTGTGGTAATATACAGGGGGAAATTGTTGTGTAGCACTATATACAAGAGGAAGGGGGGCTGTGTATCAGTATATACAAGGGGACAGGGGGCTGTGTAGCACTATATACAAGGGGAGAGGGGGTTGTGTAGCACTATATACAGGGAGGGGGCTGTGTAGCACTATATACATGGGGAGGGGGGCTGTGTGGCAGTATATATAAGGGGAGGGGGGGCTGTGTGGCAGTATATACAAGAGGAGGGGGGCTGTGTGGCAGTATATACAAGGGGAGGGGGGCTGTGTGGCAGTATATACAAGGGAAGGGGTTCAATGTGGCAGTATATACAAGGGGAGGGGGATTGCTGTGTGGCAATATATACAAGGGGAGGGGATCAGTGTGGCAGTATATATAAGGGGAGTTGGATTGCTGTGTGGCAGTATATACAAGGGGAGGGGGATTGCTGTGTGGCAGTATATACAAGGGGAGGGGAATTGCTGTGTGACGGTATATACAAGGGGAGGGGGATTGCTGTGTGGCAGTATATACAAGGGGAGGGGGAATTGCTGTGTGGTGGTATATACAAGGGGAGGGGGATTGCTGTGTGGCAGTATATACAAGGGCAGGGGGGATTGCTGTGTGGCAGTATATACAAGGGGAGGGGGATTGCTGTGCGGCAGTATATACAAGGGGAGGGGGATTGCTGTGTGACAGTATATACAAGGGGAGGGGGGATTGCTGTGTGGCAGTATATATACAAGGGGAGAGGGAATTGCTGTGTGGCAGTATATACAAGGGGTGGGGGATTGCTGTGCGGCAGTATATACAAGGGAAGGGGGGATTGCTGTGCGGCAGAATATACAAGGGGGCTGTATGGCATTATATATAGGGGTGCTATCTTTAGGGGGCTGCATGGCGCTATCTATCTGCTGTGTTGCCGGGGTCTGTGTGGCACTATCTACAGGGGTCTGTGTGGCACTATCTACTTGTCATCCGATCGGCCACCATTGATGGAGACTTGCCCTGCTCCCTAACTGCTCCGCTCAGGAGCTGCCAATAATTAGAGGGAACATTGATTGTGTGGGCACACAGCAAACCACACCCAGTTATAGCAAAATATCTTAACTGGGCAATCAAGGAACATATCCTAAGGGCTTATAGACAAGCCAAAGATTTGCAGGTCAGGGGATCCAAAATCCTCATCTTCCAGGACTTTTCCTCAGCAGTCTCCTTGAAAAGGAAGGCGTTAACGCCAATATGTCATCACTTGCATTATTGTGGTATACGATTTCAACTTCTGTACCCGGCGAAACTCAAGGTGACTGAGAATGGCAGAAGCAACATCTACGAGGATCCTGGAACAGCCCGACGCCAATTCCTCAGAGATGACCCTGATTGACCTGTCCTTACTCTATGTTAATATTTGAACCCTCCAAATTCCCATTCCCCAATGGTTTATTGCACGTTGCATATTTGCATTACTGTGTTACTATTACTCTTCTTGTCTTATATTACGGACGTTTGTTGTCATGTGATACAAAGAATGTTTACTTTGCCTGTTTATGGTTTCTTCCTGAGCCAGGTTTTTCCCTACCCCTTTCTTCCCTGGATACGTCTATCCGTCTTAATTCGCTACATCGTGTGACCCTCTACTCGCTGGGACAGTGGACCCCGAATTTCTATTTCCCTACGCTCCTGCTTTGAGATCGCTCCCGCAGGGATAGGATGAGTACCCCTTATAGAACCGTTGACACTCTTTTAACTACACCTTCTACACTACGAATGGTCAGTTGGAACGTTGCCGGCCTGAATACTGTAATCAAACGTAAGTCACACACCTTTAGCGTCTGCAACCTCATGTAATCTTCTTGCAGGAGACACACTGGCGGGAGGGAGAAGCAGGCTCTCTGAGGGCCCATTGGTTGGGAAGCGGTTACACAGCCACACACACCTCTAAATCTAGAGGGGTGGCGCCCCTCTTTCACAAATCCTTAAGCCTAACTGTTAATGACCCGTACTTAGACCCAGGTGGACACTTCGTACATATCAACACCACCATTAACACACATAAATACAACTTTGTCAATATATATGCACCCACATACCCTAAGGCAGATTTTTACTCCTCCCTCTTTAACTTTCTCATTCAGAAACAAACATATACTCCAATTTTAGGTGGTGACTTTAACCCTCTCCCTCAACTCAGATGTTGATAGATCTAGCCCAACAACACAAGATCGTGTGGGGGCCTCGATACTCCTCACACTGATGGAACGCCTATCACTATGTGCTCCCTGGCGTATAGTCCACTCCACCTCCTGGGCATGCACATACTTCTCTCATGTCCACAACACCCACACAAGAATTTACTATTTTCTCATGCCGGACTCCCTTTTCCCATCACTCACTCAGTAGACTTGACGCCCATATGCATATCTGACCACGCTCCAATATGTATGGAATTTACCCCAGGCACACCAGTATCGTATAGCCGTAACTGGAGCTTCCTTCCTATCCATCAGCCTCTGAAGACTTTCGCAGATACTTGACTGTCCACTAGTCTCATTATTTAGATGACAATATTGCCCACTTGGATAAGATCGCTCTCTTCTGGTCCACATCCAAGGCGATTATGAGAGGACATGTAAGTTTTTATATCAACTTAAAAAAGAGGGAGTACCACAAGAAATGTCATGCTTTGAATGCAGACCTTATCAAGCCTCACAGATTGTTGGTAGAAACTCGCACCCCAGAAGCTAAAACTGCCAATTTGACAACTAAATCCTTATTGGAGACTTCTGTACAAGGAGAGGCCCAATGAGGAGTGGACATGACTAATAATAGATATTTCCGGTGGGGCAATCGTGTTGGCTCGCTGCTGGCAAAAAATCATAGACCTAAACACTCAAACCACTTTAACTGTGATATTTTAGACCCGGATATCGTTTGACGAGAATTCATTAACTACTTTGCGGACTTTTATCGAATTACATTATATGATTAGGAGGAAACTAGATTTTTGTCCAGGTTACACTTGCCTAAGTTATCTAAAGAATGTAGAACTATCCTAGATAATTGTAACATCCGCGGACCGTCGGGACTACTCACCCCCCGACGGCCGCAGCCATGGCTTGTGAGCGCTGGTCCGCATTTCCTCCCCAGGAGACGCCAGTGCTCACTTCCGCTCCACTCTGCTGTGTCCCGTAGGGTGCGCGCACACGCTCGTGCCCGGCCGGTGCGCGCACATGTTTAACATCACTAATTAGCCCATGATCACCCTTGACTTAAGTAGGGCCCTGCCATTTTTTTCATTGCCTGAGCGTTGTTTGTATTCCTCTGTTAGTCTTGAAAATGGTCCCTTAGTATTATCCTGTTCCCGTTGTTCCCGTACCCTGCTACCTGTATCCTGTATCCCATGTTGTAGTTGTTCCTGTGCCCGCTATAGTGTTGGAGTCGAGTTCTGCCATCTGCCACATCTGCTGTGTTACACCATGTCTGGCGTCATCTGTCTCGTCTGCATCACCTGCCATCGAGATCCCATCTGTGCCTAGCCGTTGCTACTGTTTGGACTATAACAGGTACCCTTGTGCTTGGACTATATATACAGTATATATTAACTTGGTACACTGTAGTTTGACCAGCTGCCATCCTGCTACGGCAGTGCGGCCCAGTGGGTCCACACACCCACAGATCATGACAGTACGCTCAGGCCCTGGATCCCGCTGGTCAACCTAAGACCATGACAATGTCACAAGCCATGCAGGCAGACATACGAGACCTTAAGTCACGAAAGGTTCAACTCCTCCTGGCGGTGAATTCCATTGCACATCGGCTAGATGCCCAAGCTTCAACCGCCACAGCACCTGCTCCTGTTGCTCAGGCTGTTCCTTGTGCTACACCTCCTGTCAGTGCCGGTGCGGACTTGAGATTCTCGCTGCCACTACCACTTCGCTACGACAGAGACGCGAGGTCCTGCAGGGGATTTCTAAACCAGTGCCAGATCCACTTCAGGCTACATGCCAGAGCATTTCCTTCCGATGGTGCTAGGATCGCATTCATAGTCTCTCTCCTGGCTGGCTGGCATAGACCTGTCCTGCATTATTATGGCTAATCCCCTGTAGTTAGAAACATCCCTCCAGGGAGGACTTTTATTCGGTTGGCAGACAGGAGAAGAATTCTGCGCTGGGGACACAGCTCCAAACTGGCTGGGAACGCGGGTGTTCATAAACTCGAGATCTGATTGCTGGTAATTTCTGGTGGCCCACACTGCCCAAAGATATTGTGGACTTTGTCTCTTCCTGCACTGTCCGTGCATCTAACATGGTTTCTCACTCCAGGCTGGCCGGCCTACTCCAACCTCTGCCTGTGCCCAATACTCCCTGACAGCATATTGCAATGGACTTTGTTACTGATCTTCCTCTCTCAGAAGGATGCAATACTGCCTGGGTGGTGGTGGATCGGTTCCCAAAGATGGAACACTTTATCCCATTGACCGGCCTACCTTCTGCTCGACTGGCAAATCTCTTCATCCAGCACATCTTCTGCTTGCATGGCTTACCCCTCCATATAGTTTCTGATTGTGGGGTTCAATTCATCTCAAGATTCTGGAGAGCACTTTGTAGACTCCTGGATGTGAAATTTGAGTTTTTCTCAGCCTACCATCCCAAGTCCAATGAGCAAGTCGAGAGGATTAATCAAATCATAGAGAATTATCTTCGTCATTTCATCTCCATGCAGCATGATGACTTGGTGCAGTTGCTTCCATGGGCCGAGTTCTCATATAACAACCGCAAAAGTGAGTCCATTGCTTCCACCGTTCTTCATTGTCTACGGCCAACATCCACGAATCCCTCTTCCTGTTTCGGCTACATCCCAGGTGCCTGCAGCTTACTCTGCATTTAGGGACATTCTACAAATCTGGCAGCAGACCCGGTCCTCTTTTCTGCTGGCAATCGATCGCATGAAGCGAAAAGCGGATACAAGAAGAAGAGAGCTGCCTCAGTTTCTTCCGGGTACCAAAGTCTGGCTGTCCTCAAGAAATATCTGTTTGATGGTGCCTTCGAACAAATTTGCTTCCAGGGTCCTATGGTCTTTTTGAGTTCCTACAACAGATTAACCCTGTCTCCTATAAGCTTCGGCTGCCTCCTACCCTCAAAGTCCTCAACTCATTTTATGTGTCCCTCCTGAAACCAGTGGTGCTGAACCGCTACAGTAAGACTCCTAGTCCTGCGGTTGCTCCCAACGGTTCTTCCGACGTGTTAGTGGTAAAGGAGATCCTGGGTTTGGTCCTGAGGAGAAGTCCTGGGAGCCAGAAGAAAATCTTAATGCCCCTACCCTCATTAAGAAATTCCTCTCTTGCTCTGGACCCAGGAAGAGGGGGCACTGTAATGGCCGTGGTCGCGGACCACAGACCCCTTTCATCCTGGCGACATCTCCCTCCTCAGAGATGCCAGCACATGTGGCCGTCCTGCCCTGCAGTGACTACTAGGGTGCGCGCGCGAGCTAATTTCCGGCCTTGAAGGGACAGCTCGCGCACACATGTAAAGAATTAGTCCCAGATCACCCCGGGCTATAAAAAGCGCCCTGCCCTTTCACTCCTTGCCTGAGCGTTGTTTGTATTCCTATGTTAGTCTTGAAAATGGTTCCTTAGTCGTATATTGTTCCCAGTGTTCCTGTGCCCTGCTACATGTATCCTATGCCGTATTTGTTCCTGAGCTCCCTCTAGTGTTGGAGTCGTGTTGTGCCGTCTGCTACGCCCTGGTCATACACCATGTCTGGTGTCATCTGCCACGCCTGGTACTCCTGCCACGTTATTAATAAACTGCCGTTAAAGTACCGTCTGAGCCTAGCTTTGCTACTGTCTGGACTATTACAGGTACCCTTGTGCTTGGACTTTGTAGAGACTTGTTACACTGTTGTTTGGCCAGCTGCTACTCCGGCGGTGCGGCCTAGTGGGTCCACATACATACAGATCATGACAATATATATATATATATATATATATATATATACATATACATACACACACACACATATACACGCACAAGAAAATATAGAGATATATAAAAATATATACATATCAATAACAGTATATGGTTATATTGCTTGATCTGTAATTTTATATATATATATTTGACGCAACAACTGAGCCAAAATATATTAGACATTGGGTATGTCAATCGATACCCGCCATCCAGTGATTTATGCAGTTTTAAATCATAGGTCACCAATATATATCCGAGAGAAATTATGACACAAGAGACCATGCTTTGTATGCTCAAAATCCTTCTCTGACGTTTAGTCATCAAACAATTACAATAATATCTTCCGAAGTAGGAGCAGCTTGATTCCAGCCAATAGTTTACAATACGACGTTAATTTGGATTTCATTCAGCCAATAGCCTATAATGACAATATGTTTTGTCCTGAACCAATCATAGGCTCAGGAGGAGTTTCAAATGTAAACAATAAGTTCCCAAAATATACGTCATAGATGCTGGGAGTCAGACTACCCCCTTCCTTATATTAAATGAAACTATTCTCCAAGGTTAAGAGTCAGACTGACCCTCCCCTATAATAAACAATTTCATTCTCCATAAACTTCCCAAGGATGACTGCTCCTTATCACACAAAAATAGGTAAATATTCATCTGTATTCACCATACAAGAGAGAGACTAAATATAAACATTCAACTCAGGAACAAATAACATAGAATTGTTTCAGACAATGCCCACAGATATATTAGCTTTAAAGCAACTATGACTTATTAGTCTCAAAATGGCTCCTTCAGACCACAAGATGGATTTCAACGATCCAAAATGAACGCCAACCATACAAGATGGAGTCCACGCAAAATGTCATCTTTTAAACATATTCTAATCACTTTCAGATTTCCCACATTTTGTTTATTTGAGGACATTTTATATCCAAGCCTGGTACTTAAAAGAGGACCTATCCCCCCTTGCAGGCTTACCTAAACTTTTCACCTTATCCCCTGGACATGTCAACAAAATTCCTTCCCATACTCATTCATTTCACTCGTAAAGTACACACTTAATCAAAAGATCTAGGATGGTCGGTACATTTTTTAGCCTTTGCTGCGAAGCATTGCGAAAGTTTTCCTGAAGTCTCTTTATTTTCTTAGCTTTATCTATGTCATACTTGACCTGCATAATGCCAAAAATGTCTATATAATGGCAACAGGCTGGGTCAAATACTTGGCACATGCAAATGCCCCCTTGGGCAGCTTTCAAAACATCAAACACATAATCTGTAACATTGTCAAATCTGTCGGCCACTTTCTCTATATTATGAGCATTCTTTACTGCTAAACCTACGAATTTTCGCAATAATCCAAACTTCTCCTGCCACTGTACTTGTATTGGTCATAATAATTGTGTTTCGCTGTCACTTATTGTCCTAATGGGACTTTTACCCCTGCAGATATAACAGGTCGTGGGCAGCATCTTTCTCCAACCTAAAGACACCCATTTAACATAATCTCGGGGTTCTCATTGCTTGCCATGTATTTCTTACTTATAAGTGACAACAACCAGTGACCTTCACCTCATAACTCCACATAATAAAACACCTCAGATTGTAATTTGCAGTACTGTGGCATATTTACATATATTATAATTATAAACCTCAAACAATAGGGCCTCAACTAATAAAATAATACTATCATCAATATCATGCTATCACCCCTCAGGTTTGGGTCCCATCAGTTCATTGTCAAGTCCTGTACATGATCATCCTCTTCTTCTTCGGTTCTTCACTGACTCTTACCATTAGGGTAACCCACACAATTGGGGAGTCAGACTGTATGGTGGTGTCTAGTGGGGGATTTATTATTACCCACCTCCTGGTCACTTACTTATCTTCCACTGTGAAACACTTGGATGCTGCTGACAAGTTCACTCAGGTCTTTGGCCTTTACTTTACTTTGACAATTGCTGATGTCAGCAAGACTTGGTTTGGTCCTTCTCATCTGTCAGTCACTATTTTCAGACATAATGGAGGCGTTTTACGCCTCGAATTACGTCCGAAAAAACGGCTCCAATACGTCGGCAAACATTTGTCCATTACTTTCAATGGGCTTTACGATGTACTGTGCCGACGACCTGTCATTTTACGCGTCGCTGTCAAAAGACGGTGCGTAAAATTACAGCCTCGTCAAAAGAAGTGCAGGACACTTCTTGGGACGTAATTGGAGCCGTTTTTCATTGACTCCAATGAAGAACAACTCCAATTTACGTCCGTAAAAGACGCCCCGCAAAACGCGAGTACATGCAATTACGTCTGCAATTCAGCTGTTTTCTCCTGAAAACAGCTCCGTAATTTCAGACGTAATCGCAGATATCGTGTGCGCATACCCTTAGTGTACGTCACCGGGCTGTACACAGCACCTTATACTGTGAGCCTGAGGTGAGTTCCCTCATAGGCGGATTAGTGGAGTTTTATTAGGACTGCCACAAAACCCTCCACTCATCTGTCCTCTTTCTCCGGCAAGTTGCTTGTCTGCACGGTTGCTTAGAATTGTGACACTGCCTTCAGTTCATGACAAGCACGTTATATTGGCTCAGGCTGCGCCTGCCGCATCTTAGTGATGGAGTTCATCATATTAAAGACTTTTAGTTCAAGTTTATTGGCACTTGCTGGGGACCCCCAACCTTTATCAATTGTTAAAATAAATGTTCATCTGGTGATAACATCCGCATACTCTATAAAGATTGTTTATAGATTGTTTAAGTACATACAATAACAATGAGAGGCCCTTAAATTAAATCAAACAAACACATTTATATAAGAAAAACGTCTCTGTCCCGCTGGACAGGGCACCTAGAAAATGTGTAGTTACTGGGTACATTTTATTTTGCAGTTGGTGTTACTCTTTTTAATGGGATTTATACCTTGATCTGAGTTGATTACCTGCAGCAGCTCTTACCAGCAGAAATATTCACAGATATCATATGTATTATCTGAAAAGTATCTCAAACCAATTTTTTCTTACTCTGATTTGTATTACCTGGGAAGGTCTCTCCGTGGGAGGCGGGTATGATAAGGTTGGCACCGGTCTACCAGGACTGTTCTGTAGGCATATCAAACAGCTCTAACAGAATTTTGCAGTAACAGCTGTAAAACCTGGGACATACCAATTAGATCTTACCAAATTGATCTTTGCAGTCTTGGAGGCATATCTGAGGCCACATACCATCAATACAACTGCCATCAAGAGTGCCTTGGGTGCTACCGGTTTACCTTCCTTTATTTGTCCACATTCTGTCAGAATCTGGTTTTCACTCCTTCTGCTCCCAGTTGGACACTTCCTGTGGAGAACAATCTTTTTGCCACATAATCATTAATTGATCTTAATCAGATAATTCAATTGATGGAAAGCATTAACAAATGACATCTTTACATTAAACATTCACATTGAGCAGTAACTAAAACTGATACATACAAACTGATTCTTATTCTTTTTATATATACTGCACAGAAATTTCTGCTCTAAAATTTTCCTTTCACAACAAAAATATTTTCAAATGGGAATCTAATTTCACTGAGACGTTATAATTTACACAATCATAACACTGACACGTGCCTCCAATAGTCTAATTCTAAGGCATGCTGATCCAGAACTTTACATAAAACTTAACCTCAGTATTTAATATTCCCACAACACTTCTTGAATACAGTTATCAAACAAACTATCTTTGGGATACCATCTAGAGAGCTGCTGATATCTTAATCATTGTACAAACACCAGTTCAATACTTGGGAGAAATCTATTCCCCTATCACTACATACAACTCCACTGAAAATGTTCTTGGCCATGTTCATTGCAGTGGGAAGATACTGGCCAGGCTACAGGCCACCCTGAGAACAGGTCTACACATACGGGCACATTTTCATACACACCTACCTCGGGTAGTTGTATGTTCTGCAGTCACTGGAACGGGTAATCTGGCCGGGCTGCACTTTTCATAGGTAACTTTGCTGTTTTACATATGTCATTCTGTGCGCATATCATAGAGGCTGCTACAATCCTAGTGGCGGCATTATTGAATCCAGGGACAAGCCAATTTGCTGATACTTGGCTGCACATGCTCTCCTTGCCAGGTGTGTCATCTCTTGCGCTCTCAATTGGCTTACCCGATTATGCAACAAAGTTCCTACTACCAATGGGCCCCAAATCGCGGGCGATGCTAAAAGCGTACCTAGAGTCAGTAAAAAAGTCGACCGTCTTACCTTTTGCCAGGTTACCGGCCTCAGCGAGCACCTCCAGCTCCGCTTCTTGAGATGAACAAGAAGGTGAGAGTGGTTTCTGGATGATTTACCTCGTGCATCGTATCCTGTCTTGTACATACTGTATATGATGAAGTATTTCTTCATTACAAATTTACATTGGAAACCCATGTTGCATATAGATAAACTATTTCAAAAGGGTGGAGTCTTATTCATTCTCAAAAATAAAAAACAAATGTTAAACACTTCTCCACACCCATCAGTGTAACGACTGCCGCGCCGTTCCCCGCCTCTTCCACGGTCTCTGCTCTGATTCCTACACACTCCATTTCCTCATGCTCGTCCCGAGCTCCACGTACCCGATCCGGACGCTTTGCAGGCTCTGGGCATCGTCAGGTAACTGCATCTCTCACCTCCATCCATGGCCGTCATACACGATGTGCGGCTGCCGCCACTAGAGGGCGCGCGCTGGCTTTTTCCTTCTTAAAGGGCTAGCGCATGCCAAAATTCCTAGACTTCCTATTTAAGGATCCTCCTTCCTCTCAATCCTTGCTTGTTCAACCAAGTTCCCCGTGAGTTTCCCTGTACTGTGGTTCCCTGTTTTCTTTCCTTTGTCTGGATTTCCCGTTTTTGACCTCTGTCTGAACTTGACTATCCTTGCCTGCTGCCTGCCTTGACTTATTGCTATCGATACCCGTAACGT
This sequence comes from Rhinoderma darwinii, assembly GCF_050947455.1. Taxonomy (NCBI): domain Eukaryota; kingdom Metazoa; phylum Chordata; class Amphibia; order Anura; family Rhinodermatidae; genus Rhinoderma; species Rhinoderma darwinii. The sequence continues at coordinate 70,452,163 of NC_134693.1, read as the reverse complement.
CGTCTGCTGCCTGTCCTGACTTCTGGCCTATACATCCGACTGCCTCTAAACCTGCTGTGCCAAGCGTTGCCCTGGGTTACTAGGACTATCTCCCGGACGACACAGAGGATCCACAAACGAACCAGGTGAGAACCGTGACAATTTGATAACCTAGAACACTTTGTAATCCCACCCCCATCAGGTCCTTTAGATACCTGATTAATACCACAACAAAAAAAAATATTTTTTTACTAAAGTCTGGCAAAAAATCAACAATGCTCAGGCAATTTTCACCTCCTATGAATGAAAATCTGTAAAGTCTCATCTGTAAGTGACCTCACCTCTGTTTCCTGTGCAGATTTGCTGGAGGGGGATGGTCTCTTACACAATACATAGTAACTACAGCACAGAATACCCAGTGCCATATTTGCCATTCTGAGAGAATCTGAAACCATCTACACAGAAAAACTAAAAAATCTGGGTTACTCTCGTACAGATTTTGTAGACCTCCTAGCTCGAAGTTCATTGATTTAAACAAATGTGTGCGTTGTCTCACTGAGACGTATAACTACTCCCCCTTTTTGGACTCTGCGGACATAATGTAGCAGGGTTCAAAACTACACATGTCAACATAGTAAGAAGGGGCACTAGTTTGGCCCCCTGTAATGTGCAATAGCATAACAGCAAACAAAACAGCATTTTATACATTTTAGATCCCTCACAACTACATACTTTTAAAACCAACATACATTTTCGAAATGCCAGAAGTACATCATCAACATGACTGAGCTCCAGCATCAGCCTGGGAAAACCTTGCAATAGTGCAGAATACTTCATAGGATGGGTCAGGATTTCCTCAATATCTGTAATTTAATTCATGTGAATTAACTTCAAAACATTACAACGTCAAATAATATCATAACACATGAATATGCAGTCCATATTTTGTATTTTAAGTACAGAACAGCGCATGTGTAGAAATAAGACACAGTCCTTCACATTGTAACCAGGCAGGCAGCCTGCCCCCTCCTGTCTCACACACAAAATCCCCCTTTACCCCCTTACTTTAGACCCATAATTTTCCGGAATGACTCTACAATTAAGAATGAGAGCATGCAATATAGATCTAAAATCAATGCAATATTGTAATGACTTGTCTCATTAGTCCATGCTCAATGTTATCAGTCTGCCTTTCAGGCTTTTCTCTAACACACCTTATATCACACATCAACAATTACCCCCCCCCCCCCCACCCCGTTCTAACCCACATTTGTCACAGCAAAATACCTGAATGCTGTGTATTCTTCACTCTCCCTGTCAAAATCTACAAAATCTCTACGAGTAGTCACATATCTCTCCCACCAACTTACTTGAAACCACCTTTAATCACTTACTTTGCCATTTAAACTACACCTAGTTACTGTTAACTCCTGGTCATCCACCATCCCTTCTTCACCTCTCCACAAACCATTCTATTTATCACATGCAAGCAACCATTTTTCGGCTGCCAGTCTTTTTTAAACTTTTTTTCCACAGTTTGCTATTCTCATCTGGGTCTAGGGGTTTGCTTATGTATGTTGGTGATGATTTCTTTAGGGGCCCTGGGTGTGAGCCAATACCAATCTCCTTCACTGTAATTTGTGTAGTTAATTATACTACTTCAACACAGGTGGGTCATTCATTGCACACAGGTTGTTATTTTACAATGGTATTCAATCCGGACAGTCTGATGTTATACTACTACAGACTTACTTTGGATGTTATGCTACATCAAAATCTATGCCAGATTATCAAATGCGTGCTAGAAATCAGTCTGTACTGATTTCTACCTTATGCCAGCCTGACAATGCATACAACTGATGGTTTTTTAAGGACCCTTATACACAATATTACAATGGTTACTCAATACAACAGTCAAAGTATTCCCTATTTTACGGTGTAATGGTACATACACATTTATCACAATTCTCACATGCACTTTCATATATATTTATTTGACCATTACAATCCTGACAAAGGACCTGATTGTTACGGGACCCCTTTTTAGTTGTTATAGCGTCTTTCTTACCGTTTATCACAATTTATTTGGCTGTACATCACACTACAGGGCTTCCCCTGTCGCTGCGCTCTCTAAGTTCTCTATTATCAGGACTACCACAGAAGTCCTGATGATGCTGCTGGATATCACCTCTGAATATCCAACTTTTCTGTCCCAGACTCTCTGGTATAAACGCGCAATCTGTCTATCTGCAACTCTCTGCTATAAACGCGCAGTCTGTCGATGTTCGTGACTCTGCTATACTCGCGCAGTCTGATTATTAGGACAGCCGCAGAGTCAGGTGTCCATCCCTGACACTCGGCTCTCTCAGAACAACAAGGCAACAGGATAACATTCCCCTTAAGCCTTAACAGTTTCTACACAACAGCCAAATAATAAATAAAATTTCCAGCAGACTTATAACAATACACAAATCCAAACAGCACAGTTCACTGCAGGTTCACTACACCACAGCATTCAGCTTTCTCATCTTACACACAGACAGATATATGAAATAGATTCGCACTACCTCTGCACAAGTTTTTTCACTGGAAGAAAATATAGATATAGTTGGTGTTGCTGAAACATGGCTGGACTCTTCACATGACTGGGCTGTAAATCTACAGGGTTTTACACTTTTTCGGAAAGACAGGACAAATAGGAAAGGTGGTGGTGTATGTCTGTATGTGAGAAATTATATGAAGGCGAGTGTGAAAGAGACAATAGTGGGTGAATACTGTGAGGAGGTTGAAACCTTGTGGGTGGAACTAGAAAGGGAGGTAAACACTGAAAAAATTACTTTTGGTGTAATCTATAGACCCCCCAATATAACTGAGGAGATGGAAGTTCAGCTATATAAACAGATGGAGCGGGCTGCACAGGCGGGTACTGTAGTGATAATGGGAGATTTTAATTTCCGGGATATTAATTGGTGTCATGGTTCGGCTTCAACTGCAAAGGGGAGACATTTCCTCAACCTGTTGCAGGAAAATTTTATGGGCCAGTTTGTGGAAGACCCGACTAGAGGTGAAGCTCTGTTGGATCTGGTCATTTCTAATAATGCAGATCTTGTTGGGAATGTCAATGTTCGTGAAAACCTCGGTAACAGTGATCATAATATAGTTACCTTTTACCTATACTGTAAAAAACAAACACAGGCTGGGAGGGCAAAAACATTTAATTTTAAGAAAGCCAATTTCCCCAGGATGAGGGCTGCAATTCAGGATATAGACTGGGAAGAACTAATGTCAAATAATGGAACAAATGATAAATGGGAGATTTTCAAATCTACTTTGAGTTATTATAGTGCAAAATTTATTCCTACAGGTAACAAGTATAAACGACTCAAATTAAACCCCACATGGCTTACACATTCTGTGAAAGGGGCAATACATGACAAAAAAAGGGCATTTAAAAAATACAAATCTGAGGGTACAGCTGTAGCCTTTGTAAAATATAAGGAGCTTAATAAAATCTGTAAAAATTTAATAAAATTAGCAAAAATACAAAATGAAAGGCAGGTGGCCAAGGATAGTAAAAAAAATCCCAAAAAATTCTTCAAGCATATAAATGCAAAAAAGCCCAGGTCTGAACATGTGGGACCCCTAGATAATGGTAATGGGGAGTTGATCACAGGGGATCAAGAGAAGGCAGAGTTACTAAATGGGTTCTTTAGCTCTGTATATACAACAGAAGAAAGAGCAGCTGATGTAGCCGGTGCCAGTGCTGTTAATATATCAGCTGATATACTGAATTGGATGAATGTAGAGATGGTCCAAGCTAAATTAAATAAAATAAATGTGCACAAGGCCCCGGGACCAGATGGGTTACACCCTAGAGTTCTTAAAGAGCTTAGTCCAGTTATTTCTGTCCCCCTTTTCATAATATTCAGAGAATCTCTAGTGACTGGTATAGTGCCAAGGGACTGGCGCAGGGCAAATGTGGTGCCTATTTTCAAAAAGGGCTCTAGGTCTTCCCCGGGTAATTATAGACCAGTAAGCTTAACATCCATCGTGGGGAAAATGTTTGAGGGGCTATTGAGGGACTATATACAGGATTATGTGACAATAAATAGCATTATAAGTGACAGCCAGCACGGTTTTACTAAGGACAGAAGTTGTCAAACTAACCTAATCTGTTTTTATGAAGAGGTGAGCAGAAGTCTAGACAGAGGGGCCGCTGTGGATTTAGTGTTTTTGGACTTTGCAAAGGCATTTGACACTGTCCCCCATAGACGCCTAATGGGTAAATTACGGACTATAGGTTTAGAAAATATAGTTTGTAATTGGATTGAGAATTGGCTCAAGGACCGTATCCAGAGAGTTGTGGTCAATGATTCCTACTCTGAATGGTCACCGGTTATAAGTGGTGTACCCCAGGGTTCAGTGCTGGGACCCCTACTATTCAACTTATTTATTAATGATATAGAGGATGGGATTAATAGCACTATTTCTATTTTTGCAGATGACACCAAGCTATGCAATATAGTTCAGACTATGGAAGATGTTCATGAATTACAGGCAGATTTAAACAAACTAAGTGTTTGGGCGTCCACTTGGCAGATGAAGTTTAATGTAGATAAATGTAAAGTTATGCATCTGGGTACCAACAACCTGCATGCATCATATGTCCTAGGGGGAGCTACACTGGCGGATTCACTTGTTGAGAAGGATCTGGGTGTACTTGTAAATCATAAACTCAATAACAGCATGCAGTGTCAATCAGCTGCTTCAAAGGCCAGCAGGATATTGTCGTGTATCAAAAGAGGCATGGACTCGCGGGACAGGGATGTAATATTACCACTTTACAAAGCATTAGTGAGGCCTCATCTAGAATATGCAGTCCAGTTCTGGGCTCCAGTTCATAGAAAGGATGCCCTGGAGTTGGAAAAAATACAAAGAAGAGCAACGAAGCTAATTAGGGGCATGGAGAATTTAAGTTATGAGGAAAGATTGAAAGAATTAAACCTATTTAGCCTTGAAAAAAGACGACTAAGGGGGGACATGATTAACTTATATAAATATATTAATGGCACATACAAAAAATATGGTCAAATCCTGTTCCTTGTAAAACCCCCTCAAAAAACAAGGGGGCACTCCCTCCGTCTGGAGAAAAAAAGGTTCAAGCTGCAGAGGCGACAAGGCTTCTTTACAGTGAGAACTGTGAATCTATGGAATAGCCTACCGCAGGAGCTGGTCACAGCAGGGACAGTAGATGGCTTTAAAAAAGGGTTAGATAATTTCCTAGAACAAAAAAATATTAGCTCCTATGTGTAGAAATTTTTCCTTCCCGTTTCCCTTCCCTTGGTTGAACTTGATGGACATGTGTCTTTTTTCAGCCGTACTAACTATGTAACTATGTAACTATGTAACAGTCCACTACGTCATCAAATGCAAAAGGTGGGAGTCAGGCACTAACTCCTCACAGCTTCTGTTCTCACAAACTTAACTGTTTCAATGCCGACAAAATTCTCTCATACCATGAACTTCAAGATTTACACATCTGCAACAACAACTCAAGATAACGTACGCATCAGCAATCATTCATCACATAAAAAGTTTTCAACATACCTCCTACTTCTGGATAAATTACTACGTTCAGGAGATGTGACATCATGATAGCTTTTTCAAGCCCTGGCAAAACAGAAGTGAAAAAGGTTGTGTAAGAATAAGCTTCTTACGTACCGGCCGGTTTTAATTCACTGATGCAATACCGCCCGACCTCCATTGACAGCTATCAGACGATTAATCTCCCGGGTTTTGGCACCAAAAAACTGTTGATGCAACAACTGAGCTAAAATATATTAGACTGAAATTAGTATTGGGTATGTCAACTGATATCCTCCCTCCAGTGATTTATCCAGTTTCAAATAATAGGTAATCGATATATATATTTATCTGAGAGAAAAGACGACACAAGAGACCATGCTTTGTATGCTCAAAATCCTTCTCTGACGTCTAATCATCAAACCATTACAATAATATCTTCCGAAGTAGGAGCAGCTTGATTCTAGTCAATCGTTTACAATGTTTACAATATGACGTTAATTTGGATTTCATTCAGCCAATAGCATATAATGACAATATATTTTGCCCTGAACCAATCATAGGCTCAGGAGGAGTTTCAAATGTAAACCATAAATTCCCAAAATATACCACATCATAGATGCTAGAAGTCAGACTACCACCTCTCTTATAGTAAATGAAACTCTTCTCCAAGACTATAATAATCCTTTATAATAAATAATATAATAATCCCTTATAATAAACAATATAACTCTCCAGAAGCTTCCCAAGGATGATCGGCTCCTTATCACACAAAAGTAGGTAAATATTCATCTGTATCCCCCATAGCAAGAGAGAGACTAAATATAAACATTTAACACAAGAACAAATACCATAGAGTTGTTTCAGACAATGCTCACAGATATATTAGCTTTAAAGCAACCATGACTTATTAATCTGAAAATGGCTCCTTCAGGCCACAAGATGGATTCTAATGATCCAAAATGGACGCCAACCATACTAGACGGAATCCACGCAAAATGTCATCTTTTAAACATATTCTAATTACTTTCACACACATCTATCTATCTATCTATCTATCTATCTATCTATCGAGAGAGAGAGAGAAAGTAAATGACCATGAGAGCGAAAGAGAGACACATACATTTATTGTAAATGATGTAAAAAAATAAATTATTTTACCATTGTGTGGAATAATGTTTGGTGTTTGCTTCACTCTAATACAGGATCTCTTGGAACAGATCCAGCAGCAGGTGAGGAAGATGTGCTGACTGGATTGTGTGTACCAAGATGTCTCACATAGGTGGATTGGGTAGACTTAAATTTATCATGCTGTGAAAGGGGTGGGGGAGGGAGATGGGTGCCTGTAATTAGATCAGGGATAGATGGAGGCACAAAGGATAATGATGATTATTAGTGGCTGTTTAGGACAGTGTAGGGAGGGAGCTGGGTGACTGTAATTAGAGCAGGGAATTACCCTGTGAAAATAGAGGGGCGTGGCAGTATGCAAATAGCTGAGATAGGGGGAGATGCAAGCTGTTGCCTCAGATGCAGCAAGGGATTATGGGTATGGTTGGTTACAAGACAGGAAACAGCCAGGCTCAGAAGCAAGGGATGTAAATAATCAGAAAGAGCAGCAGTGACGATTGAGATCAAGTGAAACTTTTTGCCTTAATTATTGAACCTTTAGTGATATTGATAAGAGATGAGTCCATTTGCTGATTTGGCAGTGGTGGGGAGAGGGATAAAAATCCTTCTCTACAAGAATGATATCCTGGTATGTCTTGATCAGTCGGAGAGATCTGCCCCAGTGGCCATTAAAGTGATAAAACTATTTGGACATTTTTCGGGTTTAGATATTAATTGGAATAAATCTATCCTCCTATTACTGGATGAAATAGATATGGAACCCATAGGGGAATTAGCTATCCTAAATAACTCGCAGAACTTTCAGTATTTGGGAATTAAAATAGATGGGAGAATAGAGAACTTTATAGCTTTAAATATGCCACTAATAATGAAAATAAGGGTAAAAACACACGAATGGCTCAAACTACCCCTGTCAAGAGCAGACAAAATGCGTGCCCAATTTGGATTTTTTATCCGCCCAAATGCAGTTTAATATCAGTTGGAAGGATTCCCCAGCGTTAAGGCTCCTGGTGAAGAAGGCAGTGGGAAAGTTAGATTGCATATATGAACTTCTGGAATGTGGCCAATTGTGATAGGGTGGATTTAAGATCTGGCCTATTGTCACGATCCCGGGGTATGTGGACCCATTATGCTGCTCCGCCGTAGCGGAGTGGCAGCTGACCAAACAACAGCCAATGGAAAGTCTAAGCACAAGACTACCTGTATGAAAGTCCAGATAGACACGAGATGTAACAGATGGCTTGGCACTGATGATTTCCTGTGACGTTCCATGTCTTTGCTCAGCCAGCACTTCCGGCTGAGAAAGGCACGGCGCGTCATCAACTACATTTACAGGCAGTGGGCCGGGCAGATGTTTCATGAGATCTTCAGAGCTCCACCTCCTCTGGTCCTGCCGCCTGTAAACATAGTTGATAACGCGCTGTGTCACTACACAGCAGGAAGTGCTGGCTGAGCAGAGACATGGAACATCGTCTCTGCTTGTACACGCCCCCTCCTCCTCCTATCTTGGAGATCCCGCACTGCCTGCCCGTCTCCTCTCATCTCTCATGCCGCCCCCCATGGACCCACCCCCCTCACCCGTGACCCGCCCTCACGGAGCGGCCCCCCGGCGGCACCGCCCCCAATGGTATATACAGTTATTACGGAGGTTATATAAATAAAACGATGATGGGGGTTATATACAGGAATGATGGGGCCATCATCCCTGAATATAACTCCCATCGTCCCTGTGCATAACCCCCATTATAATGATGAGGTAATACACAGGGATGATGGGGTAATACACAGGGATAATCGGGGTTATTTACAGGGATGATGAGGTAATACACAGGGATGATGGGGGTTACATATATGTTGTATACAGGTATGATGGAGTTATATCATCCCTGTGTATAACCCCCCATCATCCCTGTTTATTACATCATCATTCCTGTTTATAACCCCATCATCTGTGTGTATAACCACAACATCCCTGTTTATTACCCCCACATTCCTGTATATAATCCTCATCCCCCTGTGTGATAATTACTTGGTATGTGTGACAGTGCAGGGAGCTGGGTGACTGTAATTAGAGCAGGGAATGACATGTGGACATGGAGGGCGTGGCAGTATGCAAATAGCTGAGATGCTGTGGAGGGAGGAAGGGGGTTGTCTCCTCAGATGCAGCAAGGGATCATGGGTATGGTGGGTTACAAGATATGAAACAGCCAGGACCAGATGCAAGGGATGTAAACAAACAGAGCAGCAGTGACGATTGAGATCAAACAGAAACTGGTTAGAAAGTATGTAGGGGGTTTTAGGGAAGGCAAACCAAGGCTGGGGGACACTTTTTAGAAAATATTTTTTTCCTGGCCAACCCCTTTAAGCACGTATTTAAGAATGGCCAATTGATTCCGTTTGAGGAATTACAAATCCCATTTGGATTAAATAAAATGTAAAACAAGTTCTTTAATTCTTTTAACTAATTATTTGTCAGTCACAATTCCTCGTACCGCTTTAGTGGGCATATTGGGTTATGTTGATGACTTGAACTACCGTTCAAAAGTTTAGGGTCACTTAGAAATTTCCTTATTTTTTGCAAGAAAAGCACAGTTTTTTTTCAATGAAGATAACATTAAATGAATCAGAAATACACTCTATACATTGTTATTGTGCAAAATGACTATTCTAGCTGCAAACGTCTGGTTTTTAATGCAATATCTACATAGGTGTATAGAGGCCCATTTCCAACAACCATGACTCCAGTGTTCTAATGGAACATTGTGTTTGCTAACTGTGTTAGAGGGCTAATGGATGATTAGAAAACACTTGAAAACCCTTGTGCAATTATGTTAGCACCGCTGTAAACAGTTTTGCTGTTTAGAGGAGCTATAAAACTGACCTTCCTTTGAGCTAGTTGAGAATCTGGAGCATTACATTTGTGGGTTCGATTAAACTCTCAAAATGGCTAGAAAAAGAGAGCTTTCATGTGAAACTCGACAGTCTATTCTTGTTCTTAGAAATGAAAGCTATTCCATGTGAGAAATTGCCAAGAAACTGAAGATTTCCTACAACGGTGTGTACTACTCCCTTCAGAGGACAGCACAAACAGGCTCTAACCAGAGTAGAAAGAGAAGTGGGAGGCCCCGCTGCACAACTGAAAAACAAGACAAGTACATTAGAGTCTCTAGTTTGAGAAATAGATGCCTCACAGGTCCTCAACTGGCAGCTTCATTAAATAGTACCCGCAAAACGCCAGTGTCAAAGTCTACAGTGAAGAGGCGACTCCAAGATGCTGGCCTTCAGGGCAGAGTGGCAAAGAAAAAGCCATATCTAAGACTGGCTAATAAAAGGAAAAGATTAATATGGGCAAAAGCACACAGACATTGGACAGAGGAAGATTGGAAAAAGTGTTATGGACAGATGAATCGAAGTTTGAGGTGTTTGATTCACACAGAAGAACATTTGTGAGACGCAGAACAACTGAAAAGATGCTGGAAGAGTGCCTGACGCCATCTGTCAAGCATGATGGAGGTAATGTGATGGTCTGGGGTTGCTTTGGTGCTGGTAAAGTGGGAGATTTGTACAAGGTAAAAGGGATTTTGAATAAGGAAGGCTATCACTCCATTTTACAAACGCCATGCCATACCCTGTGGACAGCGCTTGATTGGAGCCAATTTCATCCTACAACAGGACAATGACCCAAAACACACCTCCAAAGTATGCAAGAACTATTTAGGGAAGAAACAGGCAGCTGGTATTCTATCTGTAATGGAGTGGCCAGCGCAGTCACCAGATCTCAACCGCATAGAGCTGTTGTGGGAGCAGCTTGACCGTATGGTACGCAAGAAGTGCCCATCAAGCCAATCCAACTTGTGGGAGGGCCTTCTGGAAGCATGGGGTGAAATTTCTCCCGATTACCTCAGCAAATTAACAGTTAGAATGCCAGAGGTCTGCAATGCTGTAATTGCTGCAAATGGAGCATTCTTTGACAAAAGCAAAGTTTGAAGGAGAAAATTATTATTTGAAATAAAAATCATTATTTCTAACCTTGTCAATGTCTTGACTATATTTTCTAGTCATTTTGCAACTCATTTGATAAATATAAGTGTGAGTTTTCATGGAAAACACAAAATTGTCTGGGTGACCCCAAACTTTTGAACGGTAGAGTACCTCTACCTGCTCCTCTGAAATTGACTGCTCAAAAGATATTATATCAAACGTGCAAGTTGCTGGCTGTTCACTGGCTAGATTGCTGGATCACCAATGTATAGGGAACTTATTAATGGAGTTATTCGTATGGAAAAATATATTTATTTAAAAAGAGGGGCGAGGAAGAAATATAAAGGTCAATGGGCAGTGTGGCTGGAGACGCCTGATCTGCCTGCTGCAGATCTTCTACAGGACTTCTCTCCTCTAATGCAAGGCTCTGTTTGAGTATCTAATTACTAGTTTTACTCTGTATGATTACAACTGTGGAGATCTTTAATTCTTGTACTTAGTTTTCTGCAGAATTGGTTTGCATGGTGCTCTTTGGTTTCTTGGGGAAGTGGGAGGGGGGTAGAGGAGGGGTGAGGGATGGTTTTCCAATTTCCAATTTCATATTGTAAAGTACACTGTGTATGTTGTACTTTTCTGTATGTACAATTTGTTTTGTATTTGTTTTTTTTTTCTTGAAAACGTTAATAAAAGCTATTTGATTTTTTTTTAAAAACAACACAATTTCAAATATATATATAAGATAATTATTAGTGAACATTCAGGTAACACACATTACACGAGTCAAAGATTATGGAATAGGGATATAGGACCATTAGATATGGAAGAACTGTAAGGGAGTATCGGTTAGCGGTAAGATTCAAACTGTCCAAGATGCCATCAGCCTATGGCCGATTTCTTACACACGATATGGGAATGTCCATTGGTTAAGACATATTGGAATTAAATATTTCAAGAAGTGATAAATAAGATTAAATAGAATATTCATAGAATGACCGCATTGGCTCTTCTAGGTTGCTCTACTGAACTTATAGGAGTAGAATTTGATAAATAAAATAAAACTGGTTCTTAATATTCTCTTTTTGGCAAAAGTAATAATTGCAACTAATTGGATGGCTGGTAAACTACCATTTGTTATGGAATGGTTGAAGTTGGTCAAGACAATCCAAGAATATGAGAAAAGAAAAGCAGACAAGAATGGTAGAAAAAAGTGGGAGGAAACATGGGGAATATGGAATTGTCCAGGTAAAATGTTGAGCATTATGATCTGTATAGTCATTGGATGTTATAATGTAGTAATGCTGTTAATTCTGAAACTGAATGGAGTCAGTGTGTTGAATTTATCCAGACAGAGTGGAGTCCCATTGCATATAATTTTTATGTATGCAATTATATCGCATCACAAAAAGTCTACATTCACACGACACTGTAAAAAATGGCCATTAAAAACTGATCAGCTGTCAGTTTTTTATGGCAGTCTTGCATCAGTGTGTCTCCAAATTGTCATCCATTTCCAGTCCGTCTTTCCGTATTTCATAGTCGTTAAAGAAACGGTTGGACTTCATTTGTCATATTTTTTTTGTCCAAACCCCCTGAAAACACCACAGTGCCCATGTAGGTAGTGCCGCAATACCCGTGCAGATAGTGCCCCCATATATAGTGCCACAGTCCCACATAGTAGAACAGTGTCAGCTGTAGATAGTGCCACACTGCCCACATATAAAATACCAGTGCTCAGTGTCCCCTCTAGATAGATAGTGCCTATATAGTGCCACAGTGCCCATGTAAATAGTGCCCCCTTGAAGATAGCACCACACCCCCTGTAGACAGTGCCACACACACCACCCTGTAGATCGACCCATTGGGGCTCCCTCTAAAAGCGACATCCCCAGCCAGAGTGTTGCAACACTATGGCCGGGGATTTTGCTCCAGGAGTCCCTAACGTTACTGTCCATATATGGACAGTGATGTGTGGGGCTTTAAGATGCCAGAATCCCTGGCCAGAGCGTTGGCAAATCTTGTGATGCTCTGGCTGGGCACTCCATAGTTTAAAGCCCTGATATCACTGTCCATATATGGACAGTGACGTCAAGGACTTCCCCGGGCTCAGCCCTCAAAGTAGCATTGTGCCCGGGGAGTTCTCTTGTGAGGACCAATATCAGTTTTTAACGGCCATTAAAAGGATTGATTCCTGAAAAATGGCCGTTAAAAACTGATCCATTCAGTTCTAAGGGGCTGTCGGGCCGTGAAAATGGCCAAAAATAGAAATGTCCTATTTTTCGACAGCCAGTATTCATGGCCATCAAAAAAACGGCCATGTGAATACAGCCATAGAACTACATTGTTCTGAAAGTGGCCATGTGACGGCTGTTAAAATAGTGGCCGTCACACAGCCATTTTTCCCTGTCGTGTGAATGTAGCCTTACCGTTCTTGGTAAACTGCGGTGAATTAAATTATTTTTTTTTCAAATTTTTTTATTTTCCATTTTCAAAACACAAAGAAGAAAGTGCAGACATAATCAGCAGTGACAGCGGCTCACAGGCCAGCAGTTGTAGATACAATAAGTGCAAGAGACACAATAGAAAACCATAACATTCAGCTGAAACCAATCTTGAAGAATCAGATAAATGATACATCCTGTACCAGCAGCCATGCATAAAATCCCAAATGAAAGCAAAATAGAAGTATAGAAAAGCAGGAAAGAAGAGGAAGCAGGAAGAAAAGGAGAAGAGGAGGAAACTGACCTCCCACACTTAAGTCTAGAAATTATGCTCAGGAGGCCATGATGGTCCTATACTCCACTGACGATTGAAACTGAATCTACTCACGCCATGTTTTGAGAAATTTAGCATGGGCCCCTCTCATTGATGCCGTGAGGTCCTCCATTCTCATAATCTCGTGGATCTTGCCGAGCCACATGCCCACTGTTGGCGGACAAGTTTGCCTCCACAACCCGGGAACACACGCCCTAGCCGCGTTCACCAAATGGCGAACCATTGAGCGTCGGAACGTAGACAGGGGGACATCGCACAGATGGAGCAGGAACAGTGCCGGGGAACGCGGAAGAGGGAAGTCCGTGAATTTGGAAGAAATACGCCACACCTCAGACGAGAAATCTGACAGCCGCGGGCAGTCCCAAAAGATGTGCAAAATGGTGCCCACCTGGCCCCCACATCTCCAGCACAACGGAGAGACCGCAGGGATCATTGCATGCAATCTGGAAGGCACCCTGTACCAACACGACAGGATCTTAAATCCCGCTTTCTGAAATCTGCTAGCCATGGAGGATTTATGTGTCATAGTAAGCAGACGGTCCGTCTGCTCCGCAGTAAATGTGAGACCTAAGTCCCTCTCCCAGCTACTCAAGTATGGAGGTGTGGTAAGAGTAGATGGGGAGATCAGCAGCGCATAAAGTCTGGACAACGAGTGACCGTGTCCGTGCCCCTGCATAAGAGTTCGAAAGGGGAGCTATCTCGTGAGTATGCCTATGGGTTAGGTAGGGATGTAATGAAGTGTCTTAACTGGGTGACCTGCCAAGGAGTAAAGGAGATGGGTTCTGACAAAGATGCCAGCTGTGAGCAGGTCATCCATGCCGAATCCTGTATAAAATTGGCGGCATAGCCCTTACCCGCCCTCAGCCAATGTCGGAAGGGGCCCCCCTCCTGTCCCGGTGGAAATGCAGGATTGCCCAAGATAGGGAACAAGGGTGAGGGGAACGGAGAGATCTCTTTCCGAGAGAAGAGCCAGGACGCGACTGCCAGGGTGGGCCCTATTGCCGGATGCGTGCCGAGAGGGGGACGTGTGTGCCCAACCAGGGCAATGCCTGCAACCGGATCTCAAAAAAGGTCTGTTCCATGGACACCCACTGTTTGACCTCAGTGTGTCTAAACCAGTCCAATATTCGCGCCAAATGTGAGGCCTGGTGATAGGAAACAAAATCCAGGAGACCAATGCCACCGTCACACTTGGCACGAAAGAGCATGGACCGAGCAATGCATGGTGGTTTCCACACCCATATGAATCTGTGAAGTAGGGACGACAGGGCTTGAAAGAAGGGGCGTGGGACGTGTACCGGCAAGGCCTAAAAGAGATACAGAATCTGTGGCAGAATGTTCATCTTAAATATGGCACATCTACCAAACCAGGTGAAGGTGCCCATCGTCCAGGTATCCAAGTCGCTCTTCACTCTTCTATCTCGCCGCGTAAAGGCGAGATAGAGCTCCGGTCAGCCGGAACCCCAGGTATTTAAGGGAATCTCTAGCCCACTTAAAGGAGAAGGACTCAGACAGCTCATCCACCAGGGACTGTGGCAACGAGATATTGAGAGCCTCCGACTTCTGGTAATTGATCTTGAAGTTAGAAAGTTTTGAGTATCTACTCAGCTCCGCCATTAGGTTGGGCAATGAGACCCTGGGAGTGGTGAGAAAAAAGAGCAGGTCATCCACATAAGCAGTGACCTTATGGGCCCTTCCTCCCAAAGATACACCCGCTATGTCTGGATTGGAGCGAATATGGCACAAAAAGGGCTCCAAACACAAAATGAAAATTAAGGAGGACAATGGACAACCTTGCCTCATGCCGTTTGAGATAGCGAGCGAGGAGAAGTGGCCGTTCACTATAACCTGTGCCGTGGGGGAGTAGAGACTCGAAATCCACTGCATCATATGTGAGCCCAGCTCCACATGCCGCAATGTAGCCAACATAAAATCCCAGTTGACCCTGTCAAAGGCCTTCTCCGCATCCGTAGATAGGAAGCAAGTGGGCAGGGCCGTGGTGGCCGCCTGATACATCAGCTTAATTGCCCGCGTAGTGTTATCTCGGGCTTCCCTTAGCGGCATGAAGCCCACCTGGTCGTTATGTATCACATTATGTAGTAGTGGGGTCATCCTATGGGCCAGCATCTTAGCAAACAACTTCAGATCTACATTTAACAACGCTATGGGACGATAATTTTGACACACGAATGGATCTTTCCCCTCTTTGGGTATCACCGTAATGTGGGCTCTCAACGTGTCCCGAGGAAGGGTCCTCCCCTCCGTGAGTGAATTGAATGTGTGTAGGAAATGAGGGGAGAGCAGTTCCGAATAGGCCTTATAATAATGTAAAGGCAACCCGTCCGGGCCAGGTGCCTTCCCCGTTGGCGAGTCCCTCAGTGCCCAGGACCACTCCTCCGGGGAGATAGGAGCCTGCAGTGCAGCAATAGCCTCCTCGTGGATACATTTCATCCCCCGAGGACCGAAGATACTACTCAATCCTCTCCAAGTGGCCCCCTCCATCTGAGGAAGGGGGGCCCCAGGAAGATTATAAAGAGAGTGATAATAGGCACGGAAGGCCTCCGAGATGTCATGTGGAAGCTGCAGACGCTGATTGTGTGGGGCTTGTACCTGAGGGACATAGGAGCGCATACGTTATTTCCTTAGTGCCCTTGCCAGAGTTCTATCAGGTTTATTGCTGAACTCGTAAAAATGCTGTCTGCATTTAACTAAGCCTTAGAAAGACAGAGCGAGCGAACCTGCTCTCTCAGCTGCCCCAATTCCGCCCCTATCACCCGATCCTGGGGGACCTTATGTGACTGTTCCAACCTGTGTATGCGGTTCAGGAGGTCCCTAAGGTGAGCAGTCCATTCGCTCTTTAGTTTTAAAAGCGCGCACTATTCCCCATGGCTCAAAAATGTTCCTTTCGGTCAATACCGAAGGATTAGGAAAAACTGTTCCGATGAATCCATTTTTAATAAAGAATGTGGGATTCTTAAACAAAAGATTTTTGGAAAAAGGTTTTCCAAGAAGCCTTATTAGGGGTGCAGAGTTGAAAGCCAGGGCTATGACTCAAAATGAATGCATCCAAGTGAAGACAGTAACTACCAATAAAAAATCAAATCATGGAGCACATAATATCAATTTTATAACCTCATTTAATAAAGGAAGCAATATGATTACGTCCATCCTCAGGAAACATTGGCACATGCTAGCAAATGACCCTTTTTTAAAACCTTTGATTCCCGATAAACCAAACATTACGTTTAGACGGGCTAAAACAATTAAGAATTTAATAGCCCCTAGTAAAATGTGCAATATAAAAAAGAAAAATTATGGTCTATTAACAGACCTAAAAGGCTCTTTTTGTTGTGGTCAAAATAGGTGCCTTTGTTGCAATAATATTACCAATAAATGTATGGAGTATCACTCCACAGTAACGGGTGAAAGGTTCCCGATAAGAAATTTCCTCAATTGTGGGAGTTCCTTTGTCATTTATTTACTACAGTGTACATGCGACCTTCAATATGTGGGTCGCACTACACAAACATTAAGGAACGTATCAATAAGCATAGGTTTAATGTTAGTAAGGGATTCCTGAAACAGAGTGTGTCACGGCACTGTACTTCTAAACATAATTGCAAATTTGTGGATATTATGGTCACTCCTATTGAGCAAATACCATTAGATATACCAGATAGATTTATTAGGCTTAAAGAGGCTCTGTCACCAGATTTTGCAACCCCTATCTGCTATTGCAGCAGATAGGCGCTGCAATGTAGATTACAGTAACGTTTTTATTTTTTAAAAACGAGCATTTTTGGCCAAGTTATGACCATTTTTGTATTTATGCAAATGAGGCTTGCAAAAGTCCAAGTGGGCGTGTTTAAAGTAAAAGTCCAAGTGGGCGTGTATTATGTGCATACATCGGGGCGTTTTTACTACTTTTACTAGCTGGGCGTTCTGACGAGAAGTATCATCCACTTCTCTTCAGAACGCCCAGCTTCTGGCAGTGCAGACACAGCCAAGTTCTCTAGAGATCACGCTGTGTCGTCACTCACAGGTCCTGCATCGTGTCGGACGAGCGAGGACACATCGGCACCAGAGGCTACAGTTGATTCTGCAGCAGCATCGGCGTTTGCAGGTAAGTCGATGTAGCTACTTACCTGAAAACGCTGATGCTGCTGCAGAATCAACTGTAGCCTCTGGTGCAGATGTGGCCGACACGATGCAGGACCTGGGGCAGGAAGTGAGTGACGTCACAGCGTGATCTCTCGAGAACACGCTGTGTGTCTGCACTGCCAGAAGCTGGGCGTTCTGAAGAGAAGTGGATGATACTTCTCGTCAGAACGCCCAGCTAGTAAAAGTAGTAAAAACGCCCCAATGTACGCACATAATACACGCCCACTTGGACTTTTACTTTAAACACGCCCACTTGGACTTTTGCAAGCCTCATTTGTATAAATAAAAAAATGGTCATAACTTGGCCAAAAATGCTCGTTTTTTAAAAATAAAAACGTTACTGTAATCTACATTGCAGCGCCTATCTGCTGCAATAGCAGATAGGGGTTGCAAAATCTGGTGACAGAGCCTCTTTAAGCAGAGGGAGAATTTCTGGATCTATAAACTGGGAACCCTACATCCGAATGGTCTAAATGACCTTACAGATTCTTCCTTGGAATAAGAATAAAAATAATTTCTTTTTTGTTCATGACTGTGATAGGGTATTAAGATAGTATTATATATATATATATATATATATATATATATATATATATATATATATATATATATATATATATCTTTACAATTTTTCAGATTTTTTTCTCTCCAACTGATAGGTTTTTCCTTTTTCGGAGATGTTTTTTTGTCAATTCGTTAGGGGAGTCTTTTTGTAAAACTTTTTTTCTTTTTTAAAGAAACTTTTTTTAAGAAGCATTGTTATGGAACAATTTTTTTTTATATATATATATATATATATATATATATATATATATATATATATATATCCTTTAGGACATCCACATATCGGCTTTTAGTATGTTCATGATAATTACGGTTACTCCATTCTTTTAGTTCGCAATGGAACTTTTCTTATAAAAAATTTTTTTATATACATTATTTTTATATACATCTTTTAGGACATTTACATATCTGTTCAGTGTATTAATGTTAATTACGGCCATTTCATTGTTTTATCTGTAATTTTGTCTATCCATGTCACATCCTATGGTCTTTTATACATGAGTTGTATTTAGGGCGAAGTTTAATTCAATAGCATTTCAATTACCCCGTATTTGTTACTACTTACTGTTCGTAACATCTCAGTCTTTCTCTGCCCGTCTGTCTTGTCTACTGCTAGCTCCGCTGGATTTGCGGTTCATCATGCGGTCCAACGTTTGGTTTTTGTCCCTCCTCGGCTGCCGTAGTTCTTCTGTCGTTCTGACAACCAGTGACGCTTGTTTCAGCTGCTTTTTTATTTCACTTTAATATTCTCTTTTTTAGAAAAAATATACACCTTTATTTGACAAATGTATTATTCTACTGCCCTTTAATGAATATCCACAATATTTATGTATAATAATCTGTTTGGTTACATCTCTATCTTCGCTGCATAACGAGTCATATTCGGCATAATTGATACACATTTGTAATATTTGAAGTCAGTTCAAATTAACACCATTATCATTTTCTCATGTTTTAAATGTCTTTGATCACCGCATATGTATACTTTCGTTGATAGTTATTGTTTTGTTATCCCCGTGACCTTTAACCTGTTTGTTCTGGCGGTCTTTCTTTGCCTTTTGGTGTGTATAAATTGGCTGGAACCGCACAGTCTGTATTGGCCTGATGAAGACACCGGTTCGGTGTTGAAACGCGTAGCCTGTTTGACAATAAAGTCCCTTATTTAGATGCTTGCCTAAGTCTTCATATTGCTCACTTCCATATAGCAGCGCCGGTGGTCCTATTTTTTCTATTTTAACCATTCCCTCTTTAGTTTAGAACCAATACGAATGAAGGAACCGCACACCACACACATATGTGCTTCCCAAATGCAAAGCGGGTCAACCCCCGGCAAGGCATTAGTAGCAAAATATTCTGCAAGATCTCGTTGGATGTCCGAGACCACCGTCGAGTCCTGCAGGAGCGATTCATTCAAACGCCACTGCCAGGAGCGAGGATGATTCGGTGGCAAGGAGAGGGAGAGAGTGATAAGAGCATGGTCAGAGAATGTAATGTTGTCTATGGAGGCAGATGCGAGGTCGGGAAGGTGGGAGTGACGTAAAAATAAGTAATCTAATCTGGAGTATGAGTTGTGAGGAGCCGAGAAGAAAGTGTAGTCCCTGGTCGAGGGATGCATGAGCCGCCACATATCGACCAATTGGTGCTCATGCAACAGCCGACGCAAACGACGGTGAGCCGATCTGGATAAGGACGAGTGCCCTCTTGAGGAGTCTTACGTGGGATTCAAGGTGGCGTTCAGATTTCCCCCCAATACCAGAGTGCCTTCCAGAAAGTCATCCAATGCTACCAAAACCATCTCTAGAAATGCAACCTGACCAGTGTTAGGAAGATAGTACGAGGCCAGAGTGAACAAGGTGTTAACCAGACTACCTTTCACGAAGAGGTACCTTCCCGCTCCATCAGCACGTGTCTCTAGAGGCTCCCAGGGAAGAGAGCGTGAAATCAGGATGGAGAACCCCTTGGTCTTAGAATCAGGGGATGTATTATGATAACCCTCCGTGAAGTTGGAGTCGATAAGTTTTGGTATGTTGTCGGCCCGGAAGTGGGTCTCCTGTAGAAATGCTACTTGAGCTTTTTTCTTCCAGAGGAGACGGAGAATGGAGGACCTCTTTTCTGGGATATTCAGACCCTGCGCATTCAGGAAAACAATGGTTATGGCAGACATATTAGGAGAGGTAGAGGAAGACAGAGGGGAAAAGGAAAGAAAGAAAAAGACACCTTCACGGGGACACAAAGTTCCGGAGCAATGGAAACTCACTACCCCTCTACTAGCGGAGTACAAGACCCCTCAACAACTCGTCGTGGGCTGTGTCGCCCTCAGAAGGAAAAAATCCACTCCGACTGCGACACAGCTACACGGGACCCTAGTGGGGAACAAAGAATGGCAGCGGCGCCACAGACGCAATTCCTCAAAAATGGTAACAATACTAGTAATAACAAATGAAGCTCAGCGAAACCCCGGACCCACCTATTCAACTAACGTTGCAATCTCCCCACCCCTGCTTGACCGACCAGCTGTAGCTCTCCACTTGGGCACTAGACTTCACGTGCAAATATGAAAATCAGTCTCTGTGTGGAGAACGCCTACCAGGTGTCGCCTGGCTCATCTCTGGAGCGAGGCGGGAGTGGACGCACATAATCAGGGTAAGGACCTCCCATGATGAAGAGTGCTTCCGGGGGCTCTGTCCAATCCGGTATCCACACTGGGGAAATCTCCAAAAATCGAAAGGCCTCCTCTAGCTCCCCCGAGGACCGGACAGCGAATGGATGCCCCTGTCTGCGGAGAATGATATGGAAGGGGTGTCCCCATCTGTAGGTGGCTCCCGCCGCCTTGGTGGCCTCCAGGAAAGGGCGGACGGTCCTCCGCATGTAGAGGGTCAGTCTGGAAACATCCGGCAGGACGGTGATCTCTGAACCATTGTAGGAAACGGTCCCCTTCTCCCATACTCTCCGTGCGATGTCCTCTTTCTGTTTGTAGAAATGAACTCTACATATGACATCACGCGGACGGTTACCATCTCTAGCCCGTGGGCCCGCCAGTCTGTGCACTCTGTCCATCTCAATGGCCTGTCCAAAAGCTTGTTAAAGATATGCGTCACCGCATCATATAAACCATCCGGGGGCACAGATTCCGGAATGCCTCTTAATTTAAGGTTCTTTCTCCTTCCCCTATTCTCGACATCGTCCAGATGCAATGAAAAGTCTCGCATTTGGGCGGACTGAGTATCCACGGTCTGGGAAAGAACCGAGATGTCCATGGTGTGGACAGAATTTTGGCGCTCTAAGGACTCTACCCTTGTGGCCAGGGAGCGTGGTGAGACCGCGCCAATGGCCTTGTTATGCTCCTCCTCCAACCGCAGGAGGCGTAGGTCCAGATCGGATTTGGTGGGGAGCACCCTCACCATCTCCCATAGTTCTGCAAAAGCCCATGCCATTGAAAGCGGGGGCCTCGGGGAATGAACCGTCTGATGCTCCCCCAATCCCGCTGGCAGAGAGAGCGAACCCCTCAAAATTGCAGGCGTCACCTGACTAAGCTGCTGTAAGTGAGAGACTGCTGCTGGGCGGCCTGCCAAGATGGCGCCATGACTACACTGTCCTACGAGGCCATGCGGTCCTCGCCCTGCCCCGACACATGATGGAGCTGAAGTGAACCGACCCCTGAAAGCCCACTGCTCCCTGCTCTACCTCCAAGGACATGCTGACAGATCCGGGGACCCGGGAGCTGCTGTGCAGACTTACAGGCCCAGCGAGACAGGAAGGCGACGAGCGTCCACGTGGTGGTGGGGTCCGGTTGCAGCCTGAAGGAGTGGATGCTCGCTGCGGTGAAGCTCCGTCCTGCGTGGAGCGAAGGTACCGGCTGATGTTATCGTGTGCAGGGATCAGGTAAGTGAGCCCATACGGGCGATTTTCTGCAAGATGGTTCCGGAGCTCAGAAGAAACACGTCCTCACACCGCCATGCCAAAGCCACACCCCCTCTGAATTTAATTATGTAAGGTTTATGGTTAAAGAAAGTAAGGAAAAATATGAGAATATATTTTAAATTTTGGAATCAGGTCAACAATGAGCTGGGAAGTTTAAGGAGTAAGGCCCTAGAAAAAAGTTGAATACAACTTAAAACAAAATTTAAAATAGAAGGGCACTGAGGTAGTCCTCATTATCGTATAATTCTAATCATAAAGAATTCTCAAGTATTCAAGATATCGAATTTTGAGAAAAACAAGGCATCACATTGGTGTCCCATTTTCTTGAGGATGCTAAAATGAAGTGACATTTCTCTATAGGAATCAATCAATTAAAAAAAAAAGTTTAAGCTAGATGCACAAATTTCTCCTACAAGAAGCAGTATCACTGGATAATTCATTTGCAGCTTTTTGTTCTTCTAGGAAACGTTCTCTCGCTGAGATATTCACACTTCTATATGACGCTTCTATCCAAAGAAATTGATGGGAATAAAAAAATTTGCGCTAAATGCACCAATTACTCCTACAAGAAGCAGTGGAATCAGATGGTCCATTTTCAGCCATTGGTTTCTCTAGGAAACGTTTTCTCGCTGAGACATTCACGCTTCTGAGTGACACTTTTCTCCACAGGATTCAATGTGAAAGAAAAAAAAAACGTTTCAGCCAAACACACAAATTTATTTTACAAGAAGCAGTGCTATCAGAGGGTTCATTTGCAGCCTTTGGTTTCTCTAGGAAACTTTCTCTTACTCAAATAGAAAAACAAAAGGCTGCAAATTAATTATCCGGTGGCACTGCGTCTTGTAGGAGAAATGTGTGAAAATCACAAACTTCGTTTTTTATCGATTCCTATGGAGAAAAGTGTCGCTCAGAAGCGTGCATATCTCAGTAAAATAAAGTTTCCTAGACAAACCAAAGGTTGGAAATGAACCATCCAGTGGCACTGCTTCTTGTAGGAGAAATTTTTGCATTTATCGCAAACTTTTTTTTCCCATTGATTCCTATAAGTATAAGTGTTATTTACAAGAAATAATATCCCAGCAAGAGAAAGTTTCCTAGAGAAACGAAAGGCTGCAAATTAACCAAAGGGTGGCACTACTTCTTGTAGGAGAAATATGTGCACTCAAACTCTTTTTGTTTTTAATTGATTCCTATGGGAAAAAGTGTCCAGCCTCCGGTGGAAGTGTTTTTTATAGAGGAAGTTTGTGGATTTAGGTCAAACTTTTTTTTTCATGATTCCTATAGAGAAAAGTGTCACGTAGAAGTGTTAATATCTCAGTGAAAAAGTTTCCTAGACAGACCAAAGGCTGCGAATGAACCGCATAGCACTGCTTCTTGAAGGAGAAATGTGTGCGTTTAGCTGAAACCTTTTTTTTTATTGATTCCTATGGAGAAAAATGTCACTCAGAAGCATGAATATCTCAGCAATACAAAGTTTTCTAGAGAAACCAAAGGCTGCAAA
The DNA here is from genome assembly GCF_050947455.1 of Rhinoderma darwinii. Lineage (NCBI taxonomy): Eukaryota > Metazoa > Chordata > Amphibia > Anura > Rhinodermatidae > Rhinoderma > Rhinoderma darwinii. The sequence continues at coordinate 70,428,573 of NC_134693.1, read as the reverse complement.
TGAACCATCTGGTTGCAATGGTTCTTATACGAGAAATTGGTGCGTCTAGCTCAAACTTTATTTGTTCACTGGCACAAATACCCATAACACGTTGTCACGTGGCCTGTGGATAGCGAGACGGTCATGGGGCCTGCTCTGGATCTACTTTGTTAACCAAAGGGATTTGACGTTGGGCTAAACCAGGGAGCGGAGTCTAAGGGGACCGTGGGTACTCACCCGCTAACCCTTATAGATGTATCTAGACTATACTGTAGGGGGAACCCCAGGTTGCTACCCCCAGAGTAGTCTCCCTTGGTGATGGCCAACGTAAACAAGCATAGTACTATAATCGGCAGACAGCAGTGGCGTAACTACCGCCGTAGCAGCCGTAGCGGCTGCTACGGGGCCCGTGGCAGGAGGGGGCCCGTGTCGCCCGCCGGCACGGGCCCCCACCATGGCCGGAGGCTCCGCTAGCAGCCGCTATGACTGCTACAGCGCGACGCCACTGAACACTACAGCAGAGCAGGGAGGTATCTCCCCGCTCTGCCATTAACCAAAAGACATGTATCCACCTATCCTGTGGATAGGGGATACTTGTGTGATCGCTGAAAGGAGGGACTCTGTATGGTGTTCCCTACAGGGGGGGGCTGTATGGCGTTCCCTACAGGGGGGGGCTGTATGGCGTTCCCTACAGGGGGGGCTGTATGGCGTTCCCTACAGGGGGGGCTGTATGGCGTTCCCTACAGGTGGGGGCTGTATGGCGTTCTCTACAGGGGGGGGCTGTATGGCGTTCTGTACAGGGGGAGCTGTATGGCATTAGCGCCATACAGCCCCCTCTGTAGATAACGCCATACAGCCCCCCTGTAGAGAACGCCATACAGCCCCCCTGTAGATAACGCCATACAGCCCCCTGTAGATAACGCCATACAGCCCCCTCTGTAGATAACGCCATAAAGCCCCCTCTGTAGATAACGCCATACAGCCCCCCCTGTAGAGAATGCCATACAGCCCCCCTGTAGATAACGCCATACAGCCCCCTCTGTAGATATTGCCATACAGCCCCCCCTGTAGAGAACGCCATACAGCCCCCCTGTAGATAACGCCATACAGCCCCCACTGTAGAGAATGCCATACAGAGTACCCCCTGTAGATAACGCCATACAGCCCCCTTTGTAGATAACTCCATACAGCCCCCACTGTAGAGAACGCCATACAGCCCCCCTGTAGATAACGCCATACAGCCCCCACTGTAGAGAACGCCATACAGCCCCCCTGTATAAACGCCATACAGACCCCTCTCTAGATAACGCCATACAGCCCCCACTGTAGAGAACGCCATACAGCCCCCACTGTAGAGAACGCCATACAGCCCCCACTGTAGAGAACGCCATACAGCCCCCACTGTAGAGAACGCCATACAGCCCCCACTGTAGAGAACGCCATACAGCCCCCACTGTAGAGAACGCCATACAGCCCCTACTGTAGAGAACGCCATACAGCCCCCCTGTAGATAACACCATACAGCCCCCCCTGTAGATAACGCCATACAGCCCCGCCTGTAGGTAACGCCATACAGCCCCCTCTGTAGATAAAGCCATACAGCCCCCTTTGTAGATAACGCCATACAGCCCCCTCTGTAGATATCTACAAAGGGGGCTGTTTGGCGTTATCTACAAGGGGGACTCTGTATGGCGTTCTCTACAGTGCGGGCTGTATGGCGTTCTCTACAGTGGGGGCTGTATGGCGTTATCTACAGAGGGGGCTGTATGGCGTTATCTACAGAGGGGGCTGTATGGCGTTATCTACAGGGGGCTGTATGGCGTTCTCTACAGAGGGGGCTGTATGGCGTTATCTACAGGGGGGACTCAGGTGTTCTCTACAGTGGGGGCTGTATGGCGTTCTCTACAGTGGGGGCTGTATGGCGTTATCTACAGGGGAATGTATGGCACTATCTACAGAGGGGGCTGTAAAAAAGTCACTATCTACAAGGTGGGGGGTTGTGTGACACCCTGGGGAGGGGGGGTCCCAGTCAAAAGTTTGCTATGGGGCCCAGTCTTTCCTAGTTACGCCCCTGGCAGACAATATGCGGGGTAAGGCATTGGAAAGATCAGGGCAGGCGGCAAATGGGCGCTCACGGTTGGTTGAGCAAAAGGTTAAGGCAGGTGGCAGAGGTCTATCACGGGTCAGTAGCAAGAGGTCAGGGCAGAGAGCAGGCCAGATTAGTCAAAGGTACAGGCAGAATCAAAGAAAAGAATTCCAAACAAACGATCAGCAGAGAATCACTAGTAAGCTAGGAGGAACCAAATTGTTCAGGCAATAAATTAAACCAGGGAGGAGTCCTTTATAACCTGGGAAAGCTGGGTTGATAAGTACGCGCACTGGCCGTTTAAAAATAGAAGGGCCATCGCACAAAATAGACAGCGCAGGAGGAGAGTGGCAGCGATAAAGAACGTGACCAGACCGGAGCCAGGGGACGGCCTGGAGATGTACGTGTACAGCGGCTTTTACGCACAGCTTTTAGAGACATGAGTTAAGCTACAAGATACCTGAGTCTTAAACCTGCAGTTGCTGCTGATTGGGTGGGAATACTTTTAACTTCGGTATGAGTTAATGCTGGGCAATTATGATTAATTGAACATGTAACGTCAATTACGAAAATTGAACGATTATTCTGCCCACACCACTTTTTGTATGCCACGCCGCCTATTTGCGTGCTACGCCATTGAATATATATCCCGAGCCTGCTGTATACTATATGCCCGACACTGCCCCACACAGTATATTGCCCCATACATTATAAATGCCCTTATAACTGCCCTCCACACAGTATAATGTCCGTATATCTGTCCTCCACAGAGTATAATGCCCTCATAGCTGCCACCACATAGTATAATGCCCCCCATAACTGCCCTCCACACATTGTAGTGCCCCATAACTGCCCTCCACATAGTATAATGCCACCATAGCTGACTCTACATACTTTAATGCCCCTATAACTGACTTCCACACAGCATATTGCCCCGATAGCTGCGCTCAAACAGTATAATGCCCTCATACAGGCACCCCACACAGTATAAAGTCCCCCACAGCTGCCCCTACGCTGTTTAATGCCCCCACAGCAGACCCCAATAGTGCCTGATAAACATAATATAAATACTCACCTAACCTCATTTTAATGACGAGTGGAGGAGATCCCTCTGGTCTGTGCGCCACGGCGGAGGCAGGTGCGATGACACCACGACCTCGCGTTAAGTGATACATAGTGAATAGTAGAATGATCTACCCTTGGATTCAACTGTATCTGCGTCTTGAAGATGCAGGATCCTGAAGGTCTAAACCGTGAAAAAAAAAATTGATAAAACCAAAATTCGCACGATGACGTCAATTAATTGCGCTGAATTTAGATTTTGATTATTTTTCTATTAAATGCCCAGTACTGAAGCAGGCTTTAAGAAGCCTCGAATAGTCTGGGGACAGCCCTATGTATAGACCCACAGGAAGCAAGAGTAGCCTAGCAAAGAAGTAGTGAAGGAAGTGTGATGTCAGGTGTAGTGCGTCATGACAATGAGTATTAGAGCTCTGTATTCTAACAAGCTGTCCACCTATTTGTCAATCACATGACCAAAGACAGATGTATATTCACTGGAAAAAAAGAAATTAACCCCTTCCCGACATATGTCGTATGGAAACGTCATGAAAAGCTAGTGCTTCCCGCATTTTGCAGTATCCATACGACAAATTGTGGATACCGGCTTAGAAGCTGAGACGGTGCCACCATCGCCGGATCTCAGCAGTATCTTACAGCTGACATCCGTCAGTAATGGCGGGGACTGAAATTAGCTTCAATCCCCGCCATTAAGCACTTAAATGCATTGCTCAAACGTGATCACTACATTTAAGCTGTTTGCAGCTCATCCGGTGGCTGCAATGGCAACCGGAGGCCTAATACTGGCCTCCCGGTCTGCCTAGCACAGAAGCCTTCCAGGACCTGCCCGGCGGCGGAGCCTGAAAGGCTTCCGTAGCCGATGGCAAGATGGTGCCGGCTCACGAGCTGAGCCGGCATCATCAGCGGTGGATGTCAGCTGTATGTTACAGCTGACATCCGCCTGTAAAGGCAGGAACCGGAGCTGGCTCCGATCCCTGCCATTAACCCCTTAGAAGCAGCGATCGCTTAGAGGTTGCTAGCAGATCGCCCGCCCTGCCATGCAATCAGGGCTGGTGAGTGTTGCTATGGCAACAGGAGACCTAACAATGGCCTCCTGCTCTGCCACTACGGAAGCTGATCAGGCCCCGCCGAGAGGCGAAGCCTATTCGGCATGCTGTCAGTGAATGACTGACAGATCTAATACGTTGCAATACATAGGTAGTGCAATGTATTAGAAAAAAAAAAATCTGACATTTGGACCTTCAAGTCCCCTAGTAGGACTTGAAAAAAAGTGTAAAAAATATATTAAAAAAAGTGTACAGAAACTTTTAAAACATATAATAAAAGTTTCAAGTAATCAAATAAAACACAATCGCCCTGTTCCCTTATCAAGTCCTTTATTATTGATAAAAATAAATAAACCAAACATATTTGGTATCACCGCGTCCGTAACCGCCTGAACTATAAAAATATTTTGTTATTTATTCCACGCGGTGAACGGCGTTTTTGTTTCTGTTTTTTGGTCACTTTGACCTACAAATATTGGAATTGTTAAGGATCTGCCAGGCACAGCTTCTGTATCTACGCCCATAGGTAATCAGTCTGCACCTGCTTCTATGTCTGTGAGACTGACTCCATCTTCCACCACTCAGGATGGCAGGCTTAGGAGTGGGAGAGCCTATCACAGCCTGGCCAGACGGAGCTAGCCCTCGCCCTCTGTCTATTTATACCTGCCTTTCCTGTTCCTCCTTGCTTGTGATTCTTCTCGTTTTGTTTCCTGGCCCTGCTGCAGCTTCTTGAACCATTTGACCCTGCTTCATATTGACCCTGGCTTACTGACTACTCTCCTGCTCTGCGTTTGGTACCTCGTACACTCCTGGTTTGACTCGGCTTGTTCACTACTCTCCTGCTCTGCGTTTGGTACCTCGTACACTCCAGGTTTGACTCGGCTTGTTCACCACTCTTGTTGCTCACGGTGTTGCCGTGGGCAACTGCCCCTTTTCCCTTGCTTCTGTGTACCCTTGTCTGTTTGTCTGTCGTGCACTTATTGAGCGTAGGGACCGTCGCCCAGTTGTACCCTGTCGCCTAGGGCGGGTCGTTGCAAGTAGGCAGGGACTGAGTGGCGGGTAGATTAGGGCTCACTTGTCTGTTTCCTTACCCCCATCATTACATAATCACAAGCCCATATACCTACTCTACCCTGGTCCCTCACACTACTATGGACCGCCTTGAGACCCTGGTTCAGCAAATGCAGGGTCTCTCCCTACAGGTCCAGGCCCTGGCTCAGAGGGTCAACCAGCCTGATGCTACCAAGGTAGTTCCCCTCACTTCACTTCTTGAACCCCACCTCAAGTTGCCTGACCGGTTCTCAGGGGACCGGAAGACTTTTCTCTCCTTTCGGGAGAGTTGTAGGCTCTATTTTCGTTTAAAGCCCCACTCCTCAGGTTCTGAGAGCCAGCGGGTGGGTATAATTATGTCCCGGCTCCAGGAAGGGCCCCACGAATGGGCCTTCTCCTTGGCTCCTGACGCCCCTGAACTTTCCTCCGTTGATCTTTTCTTTTCTGCTCTCTGACTAATTTATGACGAGCCTGACAGGACTGCCTTTGCCGAGAGTCGGCTGGTGACCTTACGTCAGGGTAAGAGACCTGTTGAGGAGTATTGCTCTGACTTTAGGAAGTGGTGCGTAGCTTCTCGGTGGAATGACCCTGCCTTAAGATGCCAGTTTATGTTGGGTCTGTCGAACGCCCTGAAAGACCTGCTAGTTAGCTATCCCTCTTCTGACTCCCTAGACCAGGTTATGGCTTTAGCGGTACGACTTGACCGACGTCTCAGGGAACGACAATGTGAACATTTTTGTGTTTTCTCCTTTGACTCCCCCATGATGCCTCCCGAGGTTCCGTTGCTTCGTTCTTCCACGGAAGACTCGGAGGTACCTATGCAACTCGGGGCCTCCGTGTCCCCCCAACAACGTAGAGAGTTCCGCAGGAAGAATGGTCTCTGCTTCTATTGTGGGGATGACAAGCATCAAGTGAACACCTGTCCTAGGTGTAAGAATAAGCAGCCGGAAAACTTCCGCGCCTAAGTGATCATCGGGGAGGTCACTTGGGCGCACAGGTATTTCCCGTAAATATGAAACGTAATAAAATCTTGCTTCCCTTTCAGGTCTCTTTTGGTGGTAGGTTTGCTACCGGCAGTGCCTTCGTGGATTCAGGGTCGTCTGCTAATATCATGTCTGTGGAATTTGCTATGTCTCTAGCTATTCCTTTGATTGATTTGCCTAAACCTGTCCCGGTAGTGGGTATCGACTCCACTCCTCTTGCTAATGGTTATTTTACTCAGCATACCCCTGTTTTTGAACTCCTTGTTGGCTCCATGCATTTGGAGCAGTGTTCTGTACTGTTGATGCAGGGATTATCATTCGATTTGGTTTTAGGCCTTCCCTGGTTGCAGTTGCATAATCCCACGTTTGACTGGAATACTGGGGATCTTACCAAATGGGGTAATGAATGCTTGACGTCATGTTTTTCTGTTAATTCTATTTCTCCCCCTGAGGAGGTGAACACGCTACCTGAGTTTGTTCAGGACTTCGCTGATGTTTTCTCTAAGGAGGCCTCCGAAGTGTTACCTCCTCATAGAGAATACGATTGCGCTATCGATTTGGTACCAGGAGCTAAGCTCCCTAAGGGTAGGATATTTAATCTTTCTTGTCCCGAATGTGAAGCCATGAGAGAGTATATCCAGGAATGCCTGGCCAAGGGTTACATTCGCCCCTCTACTTCTCCGGTAGGTGCTGGCTTCTTCTTCGTAGGGAAGAAGGATGGTGGTCTTAGGCCATGCATTGACTACCGTAACTTGAATAAGGTCACTGTAAGGAACCAGTATCCCCTTCCTTTGATTCCTGATCTCTTTAATCAGGTTCAGGGGGCCCAATAGTTCTCTAAGTTTGATCTACGGGGGGCGCATAACCTTATCCGCATCAAAGAGGGGGATGAGTGGAAGACTGCGTTTAACACGCCCGAAGATCATTTCGAATACCTCGTCATGCCCTTTGTGTTGTGTAATGCTCCCGCGGTCTTCCAGAATTTCATAAATGAGATTTTAAGAGATTACCTGGGGGTATTTCTTGTAGTGTACCTTGATGACATACTTGTGTTTTCCAAGGACTGGTCCTCCCACATTGAGCATGTCAGGAAGGTGCTCCAGGTCCTTCGGGAAAACAAACTGTTTGCGAAGACCGAAAAATGTGTGTTTGGGGTGCAGGAGATACCATTTTTGGGTCAAATCCTGACTCCTCATGAATTCCGCATGGACCCCGCCAAGGTCCAGGCTGTGGCGGAATGGGTCCAACCTGCCTCCCTGAAGGCGTTACAGTGCTTCTTGGGTTTCGCTAATTATTACAGGAGATTTATTGCTAACTTCTCGGTCATCGCTAAGCCTCTTACGGACCTCACTCGCAAGGGTGCTGATCTCCTCCGCTGGCCTCCTGAGGCTGTCCAGGCTTTTGAGGTCCTTAAGAAGTGCTTTATCTCGGCCCCGGTGTTGGTTCAGCCCAACCAAATGGAGCCATTTATCGTGGAGGTTGACGCGTCCGAGGTGGGAGTGGGTGCTTTCTTGTCCCAGGGTACCAGGTCCCTCACCCATCTCCGTCCCTGTGCCTACTTCTCCAGGAAGTTTTCGCCCACTGAGAGTAACTATGATATTGGCAACCGCAAACACTTAGCCATTAAATGGGCATTTGAAGAGTGGTGCCACTTCCTGGAGGGGGCTAGGCACCAGGTAACGGTCCGTACCGACCACAAGAATCTGGTTTTCCTAGAATCTGCCCGGAGGCTAAACCCGAGACAAGCTCGATGGGCGTTATTTTTTACCAGATTCAATTTTTTGGTTACCTATAGGGCTGGGTCTAAAAATATTAAGGCTGATGCACTGTCACGTAGCTTCATGGCCAGCCCACCTTCGGAGGAAGATCCTGCTTGTATTTTGCCTCCAGGTATAATCATTTCCTCTATTGATTCTGATTTAGTCTCTGAAATTGCTGCTGATCAAGGTTCAGCTCCCGGGAACCTTCCTGAGAACAAGCTGTTTGTTCCCCTGCAATTCCGGCTAAGGGTACTTAGGGAAAATCATGACTCCGCACTATCTGGTCATCCAGGCATCCTGGGTACCAAGCACCTCATTGCCAGAAACTATTGGTGGCCTGGGTTGCCTAAAGACGTTAAGGCCTACGTCGCCGCTTGTGAGGTTTGTGCTAGGTCCAAGACTCCCAGGTCCCGACCAGCGGGCTTACTATGTTCTTTGCCCATTCCCCAGAGACCTTGGACCCATATCTCCATGGATTTTATCACTGATTTGCCTCCATCTCAAGGCAAGTCAGTGATGTGGGTTGTAGTAGACCGCTTCAGTAAGATGTGCCACTTTGTGGCCCTCAAAAAACTACCCAATGCTAAGACGTTAGCTGCCTTGTTTGTCAAACACATCCTGCATCTCCATGGGGTCCCTGTCAATATTGTTTCTGACAGAGGGGTACAATTTGTTTCTTTGTTTTGGAGAGCCTTCTGTAAAAAGTTGGAGATTGATCTGTCATTCTCCTCTGCCTTCCATCCTGAAACTAATGGCCAAACCGAGAGGACTAATCAGTCTCTAGAACAATATTTAAGGTGTTTTATCTCTGACTGTCAATGTGATTGGGTCTCATTCATTCCCCTCGCCGAATTTTCCCTTAATAACCGGGTCAGTAACTCGTCAGGGGTCTCCCCCTTTTTCTGTAATTTTGGGTTTAATCCACGGTTCTCCTCCGTTTCACCTGGTAGTTCCAACAATCCCGAGGTAGAGGTCGTTCATCGGGAACTGTGCACAGTCTGGGCCCAGGTTCAGAAGAACCTAGAGGCGTCCCAGAGCATACAAGAAACTCAGGCAGATAGAAGACGTTCTGCTAACCCCTTGTTTATGGTCGGGGATCTGGTGTGGCTATCGTCAAAGAACTTGCGCCTTAAAGTCCCGTCCAAGAAGTTTGCTCCCCGGTTTATAGGGCCGTACAAGGTCATTGAAGTCCTCAATCCTGTCTCCTTCCGACTGGAGTTGCCGCCATCTTTTCGAGTACACTACGTGTTTCAGGCCTCCCTCCTTAAACGCTGCTCCCCGTCCTTGGCTCCCTCGAGGAACCTCCTGTCCCCGTTCTCACCCCTGAGGGGGTAGAATTCGAGGTGGCCAAGATTGTGGACAGCAAGATGGTCCAAGCCTCCCTCTAGTACCTGGTCCATTGGAGAGGATACGGGCCTGAGGAGAGGACTTGGGTACCCGCCCGGGATGTTCACGCTGGGGTATTGGTCAGGAGGTTCCAACTTCGTTTCCCCAATAAACCAGGTCCATCTAGAAAGGGTCCGGTGGCCCCTCATAAAAGGGGGGGTACTGTTAAGGATCTGCCAGGCACAGCTTCTGTATCCACGCCCATAGGTAATCAGTCTGCACCTGCTTCTATGTCTGTGAGACTGACTCCATCTTCCACCACTCAGGATGGCAGGCTTAGGAGTGGGAGAGCCTATCACAGCCTGGCCAGACGGAGCTAGCTCCCGCCCTCTGTCTATTTATACCTGCCTTTCCTGTTCCTCCTTGCTTGTGATTCTTCTCGTTTTGTTTCCTGGCCCTGCTGCAGCTTCTTGAACCATTTGACCCTGCTTCATATTGACCCTGGCTTACTGACTACTCTCCTGCTCTGCGTTTGGTACCTCGTACACTCCTGGTTTGACTCGGCTTGTTCACTACTCTCCTGCTCTGCGTTTGGTACCTCGTACACTCCTGGTTTGACTCGGCTCGTTCACCACTCTTGTTGCTCACGGTGTTGCCGTGGGCAACTGCCCCTTTTCCCTTGCTTCTGTGTACCCTTGTCTGTTTGTCTGTCGTGCACTTATTGAGCGTAGGGACCGTCGCCCATTTGTACAACGTCGCCTAGGGCGGGTCGTTGCAAGTAGGGAGGGACTGAGTGGCGGGTAGATTAGGGCTCACTTGTCTGTTTCCTTACCCCCATCATTACAGGAATACAAAGTGATCAAAAAGTCGCATGTATCCAAAAATGGTACCTATAAAAACTATAGCTTGTCTCGCAAAAAACAAGCCCTCATACAGATCAGTGACGAAAAAATTAAAACGTTATGGTTCTCACAACTTGGCGACATTATTTTTACGAAAGTAATTTTATTGTACAAAAAGTTGTAAAACATAAAGTGCTATAAATTTGGTATTGCCGGAATCAGACTGACCCACAGAATAAAGTTAACATGTAGTTTATAACGCATGGTGAACGCTGTATATATTTAAAAAAAAAAAAAAACTATGCCAGAATTGACGTTTTTTGGTCTTCTGCCTCCCAAAAAATAGGATAAAAAGTGATCAAAAAGTTGCATGTACCCCAAAATGGTACCAATAGTAACTACAGCTCATCCCGCAAAAAAACAGCCCTCATACCACTACGTCTATCAAAAAATAAAATTAGTTAAGGCTTCCATAAGTCAGGAAATAAAAAATATGCAGTTGTGCCGGCCCGAGGGGAACATTTCTTCTGTTTCAAGATTCGAAATATCAAGGCCCTAAAATTAAGGAACCAGGAAGGTTAGGGCCCAAACACATCTGCTGGAAGCGAGTGTGCCCGTATTATACCAGGACAACACTTCCCAGCAAAATTCCCCAAAACTGCAAAGGTGCGGCGTGTGAAACGAAAGGGGGATAAGGAAGTACATTCATCAGTGCTACACTGACCTGTGCATAAAGGATTGCTTCACAGCGTAACACACATCTATGTATTATTTTACTGCTGTTTTTTTTTGTTTTTTTTTCATTATCAAGATTTTTATTTTTTAGCAACAAAATTACAGTATATATACATTACACAGTTTTGGCAGAAAAATTTGTATCATGTATAAAATACAGATTATAACAGTTTATAAACATTATGAAGATGCATAAACCCAAATAGGTGGTAACCTCCCACTCATCTAAAGAGCATATGAATTAAAGTACAGTAGAACTAACTGTACCCCATATACAGTAATATAATACCATAGCCAAGAGGACCAGGCCTCAATAAAGTAAACATTGGTACATATAAGTGCCACAGAAAAATTATAACAACAACACAAGACACCAGACAACAAAGGGAAACACAAACACACATAGCGCATAGAGAAAAAGATCACATAATTTGCTCAGAACCTACCATCAAGCCATAAAGGTAGATCAGTACCACCAGACCATACTGCCCAAGTTTGGACAAAGAGCACAGACTTGCCCCTGTCTGCTGACAGTAATTCCTCCATTCTCATTATCCCGTTCACCTCTGTCACCCATTCCGTCAAAGAGGAAACCGTATGAGATTTCCAGTGCCTAGTCAGAAAATGTCGAAAGATACCCCTTTTGAGGTGTGTGAGAGATCCAGGAACCATGGAGAGTAACCACACTTCAATGTGCAAGAGCTTCTTGCCCAAATCAAAAATCTTCCCCCAAAAGGTACGTATCCTGGGACAGTCCCACCAAATATGCAACATGGTTCCAGGAGCTTCCCCACACCTCCAACAATCAGCAGACACATCCGGAAATATCTTATGCAGCAAAGCAGGGCAACGATACCACCTAGTGAGTATTTTGTAGTTTTTTTCCTGGGCAAAACAAGACATTGGCAATTTATGAGCTAACAGGAAGGCAGTACCCCATTCCTCTTCAGTATGTTGAACCCCCAACTCTTCGTCCCATGCATTGGTGAAAGACAGTTGAGAAAAGGAACAGCTGGGCAGAAGAACTCCATGCAAATATGACAACACATGCGAAGGGGCCGTTGGTAAAGATAAATACTTTTCTAAAGGAGTCTTATCCTGTAATAACACCAGACAGTCCTCCAGAGAAGAGAGATAAGAACGCAGCTGTAAGTATGACCACCAGGTTGATCTCCTCCCCGGGCAAGCCTCAGAGACTGCATTCATTGACAACATGACACCTTCAGGAGTAAGGGTCTCAGACAGATATCCACCTTCTCTTCTCTCCCAGCAGAGGAATGTATCCATACCCAACGCCGGAGGGAACGAGGGGTTGTCGAAAAGAGGAGTCATAGGACCCGGCCGATTCACCAGGCACACAGCACCCATGATCCGCTCCCATACCACAAGAAACTGACGTGTGAGGAAAGGCAGAGATAGACTATGGCGCTGTAGGACAGTCAACCACGGCAAAGAGGACAATGCAAGAGGAGACATATCTCTTTCGATACGCACCCATTGCTTACCTGTTTCCGAGCGGAACCAATCCACTACCCTCATAATCAGTGCGGCTTGATGGTATCTTTTAAAGTCTGGAAGACCCGCGCCCCCGTCTATTTTTGGGCGACTAAGGACAGCAAAACGAATGCGAGGCTTAGAGGAACCCCACACAAATTTGGTTATAGCCCTATGTAAGGTCTTGAAAAAACCCGCTGGTATTACAATAGGGACAGTCTGGAAAAGGTATAAGAATTTGGGCAAAATATCCATTTTGACCGCATTAATTCGCCCAAACCATGACATGCGGTTCCCTCCATATTCTGCCAACTCCTTCAAAGTACGTTGAAGAATAGGTGTGTAGTTCAACGCGAACAAATCTGCCTGTTGCGTGGGCACCTGCACCCCCAAGTATTTTAAGGATGTAGATTGCCATTTGAATGGGAAAACCCGAGCGAGATGGGCAGCCATAGAAGCATCCAGAGATATATTCAAGGCCTCCGATTTGGAGTAATTAACTTTAAAATTGCTTAGATGACCAAAACGCTCAAATTCCTCAGTCAGAGATGGCAAAGAGATCATGGGAGTTGTTATAAATACCAGGAGATCGTCTGCATAAAGCGCTAATTTATGATGCTGTGATCCCACCCGTACACCATTAACATCAGGGTTGCCCCGCAGTGCCACTGCCAGGTGTTCCATGACCAGAACATACAATAGAGGCGATAGTGGGCACCCCTGTCTCGTGCCATTAGCAATAGACAAGGAATCAGATAGGAGTCCATTAACACGAACCCGAGCCGTAGGCCTATGGTATAATGCCATTGTCCTATCCACCATAGTAGTGCCAAGGCCTACCTGTTTTAGGACACTGCGGAGGAACACTCAATGCACTCTGTCAAAAGCCTTCTCGGCATCAACCGACAGCAAGCACATCGGTATCTTACGGGATTGGCAAAATGAAGTTAAAAGGAGAGTTTTGTTGGTGTTATCCCGTGCCTCCCGACCACATACAAACCCCACCTGATCATCCCGTATCAATCCAGGTAACAACGGTGACAAGCGAGATGCAAGCAACTTCGCGAAAAATTTTACATCTACATTAATTAATGAGATGGGTCTGAAGTTAGCGCAAGAGGTTGGGTCCTTGCCAGGCTCTGGTAACAGAGTAATGTGAGCCTCGAGGGACTGGGGTGCAAAGGGACACAAGGAAGACACGGAGTTAAAGACTTTCGTCAAAAAGGGAACCAGTTGAGCCTTAAATGTTTTATAAAATTTGTTGTTAAATCCATCAGGCCCTGGACTCTTGCCCAAGGGTGATTCCTTAATAACATGTTCCACTTCTGATTCCACAAAATCCTCCTCGAGTCCCGAAGCCTCCCCCTCCTCTAAAGGCGGTAAAGCCGTACTATTTACATAATGATCTATTTTGTCCCGCAATGCCTCAGCCTGCATGTCGTGAAATTGCCCCTTGATGTTATATAAAGTCGAGTAATACTGTTTAAAGCACTCTGTAATACCCACCGGGTCATGAACTTCGCCCCCCGAAGAAGATAGTATTTTAGGGATGTTGGACGCTTGCGTTCGGGGATGTAACATACGCGCTAAAGATCTACCGCACTTGTCCGCAAATTCATATGAGTGTTTTCTCATCCGATCTCTAAACCGGGCGTGTGATTGATCTATAAGAGATCGCAAGGACTCCCTTGCTGTGGTAAGATCCGCAAAAACCTGTGAAGATGGAATTTGTTTATGACATGATTCCAACTCCCTTATCTGAGTCAGGAGACGTGCAATAGAAATCCGTTTCTCTCGCTTCAAACGTGCCCCGTGCTGTATTAGGACTCCTCTAATGACACATTTCAGCGCCTCCCATTGGAGTGGTAAGGAGGTAGGGTCATGTTCATGTACTGCAATAAACCCATCAAGAGCGTCCTTGAGAGCCGACACACATACTGTATCCTTCAATAAGTTATCATTAAGTTTCCAAGACCGAAAATTCGGTACCGAGTCAGGAAACGAAAGGGTCAGGAACACTGGGGCATGATCTGACCAGATCATGGGGCCCACATTAGTACTAGGATGCCAGGTAAGCAAATGGTGACTGATCAAAAAAGCATCTATCCGACTGTACATGTTATGCAAGGGGGAAAAGTACGTATACTCTCTTACCTGAGGGTGCAGAATCCTCCACACGTCAATCAATTGCATGGAATGCATCATAGCCTTTAGTGCCCCCAACTGTGATTTAGGAACAGCAGACCTGCCCGAGGAGGTGTCAAGCCTAGGATCAGAGGTCAAGTTAAGATCTCCACCCACAATTAAGACGCCCTCTGTAAACTCTTCCAATTTCTTCAAGAACACTCGCCCCACTCTAGCCTGATCCTGATTGGGAAGGTACAAGTTAGCCAGGGTAAGAATCTTTTTGCGCATAGATAATTTTAGAAAGACATATCGACCTCCCGGGTCAACCAAAACATCAATGATTTTATGAGAAAGTGACTTGTGGATACCTATGCTAGCCCCTTTGGACTTGGATTCCGGGTTGGCACTGTGAAACCAAGACGGGAAGTATCTATTTGTAAATTGTGGCATATGGCCCACCTGAAAGTGAGTCTCCTGTAGGAACAAGATGTGTACTCGTTCTTTATGCATGTTATATAAAATTTGCGAGCGTTTTTCCGGGACATTGAGCCCCCTAGCATTGAAGGTACAGACCTTCAATTGCGCCATCAGAATCTTTACCCCGAGGAGCTCAACAAAAGAATGCACTAAGACAGAGGTAAATAGGACAAGACAGACGAGGAGGGGATATACAACAACAAAGACAAACGAACGGGCGAACTAATCGCCCACTCCTTGAGCTACTCAAGGAGAAACACTCTAACAGACACCGGAATCAACCAGTGAGTCCCTAAGGGGAGAAGTGTCAGGACACAGACTAGCCAGTGCCCCGCACCCCCCAACCCAGCAATTATATTCAAGCAAGTAATAATAAATTATTACAGTTAGGAAAACCAAGGCACTTTGTATAACACCCAATAGTAATGAGACAAAAGTATGCAGCATTAATATACACCTAGAAATACCTCAAAGGAGCATATTCCTATATACATTCAATGTTATCAAAAGTGCAAATACTTGTAAGAGGTACAAGGGATTTTAGAAAACCTTAAGCATTCACGTCTGAAGCACAATGACATTAATCGAACCATACCAATGGACCCGCAGTGTCCAGCAAAAATAAAATCAGTTGCAACAAGCGGTAACACCAATGTGAGTGGCTATAAGAACACAGACTATATTTGCTTTAAATGAGAAACCCCAGAATTATTGCATTGAACTCTGATAACAGAACACAGAAGAGTCTAAAAAGGATATCAGATCGGTTCAGCTAGGCGACCCTCATGCCTACGACCCGGAGAAGCACGAGACCGACCTCGCCTACGCGCCCGTGGACGCGGCGGCGGGAAGGGAACATAAGGCCAATCAGGGATGGAGACTCGAGGTACACGGAGAGCAGCGCAGAAGTCCGGAACATCCCCTGGGTCCCGAACACTCAATAATGACCCATCTCTGCGGACCTGTAGCTGAAAGGGGTGACCCCAAGAATAAGAGATCTCATGCTCCCTCAATACATCCAACAGAGGACGAAGCACTCTGCGCTTATCCAGAGTCATTTTGGACAAATCCGATAGCAGTTGAATCTTGACCCCTTGCAATAAAACTTCCCCTTTATCACAGGCTTTTCTCATTATCTGCTCCTTGAGAGAGAAAAAATGGACACGACATAGCACATCTCTAGGCCTGTCTGGATCCGGGTTCCGAGGACCCAGGGTCCTGTGGGCTCTATCCAACTCAATAGGATCTGCAGCAGGGCGTCCCAGTAAGGTATTAAATAGAGATTGTAAAGTAGGGATAAGTTGACCCGGAGAGATATCCTCAGGAATGCCCCTCAGCCGAATGTTGTTGCGACGATTCCGATTCTCATGATCCTCAGCCAAATTAAATAATGCATGAATCTGATGAGAGTGCTGGTCTAAACGGGCGTCCTGAGAAACTTGTTGCTGTGAAATAACTGAGACATCGCTCTCCATACGCTGCACCTGATCTGACAATTGGGATAGATTAGTGGTGAGAGATTGTATCTCAGACTTGTATGTCGTTTCCAGACGATTAACATAACGCTCCATGTCCTGCTTAGTGGGTAAAGCTGATAACTGACGTCTCAAGCCCTGTAAATCATCCCCAAGGGCAGATGCACCTCCCATTGACGTTGAGGGGTGAAGATCCATATCTATATGAGATGTGGAAGGCAGCAATGCAGGACCCAGCACATGCGGGAGGGAAGATGGAGAGACTCGGCCGCCATGACAGGCACCACGTGACACGCCATCCCGCGCAGGCAGCGCCATCACATCCCCAGCAGAACTCGGTGTGACCCCATCTAGCCTGGAGGGAACCAGCCCCGATGCACCGGACAATGAAGGAAAGGTACCATCAGTACCTGAAGCAGCAACGCCGGCCGCAGATGAAATCCCCTCAGGGAGCAAGGACTCGGTGCCATCGCGTCTCTCCTCTGTCGGCGCCATCTTGGAAACTGCTCCTGCCCCGGCGTCGGTCAGAAAACGCTGAATAGACCCAGCTGCAGACATCTGCCGAGTATGATAATGAGTCCCCGAAGAGGCCCTGGACTTCCTAACCATCAGGTTAGTAAATATATGCGCTTTTGATGCTTTTAAATTAGCTTATGATCGGGTTGAAAGGAGTGCAGGCGCGGAGCTCTCAGAAAGCACGTCCGGTCAGCGCCATGTCCAAGCCACGCCCCCCCTTACTGCTCTTTTTTTAACCCAATTATTATACCACCTGACTATGCCCCTGATGTACTCTGACCGGCTTACATGTGCCCCCACATTATTTACGGAAACACCAGCAATACTCAAACAAATCTACTACCAAGCAAATCCACGCTCCAAAAGACAAATGGTGCTCCCTCCCCTCTGAACCCTATAGCGTGCCCAAACAGCAGTTTACTTCCACATATATGGCATCGCCATACCCGGGAGGATCCTTTTAACAATTTTTGGGGTGTGTGTCTCCGGTGGCACAAGCTGGGCACGACATATTTGCCACTGAAATAGCATATCTAGGGAAATTGAAATTTTTACTTTGCACCATCTGCAAAGACCTGTGGGGTGAAGATGCTCACTACACTTCTTAATAAATGCCTTGAGGGGTGCAGTTTCCAAAATGGGATCACTTCTCAGGGGTTTCTTTTATTATTTCACATTAGAGCTCTGAAATTTTAAACCAATACTTTGTAAATCACCAAATTAGGCCTCAATTTTACACGGTACTCTTTGACTCCTGAGCCCTGTCAAATGTCCAGGCAAAAGATTAGGGCCACATGTAGGGTGTTTCTAAAACCGGGAAACAGCATAATAATTAGAGAGCTGTCTTGTTATGGTGGCACAAGCTGGGCACCACATATTGGCATAGCTATGGAAAAAAATCACATTTTCACTCTGCAACATCGAGTGCACACTAATTTCTGCAAAACACCTGTGGGGTTAACATGCCCACTACACTCCTAGTTGAATACCTTGAGGGGCTTAGTTTGCAAAATGTGGTCACTTCTGGGGTGTTTCCACTGCTTTGGTCCCACAGGGGCTTTGCAAATGCTACATAGCGACCAGAAACCAATCCAGCAAAATCTGCACTCCAAAAGACAATTGGCGCTCTGTCCCTTCTGAGCCCGTGTGCCCAAAAAGCAGTTTATTACCACAAATGGGGTATTGCCGTACTCGGGAGAAATTGCTTAACAAATGTTGGGGTTCTTTTTTCCTTTATTTGTTGAGAAAAAAAAATTTGAGCTAAAGCTACGTCTTATTGAAGAAAATGGATTGTTTTTATTTTCACTGCCCAATTCTAATAAATTCTATGCTCCAAAACTACAAACCAGGATGAATCTTCACAGACATACAATAAAACAGGAGGTGGATACACCCGTGGGAAAACATTTCTCTGGACCTGCTCACAGTTTGGCAGATTTTAAGGTACTCAATGTGAAGGGTCATTTTAAAAACAACAGAGAAAGAAAAATTTGGGAATTCAAGATGATGATAAAATTACAGTCATTGACACAAGGCCTCAATCTAACACCAGGATTTATGAGCCACTACATGGACACACATCACGTCCCCCATCAGACTGACTCCAGATGCCTTAACTCCTAAGTCATCACCGCTATAACCTCAGTTTTATTGCCCCGGCTTATCTTAATGATATATCACTTCATGTACTAATTGTCTTTGTGTAACATCGAAATGTTGTGCTTTTTTCTAAGTCATTCATTTGTAAACTTCCTGAAGAAGGAGCCTCTGCGCTCTGAAAGCTTGCATATAGAACTTTTATGGTTAGCCAATAAAGGTATCATACCTATTATACTTTTGTCTTTTTTGACACAAAAGTATTTAAAGAGGCTCTGTCACCAGATTTTGCAACCCCTATCTGCTATTGCAGCAGATAGGCGCTGCAATGTAGATTACAGTAACGTTTTTATTTTTAAAAAACGAGCATTTTTGGCCAAGTTATGACAATTTTTGTATTTATGCAAATGAGGCTGGCAAAAGTCCAAGTGGGCGTGTTTAAAGTAAAAGTCCAACTGGGCGTGTATTATGTGCGTACATCGGGGCGTTTTTACTACTTTTACTAGTTGGGCGTTCTGACGAGAAGTATCATCCACTTCTCTTCAGAACGCCCAGCTTCTGGCAATGCAGACACACAGTGTGTTCTCGAGAGATCACGCTGTGACGTCACTCACTTCCTGCCCCAGGTCCTGCATCGTGTTGGACGAGCGAGGACACATCGGCACCAGAGGCTACAGTTGATTCTGCAGCAGCATCAGCGTTTGCAGGTAAGTCGATGTAGCTACTTACCTGCAAACGCCGATGCTGCTGCAGAATCAACTGTAGCCTCTGGTGCCGATGTGGCCGACACGATGCAGGACCTGGGGCAGGAAGTGAGTGACGTCACAGCGTGATCTCTCGAGAACACGCTGTGTGTCTGCACTGCCAGAAGCTGGGCATTCTGAAGAGAAGTGGATGATACTTCTCGTCAGAACGCCCAGCTAGTAAAAGTAGTAAAAACGCCCCGATGTACGCACATAATACACGCCCACTTGGACTTTCACTTTAAACACGCCCACTTGGACTTTTGCAAGCCTCATTTGCATAAATACAAAAATGGTCATAACTTGGCCAAATATGCTCGTTTTTTAAAAATAAAAACGTTACTGTAATCTACATTGCAGCACCTATCTGCTGCAATAGCAGATAGGGGTTGCAAAATCTGGTGACAGAGCCTCTTTAACATTTCATATTGTCTCTGGCTAACACGGTACTACACTATTTTTTACTGTACTTCGTAATAAATTCTATGAAACACCTGTGGGGTCAAAATGTTCACTACACCCCTAAATGAATTCCTCAAGGGGTATAGTTTACTAAATGGAGTCACTTTTTGGGCATTTTCATTGTTTTGTCCCCTCAGGGGCTTTGCAAATGCGACATGGCCTCTGCAAACCATTCCTGCTAAATGTGATCTCCAAAAGCCATATAGCGCTCTTTCCCTTCTAAGCCCTGCCGTGTGTCCAAACAGCCGTTTATGACCACATGTGGGGTATTGTTTTACTCTGAGAAATTGCTCTACAAATTATACGGTGCTTTTTCTCTTTTAGTCCTTGTGGAAATGGAAAAAAAATAGCTAAACCTAAAAAAAAAATTCGATTTACATTTTTACGGGGTCACTTTTGGGGGATTTCCACTGTTTTGGCACCGCAAGAGCCCTTCAAACCTGACATGGTGCCTAAATATATTCTAATAAAAAGAAGGCCCCAAAATCTTCTAGGTGCTGGGGTGACTTACTGGGGGTTTCTAATATATAAGTCCCTCAAAGCCACTTCACAACTGAACTGGCCCCTGTAACAATAGACTTTTGAAATTTTCTTGAAAATGTGAGAAATTGCTGCTAAAGTTCTAAGCCTTGTAACGTCCTAGAAAAATAAAAGGATGTTCAAAAAAACTATGCCAATCTAAAGTAGACATAAGGGGGATGTTAATTAGCAACAATCTTGTACCCTTATAACTGTCTGTCTTACAAGCAGATACATTTAAATTTAGAAAAATGTTAATTTTTGCAATTTTTCCCTAAATCTTGGTGTTTTTCACAATTAAATAATGAATGTATCGAGCAAATTTGGTCAGTAACATAAAGTCCAATGTGTCACGAGAAAACAATCTCAGAATCGCTTGGATAGCTAAAAGCATCCCAAAGTAATTACCACATAAATTGAAACATGTCAGATTTTAAAAATGAGGCTCTGTCAGGAAGGTCAAAAGTGGCCAAAGAGGGAAGGGGTTAAACTTGCCATTCAATTCAAAACCGTGAAGAGTTGATAGAGAGAGTACACGATATGACCAAAAGTATGTGGACACCAGACCATCACAACTGCTAGTTACATATCCATTTAGAAAACAATGGACGTGAACCCCCTAGTGACTAGCCTATTTTAGGCTTTAATGCCCAGATTTGTTTTAATTTTTTTTCATCGTCTCATAAAAAGAGCTATAACTTTTTTATTTTTGCATCGACATAGCTGTATAAGGTTTTGTTTGTTGCGGGACAAGTTGTATTTTTTACTAGCAGCATTTTGGGGTACATATAATTAATTGATTAACTTTTATTACCTTTTTTGTGGAGGGAATAGAAAAAAAAACCATTAATTTATATAATTTTTTTTATGTTTTACTACTTTTACACAGTAAAAACATTTTTTTTTTAAATTATTTGTTTTTGTGTCTCCATATTTGAAGAGCCATAACTCTTTTATATTTCCGCCGATGCAGCTGTAAGAGGGCTTTTTTTTAGCGGAACGACTTGTAGTTTTTATTGGTACCATTTTGAAGTACATGCGACTTTTTGATCAGTTTTTATCAAATTATTTTTAAGGCAGGATTCACAGAAAACAGAAATTCATTGCAGTGTTTTTGTCATTTTTTTTTGTTACGCCGTTCGCTGAGCAGGTTAAATAATGGAATAGCTTTATAGTTGGGGTCGTTACGGATGTGGCCATACCAAATATGTGTAACTTTTTTTAGTTTTTTTAATAATAAAGCATTTTGTAAGGGGAAAAAGTGTTTTTTTCAGTTATTTATTATTAGCTTTATTAAACTTTTTTACTAGTCCCACTAGGGGACTTCACTATGCGATTGTTCGATCGCTTTGATAATACACTGCAATACTTCCGTATTGCAGTGTATTACTGCCTGTCCGTATAAAACGGACAAGCATTTGCTCTGCTAGGCCATGCCTCTGGCACGGCCTAGCAGGCATTACCTAAAAGCAGACCCAAGGGCCTTTATTAGGCACCCGGCTGCCATAGAAGACACCGACACCCTGCGATCTTATCGCAGGATACCGGTGGGGTGAGTGGGAGCTCCCTCCCTCTCTCCAAAACCACTCAGATGCGGCGCTCGCTTTTGAGCGCCGCATCTGAGGGGTTAAACGAGCGAGATTGATACTGATATCGATCTCGCACGTTCGACCAGGGGGCTCCCAGAGGTAACTGAGAGCAGGGAGATTTAATGGCTCCCTGCTGTGTTTATT
This sequence comes from Rhinoderma darwinii, assembly GCF_050947455.1. NCBI lineage: Eukaryota > Metazoa > Chordata > Amphibia > Anura > Rhinodermatidae > Rhinoderma > Rhinoderma darwinii. The sequence continues at coordinate 70,406,544 of NC_134693.1, read as the reverse complement.
TATTTAGAAGCAGCGCCGTGAAAAGGCGTATGCATCGGAATAAAGCCCATTAGTGGGCGCCGCGAAAAGGCGTATTGGCGGTCTCTAATGGGTTAATATGAAGTTGGACCCCTTTTGATGCCATAACAGGCCACATTCTTCGTGTGTGTGTGTGTGTGTGTGTGTGTGTGTGTGTGTGTGTGTGTGAGTGTGTGCGTGCGTGCGTTTTCAGCCAAAAAAGCATTTATGAGGTTAGGCTTGCAATGTTGGATGACATGGTCTGGCTTGCAATCAGTGATCCAATTCATCACAAGGTATTTGATGCGGATGAAATCAGGGTTTCTATGCAGGCCACACAAGTTTCTCACTAAACTCGTCCAATCATGTCCTTATGGACCTCGCTTTGTGCACAGTCATGCTGGAACAGAAAAAGGCCTTCCCCAAACGATTGTCAGAAAGTTGGAAGTGTATAATTGTTTACAATTGTATGCTGTTAAATTGAAGGGGTTTTCCCGCACCGATCAGCTGCCTACACGCACCGGATGTCATTGTACACTATGCAGTGTACGGAGCCGGAAGCAGTCGGCTCTGTACATTGCAGAGTGGCCTTGCTGCAGAACTGCAGCTCGGCCCCTATTCTGTGACCGGAACCAACTGCTGGACATCAGGCAGCCGATCGGTGCGGGGTCATCAGTTCCGATCCGGTGGATAGGTCAACAGTTGTTTGGTAGTGGGAAAACCCCTTTAACATAACCATTCAAAAAAAATTTATTCCAGAGAACACTTTTGTGTAATAATATTACAAGTTATGTTTACTAGATTACTGTATATGGGTTGATGACATAGGGGTTTATTCTGATTGCCATATTGAAGTCGAGAAGAAATATTTCCCTAGCATGAGGAAAATTGGCTTTTGCCTCATGCGTGTTTTGCCTTCCTCTGGATCAATATTCCAGAACAATAGGCTGAATAGGATGGACATATGTCTTTATTTAAGCCTTACAAACTATGACACTTTTCCACTGCTCCAGAATCCAGTGGCAGCATACTTTACAGCATAAATTAGGCGTGTTATACCTTACGTGTTTCGAACAAGACTGTTCTTACTCATAGAAACAGATTCAGTACATGTGTTTTAAAATCAGAATTAGCAAATCCTAACATATCTCCTCAAGAGCAGCTTCACACACCATTTGAAAAAACAGGCTTCACGTATAAAGAAATCACGGCATATATGTGTGCATGCAGGAACCTACGACATTTTACTCTATATTCAGATTACAAATTATGTATTTTTCGTTTCTAAACAGAGTGTATGAACTAAATATAATAAGACATATCTCAAACATGTAACATGTCCATACTTACATCTCGAAAACGAGCATAAACAGTTGTATATATTTAAAACTGCATACATGCAGAAAAATGTAGATTTTTAAATTTTTAAAGATTGTAGGTTATGAGAAATATCTTAGAAATATTTTTAGTTTGAAAATATTTCACCATGTCTAAAGAAACATACGAAATAGATTTAAATCATGATTCAGTCTCGACCAACAGTAAGGCTGGGTTCACACGACCTATTTTCAGGCGTAAACGAGGCGTATTATGCCTCGTTTTACGCCTGAAAATAGGGCTACAATACGTCGGCAAACATCTGCCCATTCATTTGAATGGGTTTGCCGACGTATTGTGCAGACGACCTGTAATTTACGCGTCGTCGTTTGACAGCTGTCAAATGACGACGCGTAAATTGTCTGCCTCGGCAAAGAAGTGCAGGGCACTTCTTTGCAACGTAATTTGAGCTGTTCTTCATTGAACTCAATGAAGAGCAGCTCAAGATATACGAGCGTCACAGACGCCTCGTACATTACGAGGAGCTGCTTTTACGGCTGAAACGACGCAGCTGTTTTCTTCTGAAAACAGGCTGTCATTTCAGCCGTAAATGACAGCTAGCGTGTGAACATACCCTAAAGAAGCAGGTTTAAAACCCATTTGTGATATCAGTACTATGGATGAACGCTTCACTAAACTAGCACAAGTTTTTGGGCAGTCCGTCCCACATGGTACAAGCTCAATGGAATGCAAAGAGCTTTTTTATCCCTTAGGCTGGGTTCACACGACCATGTTACGTCCGTAATGTACGGAACGTATTTCGGCCGGAAGACCCGGACCGAACTCAGTGCAGGGAGCCGGGCTCCTAGCATCATAGTGATGTACGATGCTAGGAGTCCCTGCCTCTGCGTGGAACTACTGTCCCGTACTGTAATCATGAAATTCCACCACAATATATTCATCGCAATTTGTGGTGGAATGGAATTAAATTGTAAGGCTGTTCTATCAAACTTATCAAATTAATAACTAATTATGAAGAATCAAGATTAAACTATATCAAAATAGAAATTAAACACGTAGAGACATTTCTAGAAAAATAGACCACTTTATCGGATTTTGAAATAATGCGAACCAAATTAAGGACAAATATCTCAAAATTGGAAACAATCATTATGGACATAAAAAAAAAAAAATCACAGGATGGTGATGATTACGCTAATGACCAAATATATAACTGGAATCGCGATAAACGTAATATTCCTAGGTCCAAATAGGAACAATGCTCGTTCCCAAGATCTTCATGTCAGTCTTAGGCTGGATTCACACAAGCGCATGCGTTTTGCGCGCGCAAAAAACACGGCATTTTGCGTGCGCAAAAGGTACTTAACAGCTCCGTGTGTCAGCAGCGTATGATGCGTGGCTGCGTGATTTTCGCGCAGCCGCCATCATTATGACACTCTGTATGTTTGGAAACAGAAAAGCATGTGGTGCTTTTCTGTTTTCATTCATAGTTTTACTGCTGTTGCGCGAATCACGCGTGTCACACGGAAGTGCTTCCGTGTGCTGCGTGTGATTTTCACTAAGGCATTGACTTCAATGGGTGCGTGATGCGCGAAAAAACGAACAAATATAGGACATGTCGTGAGTTTTACGCAGCGGACATGCATTGACCAACATAGGTCCGTGCGCGGCGCCTGAAAATCACGCGCGTTGCACGGACGTATATCACGTTAGTCTGAATAAGCCCTAACCTTAACAGAGGCTGAAACCTGACTCCAATTCCACCACAGATTTTACTGAATCGGAGTCTAGTACTCAAAAAAACATACACCATACAAATTTGGTGACTTGATTGTGTGTTTAAAAAACTAGTACAGAGGGGTGGCAGGCGTCAAAGAAACAAGAAGATACCAGACGAGGAAAAGACCAACATAGCTGGACATTCTAAAGATAAGTGTTATCTCCAGCAAATCTAACCCAGGACAAAATATATGTTCAAAAGGACTAAATTTTGTACTGACATCTATATTTGATCCTTTTCAAACCATCCTGTACGTTAATAAATTTGCCCGTCTTCTGACAGTAAAAATATATTTTTTAAAAAAATGATCACCACCAAGAGATCAAACAAAATTTTTGCAGTGAAATTGAAGAGTCTGAACCCGGTCCTTCCATCTCAAATACTATGGACACTACTGAACGTGTTTTATATGATCGTGAAGTTTCCAATAACGAGTTTAAAATATCTACATTTTTTAGAACAAAACACATTTCTGCATTTGACAGATCTGTCTAACGAAAATAGTAGAGATTTATTGAACGACACACAGGCAGTTCAGGTCAAGATGCCGAATCCTGGTTTTTACCGAATTCAATCTAGAGTCAGCATTTTGGTTGACTACCAGTTTTGTATATAAAGGGATTTGAAATCATTGCGTGACAAAATTTCAACTCACATTTTGTCTAATATTGAAATAGATCGGGTCAACTGCAAACACAATATTACAAAAAATGAATAACTGAAAAAAATATTGTAATACGGAGAGCAGATATGGGGGGTGTAGTGGTATTGGATACTTGTCTATATAAAAAACAGGTGTGTGAATTATTGGCCAATACGAATACTTACCGCAAACTAATGCTTGATCCAACTGCCGGTCTCTAGGCAAACTTTTAGAGGAAGGCTCCAGTTTGAGAGTCCTTGACAATAAAACTAGAAAATATCTTACACCAGATTTTCCTATTACGCGAATATTTCATGGATTACCAAAAGTCCATAAAGAGGTTTTTCCTTGTCCTTTACATCTGATCATATCGGGCATAGGAACTTTAAATGAAAAACGTAGTACTTGGATAGATAACTTATTACAACCACTGGTTCATAGAGCAACAACCTAAAAGAAATGAGTCAAAGACTGAGTTTATAATAAATAATTTATAATTTTTATTATTGCACAACAAAACAGATATATTCATCGCAATTTGTGGTGGAATGGAATTAAATTGTAAGGCTGTTCTATCAAACTTATCAAATTAATAACTAATTATGAAGAATCAAGATTAAACTATATCAAAATAGAAATTAAACACGTAGAGACATTTCTAGAAAAATAGACCACTTTATCGGATTTTGAAATAATGCGAACCAAATTAAGGACAAATATCTCAAAATTGGAAACAATCATTATGGACATAAAAAAAAAAAAATCACAGGATGGTGATGATTACGCTAATGACCAAATATATAACTGGAATCGCGATAAACGTAATATTCCTAGGTCCAAATAGGAACAATGCTCGTTCCCAAGATCTTCATGTCAGTCTTAGGCTGGATTCACACAAGCGCATGCGTTTTGCGCGCGCAAAAAACACGGCATTTTGCGTGCGCAAAAGGTACTTAACAGCTCCGTGTGTCAGCAGCGTATGATGCGTGGCTGCGTGATTTTCGCGCAGCCGCCATCATTATGACACTCTGTATGTTTGGAAACAGAAAAGCATGTGGTGCTTTTCTGTTTTCATTCATAGTTTTACTGCTGTTGCGCGAATCACGCGTGTCACACGGAAGTGCTTCCGTGTGCTGCGTGTGATTTTCACTAAGGCATTGACTTCAATGGGTGCGTGATGCGCGAAAAAACGAACAAATATAGGACATGTCGTGAGTTTTACGCAGCGGACATGCATTGACCAACATAGGTCCGTGCGCGGCGCCTGAAAATCACGCGCGTTGCACGGACGTATATCACGTTAGTCTGAATAAGCCCTAACCTTAACAGAGGCTGAAACCTGACTCCAATTCCACCACAGATTTTACTGAATCGGAGTCTAGTACTCAAAAAAACATACACCATACAAATTTGGTGACTTGATTGTGTGTTTAAAAAACTAGTACAGAGGGGTGGCAGGCGTCAAAGAAACAAGAAGATACCAGACGAGGAAAAGACCAACATAGCTGGACATTCTAAAGATAAGTGTTATCTCCAGCAAATCTAACCCAGGACAAAATATATGTTCAAAAGGACTAAATTTTGTACTGACATCTATATTTGATCCTTTTCAAACCATCCTGTACGTTAATAAATTTGCCCGTCTTCTGACAGTAAAAATATATTTTTTAAAAAAATGATCACCACCAAGAGATCAAACAAAATTTTTGCAGTGAAATTGAAGAGTCTGAACCCGGTCCTTCCATCTCAAATACTATGGACTCTACTGAACGTGTTTTATATGATCGTGAAGTTTCCAATAACGAGTTTAAAATATCTACATTTTTTAGAACAAAACACATTTCTGCATTTGACAGATCTGTCTAACGAAAATAGTAGAGATTTATTGAACGACACACAGGCAGTTCAGGTCAAGATGCCGAATCCTGGTTTTTACCGAATTCAATCTAGAGTCAGCATTTTGGTTGACTACCAGTTTTGTATATAAAGGGATTTGAAATCATTGCGTGACAAAATTTCAACTCACATTTTGTCTAATATTGAAATAGATCGGGTCAACTGCAAACACAATATTACAAAAAATGAATAACTGAAAAAAATATTGTAATACGGAGAGCAGATATGGGGGGTGTAGTGGTATTGGATACTTGTCTATATAAAAAACAGGTGTGTGAATTATTGGCCAATACGAATACTTACCGCAAACTAATGCTTGATCCAACTGCCGGTCTCTAGGCAAACTTTTAGAGGAAGGCTCCAGTTTGAGAGTCCTTGACAATAAAACTAGAAAATATCTTACACCAGATTTTCCTATTACGCGAATATTTCATGGATTACCAAAAGTCCATAAAGAGGTTTTTCCTTGTCCTTTACATCTGATCATATCGGGCATAGGAACTTTAAATGAAAAACGTAGTACTTGGATAGATAACTTATTACAACCACTGGTTCATAGAGCAACAACCTAAAAGAAATGAGTCAAAGACTGAGTTTATAATAAATAATTTATAATTTTTATTATTGCACAACAAAACAGATACATATATTTACTCACAAATTTAAAAAGACAAGGATGACTACCGGGGGTTCTTCGCCGAAACGCGCATCGGATGTGATGCCAGACAACAGTGTTTTATAACATGGGTAAGCTACTGTCACTTAGCTGCATGTGTACTCTGTATTAATGAATTATGTTACACTTGTATTAGGCTACACCAATGAGTATCATATACTATCATTTGGGACCTCATTCAGTCCTTTTGATAGACATACCCAGGTGTTAGTAATTTATTTATTAACTTATTTATGCACCTTGGTTTCTCATATATATCCTTTTCATGCATATCCTACAATAGTAGCCCCATTATACACGTGTCTGGCTTCTTTTTCCACACTGTGGTAGTCATCCTTGTCTTTTTAAATTTGTGAGTAAATATATGTATCTGTTTTGTTGTGCAATAATAAAAATTATAAATTCTTTATTATAAACTCAGTCTTTGACTCATTTCTTTTAGGTTGTTGTTCTTAACATATTATGAGTTATCGCTAATGTTACCAGTATTCATGGGTATTCACCCTTGTATGCCCTTCCCCTATATATTATATATTTATTAAAGTAATTTACTCTATATGACTTTCAAAGGGGTATTTTGGTTGTCCTCCGCATTGGTTGTGTATATTTATCACTGGTTCATAGAGCCCTGGGCTTTCTAAGGGACAGCAAAGACGTTTTGAAATCTTTCCGAAACTTCACATGGTCCAATACATTCTCTTGGATTACATGCGATGTCGTGGGGTTATACTCTTGTATTCCCCACGATTTAGCACTTCAGGCTGTCAAATTTCACTTAAAGGAACAGTGTCACCAAAATATTTTTTTTCATGTCAGTTTTATGTTAGTGTTTTATTCAAAACGTTTTTATTTATTTGTGTGTTTGTGTGTTACTTTTTTCTATTTTTTCACTTTTTCTTCCCTATGGGGGCTGCCATTTTTTTTTCCATTTCTGTATGTGTCAATTAACGACACATACAGACATGGAATACGGCAGCCACAGTCCCATAGGGACTGCGAACGGGGCCCGTCCCATCCACTTCTGTGTACGCCGTCTGTGTGGGAACGGCGCATGCGCCGCTCCCACACAGTCCAATTTGAAATGCGCGCCGTCCGGCGCCATTTTCATGTGGACCGGAAGTCGCGGCCGGACAGTAAGATTACTACTTCCGGTCGCGGCTTCCGGACTTGTACACTTGGACCAGCGGCAGCAGACGGAGCGGACGGGCCGGAGGGAGCCGCGGCGGCAGGAGCAGGTAAGAGATTTCTATGTATGTTCACTACTGTATGTAAACCTACTACACTGTGTGTTAGCTCAAAAAATGGCGACACACAGTGTAGGAGGTTAGACCGTTCAATCCCCTCGTTTATCCCGGCACTAGCCAGGATAAAGGAGGGGGGGATTCTCAGAGCTCACTAGAGCGAGTGCTTTTTTCCCAATTTTGCAGCAAAAAGCAATGTGGTTGCTTTACCACATGCAATGCTGCAATTTTGGGAATAGCTCCATCTAGTGACCAGTGCTGGGAAATATTATAAATTAGAATCTAATTTATAATATTTCCTGACTCGTGAAAAAAATAATAAAAATTTGAACAATGTTTAATCACCTACACACTAAATGTTTAACTAAAAAAAAAAATACATGTTTTGCTGGCAACACATTCCCTTTAAGTAAATACAGTTCTTACACTCCAGATTACAGGAATTCATCATTAGGTCAGTGGATTATCTTCTACATCATAGTTTTTTTCGCTTTGATGGTTCGTTTTATATACAGATGGAAGGTGCCCCTATGGGCTCAAAATTTTCACCTTCCCTAGCTAATGCATATATGTCATGGTGGGAAGAAAAGTTAATTTTCTCAGAAATTAATGTTATCGGTGTAGCCATCGTGTGGTATGGAAGTTACATCGATGACCTGCTCTTGGTTTGGGATGTAGATGTGGCATCCATACTACGGTTTGTGGATCTCATCAACGATAATACCTTGAACTTAAAATTCACATTTAATGTATCAAGTACTCAGACTCCTTTTTTAGACATACTTTTGATTGGGGATACAAACAGAAGATGTGTATCCACTTCTCTATATCGAAAACCTATGGCATGTAACACCATTTTGCATGCAACCAGCTGTCACCCTGTTCACACTATCAAATTGATACCACAGGGAGAACTAGTTAGGGATAGGAGAGCTAGCTCTGATGATGACAATGTGAAAACATAGAAAAGAGACATACATAGGAGACTATAAAAAGTGGATGTGGATAAGGGTTTCTAACTATATTAATAACTTATCACAGAAGTCACTGTTGGCGGAAAATGATTGAAATAATTTCCCCAGTCGTGTCCCCTATAGTTTTCTCCACTGCTCATAGCTCCAATTATATGGAAATTACCAACATCATAAAGAAATATATTCCAATGTTGAATCAGGACAATATTCTGTCTCAAATTAAAAAACAAGGTTGTAGATGTGTAGCTAAAAGAGGTAAAAGCTTAGGTGATATTCTTTTACTTAGTCTTTTTTTCATCTAATTCCACCAGTAAAATATGGTTATCCCAAAATGATTTTTTTTACAAATGTGGTGGAAACAGATGTAACGTATCCAAAAAAGACCAAAGAATTTAATTTGCCTAATAATAAACTGCATAAAATAGATTCATTCATAAGGCCCCATGCACACGACCGTAAAAACTCCCGTAATTACGACCCGTAATTACATAGACTTCTATTGGCCACGGGTACCTCCCCGTATTCTTACGGGAAGGTGCCTGTGCCGTTGAAAAAGATAGAACATGTCCTATTTCAGGCCGTAATTACGGCACGGGCAGCCCATAGAAGTCTATGGGGCTCCCGTAATTACGGGTGACTACATGTGTGCACCCGTAATTACGGGAGCGTTGCTAGGCGACGTCAGTAAATAGTCACTGTCCAGGGTGCTGAAAGAGTTAAACTGGACAGTGACTTCCGATCACAATATATAGATATAGCTGTAAAAAAAAAAAAAAAAAGATGTTCAACTTACCCAGAACTCCCTGCTTCTTCCTCCAGTCCGGCCTCCTGGGATGACGTTACAGCCCATGTGACCGCTGCAGCCAATCACAGACCAATCACTGGCTGCAGCGGTCACATGGACTGCCGCTTCATCCAGGGAAGTCGGGCTGGATGTGAAGAGAGGGACGCGTCACCAAGACAACGGCCGGGTAAGTATGCATTTCTTTAACTTTTATTACGGAAAGGGCTGTCCCTTCTCTCTATCCTGCACTGATAGAGAGAAGAGCTGCCGATTAGTGCAGTGCTATTTTGCAGCCAAAAACGTGCCAGTAAATACGGGTGGAATACGGGTGACACCGGACCCGTATTTACGGGCATGGGTCCGTAAATCCTGGTGCAATACGGGTCGAATACGTGTGATCAAGGACCCGTATTTACGGGTGGGCAAAAATACGGTCGTGTGCATGAGGCCTAAGTTGTGACACACCATGTAATCTATATGATCACATGCACCTCCTGTAATTTGAGTTACGTAGGATGTACAACTAGTGTAACATATCTGATATATTAAAAAATTCTTCAAAAACTTCTGGTGCTGCTAAACACTTTATTGACAAACATAATAACGCTCGAGTTCTTTAGGTTTTATGGTTTGAAGTCAGTGAGGAAACCTATTATGGGAGGCGACTGGAAAAGAAAGGCCTTTTGGATAATTCAAATGAAAACTCGTTATCCCAAAGGGTTAAAATTGGAGAGGAGACCTTCTATATTTTTATTGAGGGTCCCTTGCATCTCTATTTAACCTTTAGGCTATGTTCACACGGAGTATCTTGACGATTTTTTTGACGCTGAAACCGCGTCGCAAAACTCGGCAAAAACGGCCCGAAAATGCCTCCCATTGATTTCAATGGGAGGCGTCGGCGTCCTTCTCCCACGAGCAGTAAAACTGCCTCGCGGGAAAAAGAAGCGACATGCCCCATCTTCGGGCGTTTCTGCCTCTGACCTCCCATTGACTTCAACGGGAGGCAGAGAAAGCGTATTTTGCGGTGTTTTATGCCCGCGGGCGAAAAATGACGCGAAAATCGGCGTGCAGGGAGAGGAAAATCTGCCTCAAACTTCGAAACGGAATTTTGAGGCAGATATTCCTCCTGCAAAATACTCTGTGTGAACATAGCCTTACACTACTAATGCACTGTTTTTTTAGGTTTTGTCTCATCTTAAAGAGGCTCTGTCACCAGATTTTGCAACCCCTATCTGCTATTGCAGCAGATCGGCGCTGCAATGTAGATTACAGTAACGTTTTTATTTTGTAAAAAACGAGCATTTTTGGCCAAGTTATGACCATTTTTGTATTTATGCAAATGAGGCTTGCAAAAGTACAACTGGGCGTGTTGAAAAGTAAAAGTACAAGTGGGCGTGTATTATGTGCGTACATCGGGGCGTTTTTACTTCTTTTACTAGCTGGGCGTTCTGACGAGAAGTGGATGATACTAGTAAAAGAGCCTCTTTAAATAATATATCTATGTTCAATACATAATTTTTTGACATCAGGCTGATATTATATACAACATATTTCGTTTGGAAAGTCTGTCTCTCAAAATGGCTATACACTGCTCTATCATTTTTTCTATATAATCTCCAACAGTGTAGCTTTAAAACATTGTGCTTCATACATCAATACGGATAAATATAAATAAAAGTTGTACAACGATAAGTTGGTTTTTTTTTTTGCTTAAGTCTGCCTCAAAGGAGATATCAAATAGTATATTTTGTTTGAAATATTTATTTTCAAACGAGAAATGTTTCTAAGATCTTTCTATTACCCTACAATCTTTAAAAAAACAAAATTTTAAATCTAAATTTTTCTGCATGTATGCAGTTTTTAATATATACAAGTTTATGCTAATTTTCTAGATGTAACTATGGACATGTTACATGTTTGATATGTTTCTTATTATATTTCGTTCATACACACTGTTTTGAAACTAAAAATACATCATTTGAATATAGAGTAAAATTTTGTAGGTTACACACATTTCTTTATACGTGAAACCGGTTTCTTTCTTCAAATGGTGTGTAGAGCTGCTCCTGTGGAGACGTGTTAGAATTGGATAGTTTTGTTGGAAACGCGTAAGCTGTAAAACGCCTAACCTGTGCCCTCCTTGGATTTTTTTAAGGTGAACAAATAAAGCACTTTTATATTTTATGGATGTGCCGAGAAACTTTCTTCTTTCCTACGTTGTATGAATCTCTTGATAGCCTGCAAGCCGCCTCCTCGTTGCACTCCATTAAGGGAACTACAGATCTCAGAACTAAAATATTGGGTGAGAACACTGTGGCTTTTTTTTTTGCTACTTTTTCTCCTTTCTCCATACTTTACAGCACTCCAGTCAATTCTAGGCATTGCGGATGGTGATCTATGGGCTTGTGTGAAGCTGCTTGACCACGGTAACTCATTTTATGAAGTTCCCGATGGAGTTCTTGTGGGGGGAGTTTCATAGTTTGGAACTACATAGTGAGTGATGCAACAGAGAATAGGGGCTTTTTAAATGCCACGTACATCAGCACTGCCGATATGAGTCTTACTACGTCGTGGAGCGGTTACTCCTCGACGCTTCCACTTTACAATAGTAGCACAGTTGAGCTAGCAGATCAGAAATGCCATGACTGGTAGTAAAGGTGGCATTTTATGAGACCCTGAGCTGTCTTCCCATTATATGGTATGTACCACAGGTATTTCCCCTTCAATGCTGCGATCATTAGCGGTGGAGATCAGGTTTCTCTGCTCTCCGCCGTTAGAGCGGGGCTGCGACTGTGTAATACAGCCATTGCCCAGCTCCTGACAACAAGCGTGGCACTACCCTAATGAGCGGCGGCGTCGAGACTGATGACAGAACATGTGGGTGTTTTGCAGTGCGCCCGCCATGTTCTAAGTCTTCAGCTCTGGCCACATCACATCATGCTGACCGCGCGCGCACACACACGCGCACGCACACACACTTGTTGTCGTCAGGAGCAGGACAATGGCTGTCTTACACAGCCACAGCCGCAGCTCTGCTCGGACTACATTCATAGGTTACAGTACTAAGCTGTGTGGCCGCACAGCTTAGTATCGATATACATGAATTACCGGTATTGAACCACTTGGGGGTGCACGGCCTCTAAATAGTATCGATATTTTGATGCATCGTGCAACCTTAACTATTAGTAGTACCAATGTTTGTCTAGAGCAGATTTACCTAGGGCACCGATTAGCAATAGGTGTGACTGAATCACCAGATTTCAATAATTTGAATTTTTTTTTAACTATTCATTACACAAAGAACCACCTTTATTTGCGGAGACTGGAAAACTCCTTGCTTTTAGTAACCGTGAAGAGATCGTCAGTGTGATATTTACTTAGGAGGAGCCAGTATGATAGAAACTGTTCTTAGTTCTAGAGAGAGATTACGAGAAGTATTGCTTGCCTGACCATTACAAGAACTGTAGAATGTCAGTAACTCATTAGTTGGTTTTAGGAGACATGAACATCCAGATCAGGGATCCTGGAGGTGATCAAAGCCTTACTTGGAATTTCTGGCTAAAGTCATCACTGAACCAGGAGTACAGTGCATTGGAAGCTAAAGGCACAATTAAATAAAACTATAATATACAAACAAAATGATCATATGGAATGAAAAATACATTGCATCTTTAGATTTAGCATATTTGGATTTTATTGTTTTTTTTTTTCTTTATTATTTAAAAGTTCATTTTTTTGTTAACCATACAGTGCTGCATGAGTAACATTAAACAAAATGTATCGATAATACTCAGCGGTCCTGGCCAGCATAGAAGCTAGAAAGAAAATCAGCAGGTTGTACACTCTCCGTCTCATGGAAATATCGCATTATATGTGTTCGTTGCTTCCATACCTTTATAGTTTCTTCTAAATCCATCTTTCCCTAAAAAAAATTAAAAAAAAAGTATAGAACAATTATTTTATTTTAGGGCTGCCAATTCTGGACTGCATATCTTCGTGAACAACCACAAAAGCACAAATGCAGTAAAAAAAAAAACAAAAAAAAACAAAAACAAAATATATATATATGGCGGCGATCGGCGAGAACTGTGGTTGCTGCCGTTACAGCGAGATGTCAGCTGTATATTACAGCAGACACCCGCTGAAGATGAAGCGAGCACAGCTCCTGTGCCCACTTCATCCTCAGGGCGTAACTGTATGCCCATTTGCGGGAACGACCCGCTAAATAGGAAGTACAGTAACGCCCATTTGCGGGAAGGGGTTAATACACAAAAAAAAAAAAAAACATGTAAAAAGTGAAAACTTAAAAAAAATATTTAAAAACTTAAGCTCGTGACACATTACCTTTAGGCTGGGTTCACACGAGCGTGGCGTTTTGCGTGCGCAAAAACCACTTACCAGCTCCGTGTGGCAGCAGCATATGATGCGCGGCTGCGTGGTTTTCGTGTAGCCGCCATCATTATGACACTCCATTTGGATGTTTGTAAACAGAAAAGCACGTGGTGCTTTTCAGTTTACATTCATCCTTTTGACAGCTGTTGCGCGAATCACGCAGTTCGCACGGAAGTGCTTCCGTGCGGCATGCATGGTTTTCACGCACCCATTGACATCAATGGGTGCGTGATTCGCACAAAACGCCGAAAAGAACGGACATGTCGTGACTTTTCTTCAGCGGACTCACGCCGATTAAAAATCCCGCACATGTCCGCACGGCCCCATAGACTAATATAGGTCCGTGCCACGCGCGTGAAAATCACGCGCGTTGCACGGACGTAATTCCCGTTAGTCTGAATGAAGCCTTAAGGAGGTAAGTGCAAATCTGGATATTGATCATGTGACTGATGTGATATTTAGGATTTTGCTAAAGTATTTGATACTCACAATAGACTTAGGGCGGATTTACACAAACGTGATATGCGTCCGTGTAACGTGCGTGATTTTCACGTGCCTAGCACGGACCTATATTAGTCTATGGGGCCGTGCAGACAGTCCATGATTTTTACGCAGCGGATTTCCGCTGCGTAAAACTCACGACATGTCCTATATTTCTGCGTTTCTCGCGCATCACGCACCCATTGAAATCAATGGGTGCGTGAAAATCACGCGCACCACATGGAAGCACTTCCGTGGGACGCGCGAGATTTGCGCAACAGCAGTAAAAAGTATGAATGAAAACAGAAAAGCACCACGTGCTTTTCGGTTTAAATCATACAGTGTCATAATGATGGCGGCTGCGCGAAAATCACGCAGCCGCGCATCATATGGTGATGACACAAGGAGCTGTTAAGTGTAAATCCGCCCTTATACTGAGGCACTGACTAGACTACAATATATGTCATGGGTAAAGAATTGGTTATGGGACAGAAAAGATAGTTGATAAATGCTGCACACTCAAAAAGAGCTAAAGTCAGCAGAGGGGTACCACAAGGACGTGTTAGGCCCAGCTGTATTTAATATTTTTGAATAATAACCTTGTGGAATCGAAAGTGTCATTTTTTGTTGATACAAAACTTTGCAGGATACTTAAAAGTTGCAGGATAGGCAACCATCAATAGCTGATGGGTCGGGGGTCAATCTCTTGGGACCCCCTGCCGATTAGCTATTTTGAAGGGAGTGCGTGCTCACCGAGCACGGAAGTGCCGATTTACAGGTATTGCAGCCATTTCTCCTATTTATTTATTTCAATTACTTATATAGCACCAACATATTATGCTGTACAGAGGTCCTCTTTTTTTACTGTCCCCATTGGGGCTCACAATCTAAATTCCCTATTGGTATGTTTTTGGGGTGTGGGAGGAAACCGGAGTACCTGGAGGAAACTCACGCAAACACGGGGAGAACATACAAACTCCATGCAGATGTTGTCCTTGGTTGGATTTGAACCCAGGACCCCAGCGCTGCAAGGCAATAGTGCTAACCACTAATCCACCATGCTGCACCGTGCTATTTAAGTGAACAAGTAGAAATGAAAGGGGTGCAGCTGATCGGACCCATCAGCCATTGATGACCTATCCCGTGCAGTAAATATATACATCTAATAAACAGTATTAAAATAATTTCTGAAGTAAGCAATTGGTAACTGCTCATACTTAAGAAAAAAAAAAAGGTATGTGTAAATGGGATGTATTAGGCTGGGTTCACACGACCACATTAACGTCCGTAATGGACGGACGGATTTCGGCCGGAAGTCCCGGACCGAACTCAGTGCAGGGAGCCGGGCTCCTAGCATCATAGTTATGTACGATGCTAGGAGTCCCTGCCTCTCTGCAGGACAACTGTCCCGTACTGTAATCATGTTTTCAGTACGGGACAGTAGTTCCACGGAGAGGCAGGGACTCCTAGCATCGTACATAACTATGATGCTAGGAGCCCGGCTCCCTGCACTGAGTTCGGTCCGGGACTTCCGGCCGAAATACGTCCATCCATTACGGACGTTAATGTGGTCGTGTGAACCCAGCCTTAGATTCGACAATTATCACCTATCCACAGGATAGGTGATAATTGTCTGATTAATGGGAACTCCACCAATACCCCACTGCAGTCCCACACAAAGGCTATAGGAATGACGGAAACTGCAAAGCACAGCAGTCGGCTGCTTCCGTCTGTCCCATAGACTTTGAATGGAGCGGCAGGCGCATGTTCAACCACCGCTTTATTCAAGCGCCTTCTCACTGAGGGGGGGGGGTGAAGTGAGGAGGCTCTGGACCTACGTTCTCGGTGGGGGTGCCAGTTGTGGGACCTTTAACCCCTTAAGGACGCAGCCTAGTTTGGGCCTTAACCTCTTCACGCGCTGCTCCGCAACTGTAGGGCTTGCTTCCTGCATCTGGACGTACAGTTGTGGAGTAGTTCCCGTCGCACACTGTCCTAACGGACAGTGTCCGGAAACCGGGAGGTCAGCTGATTTCGGCAATTAACCCCATAAATGCGGCGACAGATTGCGTACGCCACATTTAAGGGGATTGAAGCACATCGGCAGCCCCCACTAAGTGATTGTGGGGGCAGCCGATGCCTGTTTTGGCAATCGGAGGCCAGACAATGACCTCCGGGTTGCCATGTGCGGAAGCCTCGGAGGAGCAGCCTCCGGCCGGTCCTCCGAGGCTTCCTGTCAGTGTGACTGTCACGTAACAATGACAGTTGGAATGCATTACACTACGTAAGTAGTGCAATGGATTCCAGCAGCGATCAGATCTGCAAGTCTAAGTGTCCCCTAGTGGGACAAGTGAAAAAAGTAAAAAAAAAAAAAGTAATTTTTAAAGTAAGTTTTAAAAATGTGTAAAAATAAAAGTTACGTTATATAAACAAAAACTGCATTTTTTTCCTATAATAAGCCTTTCATCATAGGAAAAAAATGAACACGTTAAAAAAAGTACACATATTTGGTATCACCGCGTTCATAACGACCCAAACTATGACACTGTAGTGGTTTTTTTTCCCGCACGATGAACACCCCAAAAAAAATAAAAAATAAAAAAAACGACACCAGAATCGCTATTTTTTGGTCATCAACCCTCCCAAAATAGAGAATAAAAAGTGATCAAAAAGTCGCATGTACCCGAAAATAGTACCGATAAAAACTACAACCCGCCCCGCAAAAAACAAGCCCTTACACAGCTTTTTTGACTGGAAAATAAAAAAAGTTACAGCTCTCACAATATGGTGACACAGAAAATAAATGATTTTATAAAAAAGTGATTTTATTGCTCAAACGCCACAAAACATTAAAAAAACTATATACATATGGTATCGCCGTAATCGTACCGACCCGCAGAATAAAGTAAAATTTTTATGTGCAGTGCACGGTGAACGCCGCAAAAAATAAACTAAAAAACATTGTCAGAATTGCTTGTTTTTTGTCACCCGGTTTGCAAAAAAATTTAATAAAAAGTGATAAAAAAAAAACAAACAAAATCGCATGTATCCCAAAATGGTACCAATGAAAAGTACAGATTGTCCCGCAACAAATAAGCCCTCACACAGCTCCGGTGGTGAAAAAATAAAAAGTTCTGGCTCTCAGAATATAGCGATGCAAAATGTGCAGTGTTTTCTGAAAGCGGGTAACATCCGACACCATTTATCAGTGCGACACCAGCCACATATCTATGAATTATTATTTATTTACTGCATTTTTATACCCTCTTATTATGCCCTGATGTACTCCCCACAGGTTACATATGCCCCCACATTATAAACTGAAATACCAGCGAAACCCCAAACAGAAAAACTACCAAGAAAAATCTGCGCTCCAAAAGCAAAATGGCGTCCCTCCCTTCTGAGTCCTGCAGCGTGCCCAAACAGCAATTTGCGCCCACATATATGGCATCGCCATACTCGGGAGAACCCGCTTAACGCTTTATGAGGTATTTGTCTTCAGTGGCACAAACTGGGCACAGCATATTATGCGCTAAAATGGCATACCAGTGGAAAATTGCAATATTCACACCATCCGCTGTGCATCAACCCCTTTGCGACTATGACTTAATAGCACGTCCTGGTGCGGGGGTGATGTATGGAGCGGGCTCACATGCTGAGCCCACTCCATACGCTGCGGGTGTCGGCTGTGTATTACAGCTGACACCCGGGACTAACGGACAGGAACAGCGATTGTGCGGTTACAGAAGCCCGTAAAAATAACAATATACTGCAATACATTAGTATTGCAGTGTATTGTACCAGCGATCCAATGATTGCTGGATCAAATCCCCTAAGGGGACTAATAAAATGTGTAGAAGAATTAAAGTTATTAGTAGTGAGAGAGAAAAAAGTTTAAAGTTAAAAAAAAACCCTTTCCCATTTTTCTTCTAAAGTAATGTAAAAAAAAATAAACAAAATTGGTATCGCTTCGTCCGTAAAAGGCCGAACTATTACAATATACCATTATTTAACTCGTGAGCCATTGGGCTTTAGGTTAGTGCTAAAATTTGGTCGATATATTCAGTGCTTATTTGTGAAAAATAGCAACATTTTGAGAAAATTTGAAAATAGCATTTTTCTGAATAAAAATGCATCTGCTTGTAAAACAGAGGGTTATACCACCCAAAATAGTTACTAGTTCACATTTCCCATATGTCTACTATATGTTGGCATCATTTTTTGAACATTCTTTTTTTTTCTAGGACGTTACAAGGATTAGAACTCAAGCATAAGCAGTCATTTCTCATATTTTGAATACAATTTTAAAAGACCCTTTTTTTTTTTTAGGTACCAGTTCCGAAGTGGCTTTGAGGTGCCCATATATTAGAAACTCCCATAAAGACCCCATTTTAGAAACTAGACCCCTGAAAGTATTCAACACAGCATTTAGAAAGTTTATTAACCCTTTAGGTGTTTCATAGGAATTGAAAGCAAGTATAGGTGAAATTTACAAAATTTCATATTTTTTTTAGGAAATCCTTTTTTTTCTGTAAAACAGAAGCTTTTACCACAGAAACGCAACTCAATGCTTATTGCCCAGATTCTTCAGTTTTGAGAAACATCCCACGTGTGGCCCTAGTGTGCTAATGGACTGAAGAATAGGCCTTCGAAGCAAAGGAGCACCTAGAGAAGTTTGAGGCCTCCTTTTGAGGCACCATATCCGGTTTGAAGAGGTCTTGTGATGCCAAACAGTGGAAAACCCCCAAAAGTGACCCTATTTGGCAAGCTACACCCCTCAAGGAACTTATCGAGGGGTAAAGTGAGCATTTAGATCCCAAAGGTTTTTTGCTGCATTTTGTGGATTTAGGCTGTGCAATTGAAAATCTAATTTTCCGATAAAAGGTACAAATTTTTAATTTTGACAAGGAATAAAGGAGAAAAAGCACTCCAACATTTGTAAAGCAATTTCTCCCGATTACGACGATACCGCATATGTGGTCATAAACTGCTGGTTAGACAAATGGCAGGGCTGAGAAAGGCAGGAGCGCTATTTGGCATGTAGATTTTGCTGGATTGGTTTCTGGGCGCCATGTCGAATTTGCAGAGCTTCTGAGGTACCAGTACAGAGGAAAGCCATTAAAAATTACCCCATTTTGGAAATTAAACCCCTTGAGGCATGGTGACTAAAAAAAAAAAACAGCAATTCTATTGTTTTTTTATAAAAAAAATTTACAGCGTTCACCGTGCGCTATAAATGACACATTCACTTTATTCTGCGGGGCGATACGATTACAGCGATACCGGATGTTTATAGTTTTTTTTATGTCTTGCGGCGTTTGTACAATAAGATACTTTTTATAAAAAATGTATTTACTTTTTGTGTTGCCATAATTTTTTATATTTTTTTTCCATCAAGAAAGCCGTGTGAGGACTTGTTTTTTGCGCAACAAACTGTAGTTTAGATCAGGCCAATTTTTAGGTACTTGCGACTTTTTGATCTCTTATTATTCCATTTTTTTGGGAGGTAAAGTGACCAAAACATTGTGATTCTGGTATGGTTTATTATTATTTTCTTTTATGGCGTTCACTGCGCCGGATAGATAACAAAATACTTTTGTAGTTCAGGCCGTTACGGACGCGGTGATACCTATTATGTAAAGTTTATTTATTTTTATTAATAATAAAAGGACTGATTAGGGAAAAAGGGAGATTTTTTATTTTTATTACTTTTAAACCTTTTCTTTTTTTATACAACTTTTTTTTATTTTTTCACTTGGTCTTACTAGGGGACTTGAAGGCAGGAGGTCGTGATCCTAATTCTAATACACTGCACTACATGCATAGTGCAGTGTATTAGAGCTGTCAGCTACTCGCTGACAGCAAGCATAGTGGGTCCTGACTTTGTCAAGACCCACTAGGCTTCTGTAGATGGCATAGCCGGACGCCATTATTAGGCAGCCGGAGGCCATTATTAGACCTCCGGTTGCCATAGCAACCATCGTTGCCCGCTATCATGTAGCGGGCCGTCGATGGTGGTTTAACCCCTAAGAAGCCACAATCGCTATTGAACGCGGCTTCTAAGGGGTTAAACAGCGGAGACACCGTGACCAGTTGTCACAGCTCCTGTATGTGTCGGGAGTACGGCCGAAATGGCCATTCCTCCCGTGACGTACTATTCCATTACAGACCGTGAACGATGCACTCAGCATGACGGAATAGTACATCGTGGAGCGCGAAGGAGTTAATGACCCAATTATCACCTATCCTGTGGAATAGGTGATAATCATTGATTCTGGTATAACCCCCTTTAAGGCCTCATTTACACGAACGTAATATACGCGCGTGCGACGCGCGTGCTTTGCACGCATGTCGTACGCACCTATATTAGTCAATGGGGCAGTTTAGACGATGCGTGAATTGCGCTCAGCGCGTGTGCGCAGAAAAAAACTCACGACATGTTCTATAATCGTGCGTTTTTCGCGCACTCACGCACCCATTGAAGTCAATGGGTGCGTGAAAACCACGCATGCCGCACGGAAGCACTTCCGTGCGAACTGCGTGATTCGCGCAAGAGCTGTCAAACTCCTGAATGTAAACAGAAAAGCACCACGTGCTTTTCTGTTTACAAACATCCAAACGGAGTGTCAAATTCGAGATGAGCGCACCGAACTTCACCGGGTTCGGCCAAACTCGTTTTGACCGAAACCGGTAAAAAATGTTCGGGTACGCGACGTCAGGAGACAGTCACTGTCCACGGTGCTGAAAGCGTTAAACTGGTTCAGCACCATGGACAGTGACTTCCGCTCCGAAAATCCATGAACCTGTAAAAAAAAAAAAGACGTTCTGACTTACCGATAACTCCGGTCCGACCTCCCGGGATGACAGTTAAGTCTAAGTGACAGCTGCAGCCAATCACAGGCCAAGCACAGGCTGCAGCCAATCACAGGCTGCAGCGGTCTCATGGACTGCGGCGTCATCCTGGGAGGTGGAGCCGGATGACAAGAGAGGGACGCGTCACCAAGGCAACGGCCGGGAGCCCGGACTGGGGGAAGCAGGAAGTTCTTGGTAAGTATGAAAGTCTTTTTTTATTCACAGGTTGGTGTATATTGTGATCGGCATTCACTGTCGAGGGTGCTGAAAGAGTTACTGCCGATCAGTTAACTCTTTCAGCACCTTGGACAGTAACGGACGTCGACTAGCCTCATCTCTATGATGGCGGCTGCGCGAAAATCACGCAGCCGCGCATCATACACGGATGACACACGGAGCTGCCAAGTGCCTTTTGCGCGCGCAAAACACAGCGTTTTTTGCGCGCGCAAAACGCACACGCTCGTGTAAATGAGGCCTAAAGCACAATAGTTAGAACTGAAGAGTTAGGCCCTGTTCACACAGAGTTTTTTTGCAGGAGGAAAATTCTGCCTCAAAATTCCGTTTGGGATTTTGAGGCAGATTTTGACCTTCCTGCACGGCGTTTGCCGCAATTTTCGCCACTTTTTCGCTTGCGCACATTGAGTGCTACGGGCAAAAAAACAGCGAAATACGTCAATGGGAGGCCAGAGGCGTAACTGCGTGAAGATATGGCATGTCCCTTTCCCTCGCGAGGCGGTTTTACCGCTCGCGGGAGAAAACCGCCCCCGCCTCCCATTGAAAATCAATGGGTGGCATTATTGGCCGGTTTTTGAGGAGCTGTTCCCGTGCCAAAAAGCTCGTCAAAATACTCCGTGTGAACAGGGCCTTAGAGGCAAAACATTTTTGTTACCTTGATTACAAGAAGATCAATGACCCTGGGATCTGTGACATCTGTATTTTTCTTAAACATCTTTTTCACCATTTCCCTTCCTTGCTTAACAGTAATATCCAGCTGAAACACATGCACTGCAAAGCAAAAAAACAAAAGATACCAAGTGAGACATTACCAGTATATTAGACAGAAGCTTAAATTCATGAAATATAAAGTATGAACAAATAATAATATAATTTTTCACATTAACATAACCAGACAATAAAAAGAACGCCAATCATAAAATTAAACCGAAGTTCAAAGGCCATTTGGTCTTGATAGTGCTATGGTGTACAAACATGAAAATATTGGGGCACATTACTGGTGCTGTGCCAGTTGCACCTCTTTTTGGCACATTTATTAACCCCTCTATACGTTCTAAATGGCAATGCTATGTGCAGTGTCACGTATATAGACGTTGGCAGCCTGAAACAGGGTATAATATGTGCAGTCGGATGGCAATGGCGGTAAAAAAAAAAAGAAAAAAGTCAGACGGCCGCAAAATGGACGAAAATTTTGAGATGAAATGAAACAAAAACGGGCAAGAAAAACTGACAGTTGATCCATTTAAAACAGACTTTTCTTTGGTGGTGTGAACATGGCCTTGTAGCCCTCTCCACTCTCCCCTCACAGTGATCTAGGCTGACAGGGAGAGGACGACTAAGTGTTACAGGGCTGCAGCAGTAACATATATATCTGGTATTGCCATAATCGGATCGACTGTAAGAATAAAGTAAATTTTACCGCACGGTGAATGACGTAAAGACGAAACCCAAAAGAAAATGGAGAAATCCGCTTCTTCCAACCCCACATAGAATTTTTTTCAGCTTCCCAGTACATTATATGGTACTTTATATAGTGGCAAAAGAAATTACAACACTTTCTGCAAAAAAATAACGCCTCCACGCCAATCCTAAAAGTTATAGCTCATAGAAGGCGGGGAGTGTAAAATGAAAAATAAATAAATGGCTTGGACTGTAAGGGGTTAAATGCTGTATGTTATGGGGGGGGGGGGTCCTATGTAAACCCCAAAACCTTTGCACTGCGCATACCACTTGTTCCTTCCATCTCAGGAGCTGTCATGTGTACCTCTTACATCATATTTCTGATTATATATTCGTTGTATACATTATTACCAGATGTCTACCGAAAGGAAGGCAACAAAAAAGTTCTCTGTACCCTAAAATACACAAGTGTCCAGCCTGACAGGATGTTTGAGCGGTAACATTTGGTTTCCATGCGTCTAAACATCAGAGCACGCTGACAATAGCTGTAAGCGTGACGTAACAACACCTCAGTTTTCTCCGTTCCACCTTGAGAAAATGGACAGATTGACCCAAGTGTCGTCGTCCCCAGCAAATTTGAAGGTCAGGGAAGTAATAAAACGTGAGCTCCGGCGCCTCACCTGTATTGGGCACCTCCCGGTACCAAGCTCTATACAACTCTCGCACTCTGCGCTTCGCATCGCTCAAATCTCGGCTGAGAATCGGTTGAACACAACCAATTACACGAGTAGCACTTTTTGCCGTAGCCATTTTCCAGAGTCGTGCGTAGGACGAGTTGGTACGTCAATGACGTAGAAGTCATGTGTTCTGTAAGTCACGTGACTGTACTCTTCTTCCTGTACAGTAGTGGATAACCGGAAAAAGCGCTTTGTTGGAATTTTGGCTTATTTTACGACTGGTATGAACACTGGTGTAAAGAGTGTTATAAGAAAGACTGGTGGTGCAATGTATAGGTGGTGTAGTGCCGAGGAGAGGGCTGGTGATGTGTAAGATCTCCTCGTTGCCTCGAGAATGGTCCTGATAGTCCCTTTCTGAGGTAACTAGACTGGAGTTGATGGCGGTAGTTTCTACGAGGTAAAACCCCAATCTAATTACCTCAATACTGAACTGTCTAGATTGGAGTTGCTGGTAATAGATTATTATTTTATTTTTTTAGCAACTCCAATCTAGACTATTCACCAGTGGAACGACTAGAATGTACAAAAATAATCGATATGAAGTAAGGACCTGTTCACATCACATTTTCCTTCCGTTTGGTTTTTCCATTCAGCTGTTCAGTCGGATGAACAGAAAGACAAATGAAAAGTATTGTTTACGTTTGCAAATCCATTGATTTCATTCCATTTTGCGTCCGTTCTGGTAGGTTTCCATTTTTTTTATGGAAACAATAGCGCAGCACATTATTGTTTTTCCATTTAAAAAAAAACACGGAAACCTAGCGGAACTTACGCAACTGAAACCAGCGCAACGAGAAAAAATTCCATTGAAATCAATGGATTTGCAAACGTAGACGATACTTTCCGTTTGTCTTTCTGTTCATCTGACGGAACAGATGAACGGCGGCAAGACCAAACGGATGGAAAACGTGATGTGAACAGGCCCTAAAAGACATTTGTCACTTAGGGCCTGTTCACATCACCGTTCATTTCCGTTCCGGGTTTCCGTCGGAGGGTTCCGTCGGGTGAACCCCGCAACGGAAAGTGAAACTGACAGCACAGCTTCCGTTTTAGTCACCATTGATCTCAATGGTGACGGAAACATCGCTAATGCTTTCCGTTCGTCACCATTCCGGCTGGTTTCCGGTTTTCCGACGGAATCAATAGCGGAGTCGACGGAAGCTGTGCTGTCAGTTTCACTTTCCGTTGCGGGGTTCACCCGACGGAACCCCGGAACGGAAATGAACGGTGATGTGAACAGGCCCTAATACACTGGGAGATTATTTATACCATCACGCTGTACACTGCCAGTCTCTTCCCCAGTGCAGTATGTGTCTGATTCATCACCCATGCACACCTTGTTGAGGAGTCTGGTGTAGGCAAAAAAATGTTATCACAACTCTTTTGTTAGGCTCTGTACACATCTGCGTTGGGGTCCCGTTCTGATGTTCCGTCAGAGGTTTCCGTCAGAACGGGACATAGACGGAAACGAGAGATTTCCATCACCATTGATTTCAATGGTGACGGATCCGGTGCCCGTGGTTTCCGTTTGTCTCTGTTGTGCACCGAACCCGTTGTTTTTACGCTATTTCTCTGGTTTCCGTCTGTGTCTGTTCAGGGTCCCGTTCTGACGGAAAGCTCAGATGGAACGTCAGAACGGGACCCCACCGCAGATGTGAACAGAGCCACATCTGACTCCACACAACTCTGAAGACTGGCACACTTATTTCTGATGCTCTTATATGCAGTGAAAAAAGTAGCGCAGGAACTTCATAAATATGGCATTTACATTGATAAATCTTTCCACTATAATTTATCCATTGCACAACATTTTGAGAAATTTGAAAGCAATTTTCGAGAGGTTCATTGATCTCGTGTTACACGCTTCCTTCTTAGGGTATGTTCACACGCACTAATTACGGACGTAATTCGGGCGTTTTTGCCCACGAATTACGTCCGATAAAAGCGCCTCGATAGCGTTGACAAACATCTGCCCATTGAAAGCAATGGGCTGACGTTTGTCTGTTCACACGAGGCGTATATTTACGCGCCGCTGTCAAATGACGGCGCGTAAATAGACGCCCGCGTCAAAGAAGTGACCTGTCACTTCTTTGGGCGTAATTGGAGCCGTTATTCATTGACTCCAATGATTAGCAGCGCCAATTACGTCCGTAACTGACGCGGCGTTCAAGCGCCTGCAGATGCCGTTACGGCTGAAATTACGGGGATGTTTCCTCCTGAAAACATCCCCGTAATTTCAGCCGTTACGAACGCTGTCGTGTGAACATACCCTTACTGACCTTTCAATAGAGCAGCAACTACCTTGGTACAGAATGAACTGTATAGGAGCTGTGTAAACAAAACGTTAGGATATTTTTAACTCTTTCACTGCCAAGGACGTATATAATACGACATGGCTTTAACACCTAAACGCCCTATGACGTACTATAACGTCACGGGCATTGGCCTCTTAATGCGAACAGCCATACTATTATAGCATCGCTTTAACAGGCTCCTGTGTCTACAGCTTAACGCTGTTCACTGCTGCAGGACCAGGGCTAGCCTCCGATCCGGCCGATTAACCCCTTAGATGCAGCGCTCAAAAGCTGCATCTATGGAGTTACTAGACACAATCGCGGGGTTACCGATGGCTGCTTTGGCAAACGGAGGCCTAACAATGGCCTGTCCGCCAAGTACAGAAGCTTAAAAGGCTTCCAGTCACAAAAAGATGGCACAGGCTCAGAAGCTGAGCCTTTCCCATCAGCCGTGGGTGTCAGCTGACACCCTGCTGTTTCGGCAGGAAATGGAGCTAGCTCCAATCACTGCCTTTAACCCCTTAGATGCTGCAATCAAGCTTAGTGGTTTGTAAACCATTGGCATCACAGGGGTGCCGATGGTTGCCATGGGAACCAGAGGCCTAACAATGGCCTGGTCTGCCGTCTACGGAAGTCCAGTGTATGACTGACAGCTCTAAGGCATTGCACTACATGTGTAGTGCAATGTATTAGAATAAAGATCAGATATGAACACGGTAACCCACGGTAAACAAAAAAAACATTGTCCGAATGGCTGGTTTTTGGTCACCTTGCTTGCAAAAAAATGTAATAAAAAGCGATAAAAAAAATTGCGTGTAGCCAAAAATTGTACCAATGAAAACGACAGATTGCCCCGCAACAAATAAGCCCTCACACTGCTCCGCTGGAGAAAAAATAAAAAAGTTCTGGCTCTCAGAATATGGTGATGCAAAATGTGCAGAGTGTGTTCCAAAAGCAGATAAGATCGGGCACCATTAATCAGTGTGGCACTGGGCACACCTCTGTGGATTATTATTTACCGCATTACTATGCCCCTTATATACTCTGCCCAGCTTACATATGCCCCCACATTATAAACTGAAATACCAGTAAAACTCCAAACAAAACTACTACCAAGCTAAATCTGCGCTCCAAAAGCCAAATGGCGCTCCCTCCCTTCTGAGCCCTACAGTGTGCCCAAGCAGCAGTTTACTGCCACATATATGGCATCGCCATATATGAACCCGCTTAGCAGTTTATGAGATATTTATCTTCAGTGGCACAAACTGGGCACAACATATTGTGCACTAAAATGGCATATAACTGGAAAATTTAAATTTTCACTTTGGAACATCCACTTCACATGAATTTTGATTGAAAAAACCACCTGTGGGGGCAAAATGCTCACTACTCTGCTTAAAATGTCTTAAGGGGTGTAATTTCCAAAATAGGAGTCACTACTTGGGGTTTGTTTTACTATTTGACTTCGGCCCTGCAGTTGTGGGCCAATGCTGTGAAAATCACCAAAACAGGCCTCAAATGTGCATGGTGGTCTTTCACTTCTGAGCCCTGTCATATGTCCAGGCAAATGATAAATGCCTTGAAGTGTGTAGTTTCAAAAAATGGGGTCACTTCTTGGGGGCTTCCACTGCACTCTGGTATCTTAGGGTTTTGCAAATGCGACAGGGCGCCCAAAACCCAATCCAGCAAAATCAGCGTGCCAAATGCTGTGTGTCCAAACAGCAGTTTATGACCACATATGGGGTATTGCCTTACAAGAGAGGAATAGCTTTACAAATGTTGGGGTGCTCTTTATCCTTTGTGAAAATTAATGTTGACATTAATTTTCACGGCCTAATTCCAATAAGTTATGCAAAAGACCTGTGGGGTCTAAATGCTCACTATACCCATAGACATTCCTTAAGGGGTGTAGTTTCCCAAATGGGGTCACTTTTGGGGGTTTTCCACTGATTTGGTCCGGCAGGGGCTTTGCAATTGTTACATGGCGCCGCAAACCATTCCAGCAAAATTTGAGCTCCAAAAGCCAAATGGCACTCCTTCGCTTTTGAGCCCTTGCGTGTATCCAAACGGCAGTTTATGACCACATATGGGGTATTGTTGTAATCGGGAGAAATAGCTTTTCAAGTGTTGGGGTGCTTTTTCTCCTTTATTCGTTGTAAAAGCCAAATGGCACTCCTTCACTTCTAAGCCCTGCAGTTAGTCCAAACAGCAGTTTATTACCACACATTGGGTATTGCCATGCTCAAAATAGTTTGATTTTCAAATGTTGGGATGCTTTTTCTCCTTTATTCCTTCTAAAAATTGAAAATGTCCATGATTTCAAGGAAAACAGGTGTCCTGTGCCCTATACACCTGTCCTGTGCCAAACACCAGCTATCTGCGCCACAGAACAGTACCCTTGGTGCCCCATCATAAGACTGGCAGCCTCCTGTGCCTCATCCAGCTTCCTGCGCCTCATGCAGCCACCTGTGCCTCACGTCTCACTGCCCAGGGTAAAAAAAAAACAATCAACCCCGTTATTGCCTCTTCACCACCACCCTGTGCTGCATATCAGCGTCTTGTGCCTGATTGGCACCTATAACAGCCTACGGTATCTCATCCAGCCTCCTGTGCCTCATCCAGCCTCCTGTGCCTCATCCAGACCCATGTGCCTCATTCAGCATCCTGTGCGCCAAGACACCTGTCACTACCCAGCATATATATATATATATATATATATATATATAGACTTATCGCCGCCCTCCTGTGCCGCACACCAGCGTCCTGTTCCTGATTGGCACCTATGTCAGCCTACTGTTCCCTATTTGCATTCTGTGCCTCATCCCCTATCTCACCTATAAAAAAATTAATTAACCACTTCATTGCCTCATCGCTACCCCTTTGTGCCTGATTGGCACTAATGTGCACCTTATATCAGCCTCATCAGCACCCTGTACTTCATCTCCTCTCACCAGGGACACCTATTACCAGGGAGTATTTGTGGCTAGAGGGATAGTGATAAAATAATTACATTGGGTTTGGGGAATAAGTTTAAGTGTTCTATGGCTAAAACCCCCAAAAAAATTACATTAGTTTTGACACCTGTGGGACAGGGAGCTTTTACATTAAATTTGACAAATTTGTTTTGGTATTCTATTAAAAAATAAAAAAAACGTTTACATCAGCTTTATACAAGAAAAAAAAAATTACTAAGTTGCTGTTTACTGCCGAAGAGGCATATGCCTTGCTCATGGAGGAATCTGATTCCGGCACCACGGATTGAGGTGACATCTTTCTCAAGTGACTCATCTGATGAACTGCCACGTAGGCGTCTAAAGGTCCTCTAACACCGGCCTATTTTGGAGTTCGTTTGCTCCAGTCACAAACAGCTATGTATGGGGATGAGCGCTCGTTACTCCGATCACTTGTCCCCATACATTATTATCATGTCGGCAACGTGTCTCCCTGCTTACAGGGAGATGTGCTGCCAACAACGATAATATTTTAGTTTTTTAAAACGATACGTTCATCTGCTGATCGCTGCCCTGTTTACACGTATGAACGATTGTTTGCCCGATAATTGACCCGTGTAGAAGGGCCTTAAGGGTAGGTGTCCATAGTACTAAATTGCAGCCCAGTACAATAGATCGCCGCAGATAATTTTGTGCCCTAAGTGGCTGAACTTACTGCGACTAAGGCATCAATCATTAGTGCAGCGCTTGTCACATCACCTCATGCTGACCGCGCGCGCGCACTTGTCAGGCGCAGGGCAACGGCTGTATTACACAGCCGCAGCCCCGCATTAACGGTGGAGATCAGGTAAACCTCTCATCTCCGCCGCTATTCCCCGTGAATGCTACGATCAAAGCTGACCGCAGCATTCAAGGAGAAAATGATAAGGGGGATGCCCTTTGGATCGCGTCACAGGAAATCCCTGTGACGCGATGGAGGGACATACCATATATGGGCAGACAGCCCAGGGTCCATGGAAGGACCCCAGGGCTGTCTGCCCATATTTTCCGTTGTTAGGGCATACTTAGTACACAGGCAGTTGTTAGGATATACCTATCAGTACACAGGCTAATATACTGGCATATAGATTTATGCCAGTACATTAATGTTTAAAAATAAAACAGGAAAATAAATATTGTTAAATAAAAAAAATGTTAAAAAATTTTTTTTTTTTTTTACAATAAACATTAAAATAAGGGCGGATTTACACGAGAGCGTGCGTTTTTGCGCACGCAAAAAAATGCGGCGTTTTGCGTGCGCAAAAGGCATTTAACAGCTCCGTGATTTTCGCGCAGCCGCCATCATTATGACACTCTGTTTGGATGTTTGTAAACAGAAAAGCACGTGGTGGACTGCTGTTGCGCGATTTACGCGCGTCCCGCGGAAGTGCTTCCGTGTGGTGCGCGTGATTTTCACCCACCCGTTGACTTCAATGGGTGTGTGATGTGCGAAAAACGCAGAAATATAGGACCTGTCGTGAATTTACGCAGCGGACTCACGCTGCGCAAAAATCACTGACAGTCTGAACTGCCCCATAGACTAGCATAGGTCCGTGCGACGCGCGTGAAAAAGACGCACGTTGCACGGACGTATTACACGTTCGTGTAAATCCACCCTAAAAGTCTCAATACATGAAATGAACACATATTCGCTATCATCGTGACCGTAATAACAAATTTATAGCGTCCTTTCTGATATTTACGCTGTTAAAATAAAAACTGCTTTCTTTCACTTATTAATGTGAGGCACATGGTATTATGAATGTTGAACCTACATGTACCTCACATCAATAATAATTAACCCCATCATGTACCTCACACTTTAACCCAATGTTGTCTATTATGACTGAAGAACATGATGGGGTTAATTACTATTAATGTGAAGGCACATGGAGGTTCAAAATTCATCACACCACACGCCTCACATCAGAAAATGGAATAACTTTTTTTTTGTCAAAGTATCACAATGCTATCGAGTATCGCAATACAACCCGAAGAGTCCGGTATCGAAGTCCAAATGATGGTATCGTGACAACCCTAGCTCAGGACCCATTTTAAAAAGCATACTACAATTCCTTCACTATAGCAATAATGATGTGTACCCACACCCAAACGACTCCCAATTATGATAGACTCTATAAAATTAGGCTAGTCGTTGACCATCATAAATCAACATTTAGTCAGGTCTATAACCCAAAAAAATGTCTAGCAGTGCACGAATCCCTAATCCACTTTAACCTCTTCACGCGCTGCTCCGCAATAGTACAACTTGCACAGGGCTTGCTTCCCGCATCCAGACGTACTATTGCGGAGTAGTTCCCGGCGCACACTGTCCTAACGGACAGTGTCCGGAAACCGGGAGGTCCGCTGTCCCCGACAGCTGACACTCCAGCCTTGCCGGTCAGCGGACCATCGCCGCTGATTTCGGCAATTAACCCCATAAATGCGGCGACGGATTGCCGTCGCCGCATTTAAGTGGTTTGAAGCACATCGGCAGCCCCCACGAAGTGATCGTGGGGGCTACCGATGCTTGTCGTGGCAATCGGAGGTCAGACAATGACCTCCAGGTTGCCATGTACGGAAGCCTCGGAGGAGCAGCCTCCTGCCGGTCCTCCGAGGCTTCCTGTCAGTGTGACTGTCACGTCCCAATGAGAGTTAGAGTACATTACACTATGTGTGTAGCGTAATGTACTCTAGCAGCGATCAAAGCTGCAAGTCTAAGTGTCCCATAGTGGGACAAGTGAAAAAAGTAAAAAAAAGATAATAAAAATGTTTTTAAAAAAAGTGTAAAAATAAAAGTTATAAGTTATATAAACAAACACTGCATTTTTTTCCTATAATAAGTCTTTCATTATAGGAAAAAAATGAACACGTTAAAAACAGTACACATATCTGGTATCACCGCGTTCATAACGACCCCAACTATAAAACTATAATGTTATTTTTCCCGCACGATGAACACCCCAAAAAAAAATCAATAAAAAACTACACCAGAAGCGCTATTTTTTGGTCACCACCCCTCCCAAAATAGAGAATAAAAAGTGATCAAAAAGTCGCATGTACCCGAAAATAATACCGATAAAAACTACAACCCGTCCCGCAAAAAACAAGCTCTTACACAGCTTTTTTTATTGAAAAATAAAAAAGTTACGGCTCTCAGAATATGGTGACACAGAAAATAAATTATTTTATAAAAAAGTGATTTTATTGCGCAAACGCTGCAAAACATAAAAAAAACCTATATACATATGGTATCGCCGTAATCGTACCGACCCGCAGAATAAAATATAATGGTCATTTATAGTGCACGGTGAACGCCGCAAAAAATAAACTAAAAAACATTGTCAGAATTGCTTGTTTTTGGTCACCCGGCTTGCAAAAAAAGTAATAAAAAGTGATCAAAAAAATCGCATGTATCCAAAATGGTACCAATGCAAACTACAGATTGTCCCGCAACAAATAAGCTCTCACACAGCTCCAGTGGTGAAAAAATAAAGAAGTTCTGGCTCCCAGGAATATGGCGATGCAAAATGTGCAGTGTTTTCTAAAAGCGGGTAACATCCGACACCATTTATCAGTGCGACACCGGCCACACATCTATGAATTATTATTTATTTACCGCATTTTTATGCCCTCTTATTACAGAAAAACTACCAAGCAAAATCTGCGCACCAAAAGCAAAATGGCGCCCCTCCCTTCTGAGCCCTGCAGCGTGCCCAAGCAACAGTTTGTGCGCACATATATGGCATCACCATACCCGGGAGAACCCGCTTAACGCTTTATGAGGTATTTGTCTTCAGGGGCACAAACTGGGCACGACATATTATGCACTAAAATGGCATATCAGTGGAAAATTTCAATATTCACAACATCCACTGTGCATTAACACCTTTGAGCACTATGACTTAATAGCACGTCATGGTGCGGGGGTGATGTATGGAACGGGCTCACGTGCTGAGCCCGCTCCATACGCTGCGGGTGTCGGCTGTGTATTACAGCTGACACCCGGGACTAACGGACAGGAACAGCGATCGCTCTGTTACAGGAGTCTGTAAAAATAACAATATACTGCAATACATTAGTATCACAGCATATTGTACCCGCGATCCAATGATCGCTGGTACAAGTCCCCCAAGGGGACTAATAAAATGTGTAGAAGAGTTAAAGTTATTAGTAGTGAGAAAGAAAAAAGTTTAAAGTTAAAAAAAAACAACCTTTTCCCATTTTTCTTCAAAAGTAATGTAAAAAAATAAACAGAATTGATATCGCTACGTCCGTAAAAGGCCGAACTATTACAATATACCATTATTTAACTCGCACGGTGAACACCGTAAAAAAAACTTAAATAATTTAAACTGATAAAATCTCTGTCGTTTTCGTTTTTACCGCACGGCGAAAGCTGTAAAAACGAAAACCCCAAAAAATGGAATCAGATTTTTTTCCTATATTACTATATTTTCCTATTTTTTTTCAGTTTCCCAGTACTTTTTATGGCACTTTAAATGGTATCAATAGAAACTACAATTCCACGGAAGAAGCTGCACCCAGTCATCATGCTGCTTGGATATGAAGTGGCGTAGGTAGTTCTCCAACATCTGATTGATCCTATCGACTTGACCATTGGACTGAGGATGGTAGGCCGAGGAAAAGTCCAATCTTACATTGAGGAGGTTACAGAGGGCTCTCCAGAACCTAGAGGTGAACTGTACCCCCCGATCCGACACAATATGCCGCGGCAAGCCATGCAGGCGGAAGATGTGTTGGATGAAGAGGTTGGCCCGTCGAGGAGCAGAAGGAAGGCCGGTCAGCGGAACGAAGTGGGCCATCTTACAAAATCGGTCCACCACCACCCAGACAGTACTGCATCCTGCAGAGGGGGGCAGATCCGTAACAAAGTCCATTGCTATGTGCTGCCAGGGAGCATCAGGCACAGGCAGCGGTTGGAGCAAATTTGAAGTGAGCGACCTTGTTAGCTGCACACACCGAGCAGGAAGAAACAAAGTCCATGATGTCTTTGGGTAGCGTGGGCCACCAGAAATGATGGGCAATCAGTTCTCGTCTTTTACGGGTACCCACGTGACCTGCCAGTCTAGAGCAGTGTCCCCAGCGAAGGAATCTGCCTCTGTCAGCCAGGCGCACAAAAGTCTTCCCTGGAGGAATGTCCCTAACTTGCAGGGGGTTGACAGAGACAATACAACACGGATCAATAATATTCTGTGGAGATTCCATGGTGTCCTCTGTCTTTAATGACCTGGACAAGGCATCGGCCCTCACATTCTTGTCGGCCGGCAATTATGGAGCTCAAATTGGAACCTGGCAAAGAACAGCAGCCACCTGGCCTGACGGGGGTTCAACTGTTGGGCTGTCTGGAGATAGGTTAGATCCTTGTGGTCCGTGAAAATCAGGATGGGATGAACTGTGTCCTCTAGTAGATGTCTCCACTCCTCCAGGGCCAATTTGATGGCCAGTAACTCCCGATCCCCAATCGAGTAGTTGCGTTCTGCGGAAGAGAAGAGTCTAGAGTAATAGCCACATACCTTTGCCTTGCCCTTGGGACCTCTTTGGAACAGGAGTACACCAGC
This sequence comes from Rhinoderma darwinii, assembly GCF_050947455.1. NCBI lineage: Eukaryota > Metazoa > Chordata > Amphibia > Anura > Rhinodermatidae > Rhinoderma > Rhinoderma darwinii. Next base: position 70,372,256 of record NC_134693.1, on the reverse strand, counting down.
ACCGACAGAGGAGGCGTCCACCTCCAACAAAAACTGTCTTGATACATCAGGATGATGAAGGGTAGAGGCTGACGTGACGGCATTATTTAGGCTATTAAATGCGGATTCCGCCTCAGGAGTCCACACCTTGGCGTTCATGCCCTTTTTGGTGAAGGTATTGATGGGAGATGTCAGTGAAGAGAAGTCTGGAATGAATTGTCTGTAAAAATTGGCGAATCCCAGAAAACGCTGTATGGACCTTAAAGGAACAGTGTCATCACAAATTTTTTTTTAATATGTTAAAGATGTTAGTGCTTTATTAAAAACGTTTATATTTATTTGAGTGTTTGTGTTTTACTTTTTCTTATTTTTACACTTTTTCTTCCCTATGGGGGCTGCCATTTTTTTTTCCATTTCTGTATGTGTCGATTAACGACACATACAGACATGGAATACGGCAGCCACAGTCCCATAGGGACTGCGAACTGGTCCCGTCCCATCCACTTCTGTGTACGCCGTCTGTGTGGGAACTGCGCATGCGTCTCTCCCACACAGTCCAATTTGAAATGCGCGCCATCCGGCGCCATTTTCCTGTGGACCGGAAGTCGCGGCCGGACAGTAAGATTACTACTTCCGGTCGCGGCTTCCGGACTTGTGCACTTGGACCAGCGGCAGCAGACGGAGCGGACGGGCCGGAGGGAGCCGCGGCGGCAGGAGCAGGTAAGAGATTTCTATGTATGTTCGTGTTTGTGTGTGTTTACTACTGTATGTAAACCTACTACACTGTGTGTTAGCTCAAAAAATGGCGACACACAGTGTAGGAGGTTAGACCGTTCAAACCCCTCGTTTATCCCGGCACTAGCCAGGATAAAGGAGGGGGGGATTCTCAGAGCTCACTAGAGCGAGTGCTTTTTTCCCAATTTTGCAGCAAAAAGCAATGTGGTTGCTTTACCACATGCAATGCTGCAATTTTGGGAATAGCTCCATCTAGTGACCAGCAATTGGAAATATTATAAATTAGAATCTAATTTATAATATTTCCTGACTCGTGAAAAAAATAAAAAAAATTTGAACAATGTTTAATCACCTACACACTAAATGTTTAATTAAAAATAAAAAAACATGTTTTGCTGGCAACACATTCCCTTTAAGCCTTGAGGGTGTGGCCATTCCAGTGCGGCCTTCACTTTCTCCCGATCCATTTTAAGACCCTGGTCCGAGATTATGTAGCCCAGGAAGGATAGAGAGCTCCTCTAAAACACACAGTTCTCCAATTTGGCATACAGGAGATTCTCCCTCTCGCAGTAGAACTTGGCGGACATGTCTCTGATGAGTCAACGGATCTGGAGAGAAAATTAAGATATCATCAAGATAGACCCAACACAAACATAAAGGAGATCCTGGAAGATGTTATTGACTAATTCTTGGAAGACGCGGGGGCGTTACATAGGCCGAAGGGCATCATAAGATATACATAGCGCCCGTCTCGGGTGTTGAATGCCGTCTTCCACTTGTCACCTCGGCGAATCCGAAATAGGTTGTAAGCCCCACGCAGATCTAGTTTAAATTTTTTTTTAGCTCCACGTATGCGGTCAAAAAGTTCAGAAATCAATGGCAGCGTATATCTATTCTTGACCATGATCTGATTGAAACCCCGGTAGTCAATACAGGGACGCAGAGAACCGTCCTTTTTCTTGACAAAGAAGAACCCGGCCCCTGCCAAGGAGGAGGACTTCCGTATGAAACCTCTCTGGAGATTCTGCTTAATGTAGGCGGATATGGACTGATCCTCTGGCAAGGAGAGAGGGTATACCCTACCACGGGGAAGAGAGGCATAAGGAATCAGCTCGATAGGACAGTCATACACCCGGTGTGGAAGAAGCGTCTCTGCCTCATTTTTGCTGAAGACATCCAAAAACATGGCATAATGAGAAGGCAATCCCGTGAAGGACTAAGGACGAGGAGGCGGGGCCGGATGGATCTGACCCAGGCAGCGGTCGAGGCACTTGGGACCCCACTGGAGAAACTCTCCGGAATTCCAGTCCAGAACTGGGGCATGTAGTCGGAGCCAGGGCAGACCCAGTAGTACAGGATCGACGGCCTTGGGTAGAACAAGGAATGACATGAGCTCGAAATGAAGGGCTCCCACTTTGAGCTTCAGTGGCTTGGTCACAGCTGCAACCAGGTCTGGCAGAGGTAGCCCATTCATTGATGCAACAATCAAAGGCCTCTCCAGAGGGGTTGTGGGCAACTGGAGAAGATCCACCAGGTGTCTCCGAATGAAGTTAGCTGCGGATCCAGAGTCCAGATAAGCCGAGACCCGGTGCGTTTTTTTACCGGACACTATGGTCACGGGAAAGGACAATTTAGAAGAAAGTCCTTCTTCACTAAGGGTTGTCTCTCGAACCAACCCTAGACTCTGGGGCTTTTGGGGACACAGACGCACAAGATGGCTTCCGTGGCCACAATACAGACAGTCCCGAAGTGCGTCTGCGTTGTTTCTCCTGGGTAGACCGCTTGAAATGGTCCATCCACAAAGATTCCTTTGGAAGAACAGCTGATGAGGACAGCAGGGGTTGCTGCAAAGTAGGAGCCAGGCTAGGGGGTCCTCCCTCCCGACGGGCCTCTTGGAACAGTTCTCGGATCCTTATGTCAATCCGGGCGGCCAGAAGGATGAGGTCATCCAGAGTAGATGGCAGATCTCGGGCGGCAAGCTCGTCCTTAATCTCAGTGGACAGTCCATGCCAGAATGTAACCCCCAAGGCCTCATTGTTCCACAACAACTCTTCCGCCAGAGTGCGGAAGTGGATGGCGTACTCTCCTGCAGAAGTGTCTCCCTGGCGAAGGTTCAGCAAGGAGGCAGCTGCCGACGAGACTCGTCCGGGCTCCTCAAACACAGTGCGAAATGTTCGTAGGAATGCCTGGAAGTCACGGGTCTCTGGTCCTTGTCGCTCCCAGATAGGGTTTGCCCATGCTTGGGCTCTGCCAGTGAGGAGAGAGATGATGAAAGCGACCCTTGCGCATACAGACTGAAGTGGATCTGGCACTGGTTCAAAAATCCCCTGCAGGTCCTCGCGTCGCTATCATAGCGAGGGGGTAGTGGCAGAGAAAATCAGGGATCAGCAGTGCGAGGAGGTGTAGTAGGAGGAACCGCAGCTTGCACATCCAGCCGATGTATAATAATGTTCAACGCCTGGAGGACGGAGGTCTAGCATATCCGCCCGCATCACTTGTGACGTCGTCATGGTCTTGGATTGACCAAGCGGGGTCCATGGCCTGAGCATACTGTCACGTAGGGTACGTGACCCACTAGACCGTACCGCCTTGACGGTATGGCAGCTGGCCAACAGGACAAAGTCTAAAGTTCAATAGGTGTACCTGTGGTAACTTTCAGACAGTAGCTGGACAGGCTCAGACGGGACTTTGGCAACAGGCAGGCACAAGGCTTGGTGTAGTGCAACACGACTCCAACACTAAACAGCACTTGGACCAGGATAACACGGGGTACAGGTTACAGGAAGCAGGAATGGGAACACTGGGAAGTGGAAGACACTTAAGGGACCATTTGCATAAACGAACATAGGTAACGACAACAAAGCTCAGGCAAGGCAGAAAGGAGTTGAGCCCTTCTTATAGTCCAGGATCATGGGCTAATTAACAGATTCAGATGCGCACGCTGGCTTTTTAAGACCGGGCACAAGCGTGCGCGCCCGCACCCTACGGGACAAAGCAGAGCGAAGCGGAAGTGAGCGCTGGCATCTCTGGAGGAGGAGATGTGGGCCAGCGCTCACAGTTCCATGGCTGCGGCCGTCAGGGGGTGAGTAAACCCGACGTTCTGTGGCCATGGATGTTACACACAGGAACAAGGTAGCACGGGATACAGGTAGCAGGTACGGGAACACTGGGAACTGGAAAACACTAAGGGACCATTTGCAAAGACTAACACGGGTAAACACAGCAACGCTCAGGAAATGAAGGAAGGGGCAGGGCCCTTCTTATAGTCCAGGGTGAGTATGGGTTAATTACTGATCTTCTACATGTGCGTGCGCTGGCCCTTTAAGGCCAGGCACAAGCCTGCGTGCGCACCCTATGGGACACAGCAGAATGAAACGGAAGTCACAGATCCATGGCTACGGCCGTCGGGGGGTGAGTAATCCCGATGGTCCGTGGCCATGGGTGTTACAGTCTCCCCCCTCTTACGCCCCTCTTCTTGGGGCCAGAGCGGGAGAGAAGCGTCTTCACGAGGGTAGAAGCATTGAGGTTCTCCTCTGGCTCCCAGGACCTCTCTTCTGGACCAAACCCCCTCAAATCCACCAAATAAAAAGTTCTTCCTCCTACTTTTTTGGTGTCCAAGATCTCCTTAACCTCGAATGTATCTGATGAACCGCCGAGGGCAACTGCAGGACTAGGAGTCTTAGGCTGGGTTCACACGACCACATTAACGTCCGTAATGGACGGACGTATTTCGGCCGGAAGTCCCGGACCGAACTCAGTGCAGGGAGCCGGGCTCCTAGCATCATAGTTATGTACGATGCTAGGAGTCCCTGCCTCTCTGCAGGACAACTGTCCCGTACTGTAATCATGTTTTCAGTACGGAACAGTAGTTTCACGGAGAGGCAGGGACTCCTAGCATCGTACATAACTACGATGCTAGGAGCCCGGCTCCCTGCACGGAGTTCGGTCCGGGACTTCCGGCCGAAATACGTCCGTCCATTACGGACGTTAATGTGGTCGTGTGAACTCAGCCTTAGTGTAGCGGTTGAGGACCACAGGCTTCAGGAGGGAGACATGAAAGGAGTTGGGGATCTTGCGGGTGGGAGGCAGCCGAAGCTTGTAGAAGACACGGTTGATCTGCTGTAGGATCTCTAAGGGTCCGAGGAACCTGGGGACAAACTTGTATGACAGCACCCTCATTTGGATATTCCTAGAGGACAGCCAGACCTTGGTACCTGGAAGAAACTGAGGCGGCTCTCTTCTCCTTGTGTCTGCCTTTCGTTTCCTGCAGTCAACCGCCAGCAGAATAGAGGATCAGGTTTGCTGCCAGATCTTCAGGAATTCCCTGAATGCAGAGTCAGCTGCGGGCACCTGGGACGTAGCTGACACCAGAAGAGGAATTCGTGGATGGTGGCCGTAAACAATGAAGAACGGTTTGGCAGCAGTGGACTCGCTTGCGTGGTTCTTATAAGAGAACTCGGCCCAAGGAAGATGCTGTACCCACTCATCATGCTGCCTGGAGATGAAGTGTCGTAGATAGTACTCCATGATCTGATTCATTCTCTCGACTTGACCATTGGACTGGGGATGGCAGGCTGAGTAAAAGTCCAACATTACATCAAAGAGTTTACACAGGGCTCTCCAGAAATTTTAGGTGAACTGAACCTGCATAGAAATATACAGGGTGTATGTCCCTAGTGGCACATATAGGTTGGGATGTGAGAATGTGAGCGGACGTTGGTGCCGTTTCTTCACCTCCCCACCTTCCTTCCTCCATCCTCTCCGCTCTGCATTCTGACTTTGCTCGGCGTTCCAAGGAACCTCTTGTGCAAGGAGGGCACCGTCATTTCGTGGACCTAGCTGGCGCCGTACGTTGTTACCCTTCTCCCGGTGAATGCCGTTTTCACTGTATGGAATGTTCTTGGTGACCGCAGGTAACACATAATGTGCAGGAATATGGTGCTCACCTCCGCAGATAAACATTGTTTTTATCTATCAAGTATCTGGAGAGGAGAGCACTGAGGCTCTCTGAAAATCAAGGATTGAAAGGTAACTTTGATGAAGCTTCCGGAAAGTGCTACTGGTGGTTCACCAATCAATAGGTACTAAGCAATTATTATTTAGTTAATCAGTGTGTTTCACTCTGGACTGTGCTATTGGGCTGCCTGGTTAGTTTACTGCTTGATACCCCGTGTTAACAGAAAAGGATTAGGAAATAAAGTAAAATTCCTGTCACGACAAGGGAAGTGGACTAAACCCGAGGAGTTGTTCTAATGCCACTTGATCGGTATCTTTACAGCATTTGACTATAATGGACGCTTAGGGTATGTTCACACGGCAGCGGCCGTTACGGCTGAAATTACGGGGCTGTTTTCAGGAGAAAACAGCTCCGTAATTTCAGCCGTCATGGCATGTTGAGGCGCTTTTTCGCTGCGTCAATTACGGACGTAAATGGAGCTGTTTTTCCATGGAGTCAATGGAAAACGGCTCCATTTAACGTCTGAAGAAGTGACAGGCACTTCTTTGACGCGGGCGTCTATTTACGCCCCGCCTTTTGACAGCGGGGCATAAAAAAAATGACCGTCGGAACAGAACATCGTAAGACCCATTCAAATGAATGGGCAGATGTTTGCCGACGCCATCGAGCCGCATTTTCGGACGTAAATCGAGGCGGAAAACGCCCGAATTATGTCCGTAAATAAGCCGTGTGAACATACCCTTAAAGGAAAGGTGTCAAAATATATATTTTTTATTTGATTTTATTTGATGTGTTTTCTGATGTAACTTTATTTATGTGTTTTTTTACTTTTGTAGGAGCAACCATCTTTATTAGCATCTGTGTATCTGTCTCTTTACGACACATACACAGGTGCTATACGGCATACCCATAGCATAGGAGACTAGGGATGGGAGCCGACCTAATCTCTTATACTGGTGCTCTTCTAATTGTGAACTGCGCATACTCTGCGGCATGCGCAGTACACAGCGCCCCTCGATTCAAGAGGGAAGGGTGCCATTTTATTGAATAGCCACAGCCCCTGCAGGAGCTGCCGCTTACACAAATTAATTGCTGGGCCCTGCCTGCTGTGAATGCAAGACCGCCTGGCACTTCATTTGTTTTGAAGGAACAGCGGCGAGCACTGCTGCTCCCTTCAGTCCCCACTCCTACTGTGAATCGCCGTGCAGCGGCGGTTCAGAGTATTGCAGCCTTCTCCCATTCAAGTGAAGAGAAGGCTGTAATACTGTGAAACGCCGCTAGAGGGCGATTCACAGTAGGAGCAAGTCACGAAAGCACAGCTTGCCGCTGTTCCTTCAAAACAGCTGATCGGCGGCTTTGAAGGATCAGCGGCGCTGGTATGTAGGTAGGGTGAGGCTGTGTGGGACTACCTACAGGGGGAATTTTGAGACAGAATTTTCAGCCTGCAAAAAACTCTGTGTGAACATACCCTAAGGGTGTATTACAGTGCGGTTTTGCCACGGTTTTGCCACGGTTTTCCCACACTGCCAAAAACCACATAAAAAAACGCATGCATTTTTACCACAATTTTTTCGATGCGGTTTTCGGCCGCGTGGTGATAACGCTGCAAAACCGCACTGTGTGAATACACCGTAAGAAAATAATGTTTTATTGAAATAAAAACTCCCCCCACATAACCCTCGGTAACCATTTTATTTATTAAAAAAAACGTAGCTCATCGAAGTAGTCCAACGAATCTACGACTTAGTCTAAACGGTACAGCATAACCTGCAAAACAAAAAAATGAGGTTAGTAATATGAAAAATAAAAATTTTATACTCATCAACACCGACTTCTGTCTTCTCCCGTGCGGCGGAATATAAAGTAGGGGCCAATGAAAAATAATTCCTTTAGGGCTCGTTCACATGGTGTTCAAAAAAACGAAAAGTGTCAAATACACTTACATGTTTTTCTACTCATTTTGTTTGCGCTTTTTGCACGTTTTTTGGTGCGGAATTAGGAATCCCACTAAGTATGGGAACATTTGGTGCGTTTTATGTACCAAACAACAGATCCAACGCTTTTTTACAAAACGCGTTTTTTTTTTTTTTAAATGCTTGCGTAAAAAAGCGTGTTTTACTAACTGCTTGCTTTCCCATTAATGTGAATAGGAAGTCTAATCAAGCTGTTTCTTAACGTATTTTTTGCGTTTGACATTTTGTGCGTGTTTAAGGCCGGGTTTACACGAGCGTGTGCGTTTTGCGCACGAAAATAACGCTGCGTTTTGCGTGCGCAAAAGGCACTTAAGAGCTCCGTGTGTCATCCCCGTATGATGCGCGGCTGCGTGATTTTCGCGCAGCCGCCATCATTATGACACTCCGTTTGGATGTTTGTAAACAGAAAAAGCACGTGGTGCTTTTCTGTTTACATTCATAGTTTGACAGCTGTTGCGCGAATCACGCTCGTCCCACGGAAGTGCTTCCATGCGGCATGCGTGATTTTCATGCACCCATTGACTTCAATGGGTGCGTGATGCACGAACAACGCACAAATATAGGACGTCGTGAGTTTTACGCAATGGACTCATGTTGCACAAAAATCACAGACTGTCTGCACTGCCCCATAGACTAACATAGGTCCGTACGACACGCGTGAAAATCACACGCGTTGCACGGACATATTACACGTTCGTCTAAATAAGCCCTTATGCGCATTTCTTGGCACGTAATTATGTCTCCCATTTACCATGGGAACATTCAGCCAAAGAATTGACCAGATGATTTTTTTTTCCTGCAACGCATTTTTTTAAAACGCTCGCGGAAAAAAGCGTGTAGTATGCACTAATGGCACACTTTCCTATTGATGTAAATGGGAGGCTTAATCAAGCGTTTTTTACGTGTTTTTCAGGGCTTAAAATGCACCAAAAAATGCGTCAAATACACTCCATGTGAACTGTCAACTGAAAAGTCATTCAACATAGGGTCTTCCCTCTTGACTTTCATCATTCTCAGCCTTTTGGTGTGTCCTAGGGCTCTGCCAGCTACCATTTGTAAATCACTCCTAAAATGGAAGCTGGACAATGCTTGACAATTTCAAGACACCTTTCCACAAGGTTCCTATCTGCTGTAAGCATTCCTCATAGGTTCTTGAGGACATCCCTAACCCCCTGATGTTTTTTATCAAAGGTTCCCACCAAGCGTATACGTTTGTGTCCCTTCATATCGTTTTAGTCTTGGGGACCAAAAGCTTGTTTCTATTTGCGACAAGCCTATTTCAAAATCGGGGCAAGGCAACCCCTCACATTAACACGTTGATATAAATGTTTCAATTTGTCCAGGAAATCCCCACGGTTTGAACAATTTCTCCTCAGCCCAAGGAACTGTCCCTTAGGGATACCCCTTTTCAGAGGCATTGGATGATAGCCATTCCATGATAGCAGGCTGTTCATCATGGTGGATTTGGAAAATAGATTTGTGCTAAGTCTTCCATTCTCCACCTTTTGTGATCGTAATATCTAAAACATTTATTGATCTATCCTGGATTTCAGATGTAAAAAATACACCAAGTTGGTGCTCATTCAGCAGTTTAACAAACCTCTTAAATCTCAACTCTGAATGCCCCCCAAAGAATTAAAATATCATCTATATACTGTACCTCACCCATGAAATTATGGACGGGGTATATGGTTCAAGACCACCTGATCCTCTAACCAGCCCAGGCACAGGTTAGCATGCCTTAGTGCACAAGGGATGCTCATGGCTGTAAGCTGGTGGAAGAGACGATGCCCCCAAAGAAGAAAACATTTCTGGAAAGTAAAAATTTCAGCAGTTTGAAGACAAATTCATTATGTGCTCTGAACTGCGTTCCTCTAGTCTAGAAGAAGTACCATACAGATCTAAACCTAACATCATAGAGTATGGAACTACAGCACCTCTACATCCAGACTGGCCAGGAGGGCAGCATGCGCTAACAATATCTCCTTTAGTCTCTTAAAGGGAATGTGTCGCTAGAAATTAATTTTTATTTTTTTAGTTAAACAGTTATTATATACATGATTAGACATTGTTCTAATTTTTTTAATTTTTTCACAAGTCAGGAAATATTATAAATTAGACACACTCGCTCTAGCGTCCTCAAACAATCCCCCCTCCTTTATCCTGGCTAGTGCCAGGAGAGAGGAGGGGATTGAATGTTCAAACCTCCTACACTGTGTGCCGCCATTTTTTGAGCGAATGCACAGTGTAGGAGGATTAGATACAGTGCTAAGCAGACAGTAAAACACGTAATCACACACTAATCACACACTAAAACATGAACATACACAAACATAACTTACCTGCTCCAGCCGACGCCGCTCCGTCCGCTCCTAGTGCTTGCTTCTAATCCACATGTCCGGAAACCGCGACCGGAAGTAGTCATCTTACTGTCCGGCCATGGCTTCCGGTCCACAAGAAAATGGCGCCGGATCTCGCTCGGCCGAAGACCTTCCATTTGGACTGTGTGGGACGGCGTACACTATAGGGAATGCGAACGGCTCCCGTTCGCATTCTCTATGGGGATGTATGTGCCGTATTCCATCTCTGTATGTGTCGTTAATGGACACATACAGAGATGAAAAAAAAAATGGCAGCCCCCATAGTGAAGAAAAAGTTAGGAAAAAAAAAATAATTAAAACACAAAACAGACAAATAAATAACATTTATTTTAATAAAACACTAAAAGCAAATTAATATAAAAAGAAAAATTTTTGCGACACACTTCCTTTAAAGACATCCGTGGTATCCCTTATGGAGAAGAGGAGACCCAAAAAAAAATAAAGTAACGTAAAATTTTAATCTACGCAAACACTGAAGTTTTGTGAGACTATTTACACCCGACAAAATTGGTTCATCAGTAGTGAGAGACCTTTATGCACCATGGGCAGACTATAAAACACCGGAGTTTGGGGATGTTTAAAAATCAAACTCCATTCTTGATATTGGTTTCAAGGGGTTCAAATAAAATTTACAATAGCTAACCGGGTCATTCAGTATGCAAAAGCACATTTCTTTGTATGCCCCCATATCCAAGATGACCAAGTCTCCTTTTGTTCCGGCTTTATACATTTATATTAAATTAAATATTAAAGGTTACATATTAACCTATTATAACGCCAGTCTAATTATGCTTTTCAGTGAAGTATACATGTTACAACCAGCAGGTTGTGGACCCACTGGGCTACTCCACCGGATTGGCTTGTGTGCCCCTCTGAGGGCGTTTTCTATTTGGCCTCGCCAATCTTCACCCTTTAGCCCTTATAGAGGGATCTGGTCTTTGCTGCGGAAAGGCTACCAGATCGCTACCTCTTGAGGTGGTCCCAGCGGAGTAGCTGCTGGCCCAGCGGATCAAGAACAGGAATTGGCAGATGGTACCTTGATGAATGGAAACTTCAGGCTTGTCTTCGACAGTAGGAGGCAGACTGACAGCGGGGAGCAAGATGGACACAGGCAGATAGAGGGTAGCTGGACTCAGGCAGATAGAGGGTAGCTGGACTCAGGCAGATAGCAAATAACTGGCTACTGGCTGATGACTGGCAGCAATAGCGGACTGGATACAGGCTGGTAGCGTATGACTGGATACTGGCTGACACCAGGCAGCACTAGCGGACTGGATACAGGCTGGTAGCGGATGACTGGATACTGGCTGACACCAGGCAGCACTAGCGGACTGGATACAGGCTGGTAGCGGATGACTGGATACTGGCTGACACCAAACAGATGGGAATAGTGAAATGGCATCAGATGCACACAGGAACCTTCACAGGATATAACTAGGTTTTTCAATACTGAGTTACAAGGTGGATAGTGGAGGTGCTTTAAATAGTCCTGGGGAAACAGGGATTAGATAAGTGAGTTTTGAATTTGGTGCTTGCTGGCCCTTTAACCCCTTAAAGGGAAGATGTCCTGAATTGTTATTTTTTTTTATCATATTGCTTTTCGTATGACAAAAAAAAAATATTTATTTATATGTGTTCGTGTGTCCTACTTTTTGCTTTTTTTTAATTTTTACTTCTCTATGGGGGCTGCCATTTTTTTAATCATCTCTGTATGTGTCGATTAACGACACATACAGAGATGGAATACGGCACATACATCCCCATAGAGAATGGGAACGGGAGCCGTTCCATTCACTGCAGCATACGCCGTCTGTGTGGGAACGGCGCATGCGCCGCTCCCACACAGACCAAAACGAAGCTCGTTAGCAGAGCGAAATCCGGCGCCATTTTCTTGTGGACCGGAAGCCGCTGCCAGACAGTAAGATGATGACATCCGGCCGCGGCTTCCAACCATATGCGAAGGAGCAAAGAATAGGAGCGGAGGCGGCGGCGGCAGAAGATGGTAAGTTATGTTTGTGTATGTGATGTGTGTATTATGTTTGTGTATGTTAGCGTTATACTGTCTGCTTAGCACTGTATCTAATCCTCTTACACTGTGCATTCGCTCAGAAAATGGTGGCACACAGTGTAGGAGGTTTGAAGATTCAACCCCCTCCTTCTCCTGGCACTAGCTAGAATAAGGGAGGGGAGATTGTGTGAGGACACTAGAGCGAGTGTGTCTACCCCAAATTTGCAGCATAAAGCAATGAGGTTGCGTTACCACATTGTCAATGCTGCAATTTCGGGAACTGCTCCCTCTAGTGACCAGCACATGGAAATGTTATAAATTAGAATCTAATTTATAATATTTCCTGACTTGTGAAAAAAATGTAAACAATGTGTAATCACTCAGATAATTGTTTAACTAAAAAAAAAAATAATTTCTAGTGACACATTCCCTTTAAGGACACAGCCATGTTTTGGCCTTAAGGTTCAGATTCCATTTTTGAAATCTGACATATTTCACTTTATGTGATAAGTTCGGAATGCTTAAACCTATACACGCGATTCTGAAATTGTTTTCTCATGAGACATTGGGCTTTATGTTAGTGGTAAAATTTGGTCGATATATTCCGTGTTTATTTGTGAAAAATTGCAAATTTAAGAGAAAATGTGGAAAAAAATAACATTTTGCTGAATTTAAATGCATCTGCTTATAAAACAGATGGTTATACCACCCAAATAGTTACTAGTTTACATTTCCCATATGTCTACTTTAGATTGGCATAGTTTTTTGAACACTTATTTTTCTTGGACGTTACAAGGCTTAGAACATAAACAGCAATTGTAATGGCAGGAAGGAGGTGAAGGGAAAGTGAGCCCTAATCTACCCACCGCCCTGTCCCTGCCTACTTGCAACGACCCGCCCTAGGCGACGAGGTACAACTGGGCGGCGGTCCCTACGCTGGCTAAGTGCACAGGAAGACAAACAGGGAACACGCAAGGGAAGGGGCAGTAGCCACGGAACGCCACGAGGAAACGGGGCGGCGAACGAACAGTCAGGACCAGGACGAAGTGAGTACACCCGAGCGGACACGGAGACAGAAGCAAGCCAAGCAGGTCAAGCAGAACTGCAGCAAGGCAGAAGCACGGCAGAAGCAGGCTGGAGCAAGCAGCAGTGGGGCCAGGAATCCAAAAGAATTACAAGCACTGAGGGAGAGCACAGGGCAGGTAATAAAGGGCAGGGGGCGGAGCTAACTCCGAGAGACCAGGCCGTGATAGGCTCTCCCACTCCTGAGCCTGCCACCCTGGTTGGTGGGAGAAGGTGTCAGTCGAACAGGTCTGGCCTCAGGTGTGGATTGATTAATCCCAGGAGTGTAGCTAGATGAAGTACCTGGCAGATCCCTAACAGTACTCCCCCTTTTATGAGGGGCCACCGGACCCTTACTAAGGGGACCCGGTTTAGTGGGGAAGAGGAGGTGGAACCTCCTGATCAATACCCCAGCGTGAACATCACGGGCAGGTACCCAAGTCCTCTCCTCCGGCCCGTATCCTCTCCAATGGACCAGGTACTGGAGGGAGCCCTGGACCATCCTACTGTCCATAATCTTGGCCACCTCGAATTCCACCCCCTCAGGGGTGAGAACGGGAACAGGAGGTATCCTCGAGGGGGACCGGGACGGGGAGCAGCGTTTAAGGAGGGAGGCATGGAAGACGTCATGTATGCGAAATGATGGGGGGAGCTCCAGACGGAAGGATACAGGGTTGAGGACTTCAATGATCTTATAAGGTCCAATAAATCGGGGAGCAAACTTCCTGGACGGGACCTTAAGGCGCAAGTTCCTGGACGACAACCAGACCAAATCCCCGACGACAAACCGGGGGTTAGCAGAACGTCTACTATCCGCCTGAATCTTTTGTGCGCTCTGGGACGCCTCTAGGTTCTTCTGAACCTGGGCCCAGACAGTGCACAGTTCCCGATGAACCTCCTCTACCTCAGGATTATTGGAACAACCAGGGGAGACGGAGGAGAACCTAGGGTTAAACCCGAAATTACAGAAAAACGGGGAGACCCCTGACGAGTTACTGACCCGGTTATTCAGGGAAAATTCAGCAAGGGGAAGGAATGAGACCCAATCGAATTGACAGTCAGAGATGAAACACCTTAAATATAGTTCCAGGGATTGGTTGGTCCTTTCCGTTTGGCCATTGGTTATGTAATGGCAGGAAGGAGGTGAAGGGAAAGTGAGCCCTAATCTACCCACCGCCCTGTCCCTGCCTACTTGCAACGACCCGCCCTAGGCGACGAGGTACAACTGGGCGGCGGTCCCTACGCTGGCTAAGTGCACAGGAAGACAAACAGGGAACACGCAAGGGAAGGGGCAGTAGCCACGGAACGCCACGAGGAAACGGGGCGGCGAACGAACAGTCAGGACCAGGACGAAGTGAGTACACCCGAGCGGACACGGAGACAGAAGCAAGCCAAGCAGGTCAAGCAGAACTGCAGCAAGGCAGAAGCATGGCAGAAGCAGGCTGGAGCAAGCAGCAGTGGGGCCAGGAATCCAAAAGAATTACAAGCACTGAGGGAGAGCACAGGGCAGGTAATAAAGGGCAGGGGGCGGAGCTAACTCCGAGAGACCAGGCCGTGATAGGCTCTCCCACTCCTGAGCCTGCCACCCTGGTTGGTGGGAGAAGGTGTCAGTCGAACAGGTCTGGCCTCAGGTGTGGATTGATTAATCCCAGGAGTGTAGCTAGATGAAGTACCTGGCAGATCCCTAACAGCAATTTCTCATATTTTTAAGAAAATTTCAAAAGCCTTTTTTTTAAGGTACCTGTTCAGTTCTGAAGTGGCTTTGAGGGGCCTATGTATTAGAAGCGCCTATAAAACACCCCATTTTAAAAATTAGACCCCCTCAAAGTATTCATAACAGCATTTAGAAAGTTTTTTTTAACCCTTTAGGCATTTCACAGGAATTAAAGCAAAGTGGAGGTGAAATTTGCAAATGTCATTTTTCTTGCTGAATTTCGATTCTTTTTAATAAATTATTTTATTTTCCATTTTCAATAACATGCAAAAGATAATAAAGTGCATACATGAGAAGCACAAACATCGGCACACAGGCCAATATATGCAGCAACAGCAGATGCGAAAAAAACAGTATTGAGCAACTGAAAAACCATCCTGTGCACACTGAAACCAGCAGACATGCACAGCGACCAGTAAGAACAGGGCAAAAAGAAGATAGAGAGAAGCAGAAAGAAGAAGGGAAGTGTAATGGCCGGAAGGAGGTGAAGGGAAAGTGAGCCCTAATCTACCCACCGCCCTGTCCCTGCCTACTTGCAACGACTCGCCCTAGGCGACGAGGTACAACTGGGCGGCGGTCCCTACGCTGTCTAAGTGCACAGGAAAACAAACAGGGAACATGCAAGGGAAGGGGCAGTAGCCACGGAACGCCACGAGGAAACGGAGCGGCGAACGGACAGTCAGGACCAGGACGAAGTGAGTACACCCAAGCGGGCAAGGAGACAGAAGCAAGCCAGGGGCAAAGCAAAGCAGGTCAAGCAGAACTGCAGCAAGGCAGAAGCACGGCAGAAGCAGGCTGGAGCAAGCAGCAGTGGGGCCAGGAATCCAAAAGAATTACAAGCACTGAGGGAGAGAACAGGGCAGGTAATAAAGGACAGGGGGCGGAGCTAACTCCGACAGACCAGGCCGCGATAGGCTCTCCCACTCCTGAGCCTGCCACCCTGGTTGGTGGGAGATGGTGTCAGTCGAACAGGTCTGGCCTCAGGTGTGGATTGATTAATCCCAGGAGTATACCTAGATGAAGTACCTGGCAGATCCCTAACAGGAAGCGGAGGGAAAAGAGATAGGATAGGGAACGTACATGAAGCACCAGACCAGAGGAATTAAAGTCAAGGGGCAACAATGGTCCTAAATTCCACAGAAGATTGAAATCTAATCCAATAATGCCAGGTTTTGAGGAATTTAGCATGGGTCCCTCTCATGGATGCAGTGAGATCCTCCATTCTCATAATCTCCTGAATTTGCCGAACTATATACCAATTGACGGGGTACAAGATTGTCTCCACAGCACAGGAATGTATGCTCCAGCCGCATTCACCAGATGCCGAACCACTGAGCGCCTGTACGTAGTTAATGGAATATCACACAGATGGAGCAGGAAGAAGGCCGGGGAACATGAAAGGGGAAAGTCCGTAAATTTGGAGGTGATGCGCCACACTTACAACCAGAAGTCCGTCAAATTCGGGCAGTCCCAAAAGATGTGTAAAATTGTGCCCACAAGCTCTCCACATCTCCAACACAACGGGGAGATGGCAGGTATTAATGCGTGCAATCTGGAAGGTACTCTATACCAGCACGACAAGATCTTAAAGGGAATGTGTTGCCAGAAAAACATGTTTTTTTTAAAAAAATTAAACATTTAGTGTGTGGGTGATTAAACATTGTTCAAATTTTTTTATTTTTTTTGCACGAGTCCAGGAAATATTATAAATTATTTCTAATTTATAATACTACCCATTTTTGGTCACTAGATGGAGCTGTTCCCAATGTTGCAGCATTGCAACATTGGGTTAAAAGCCCTCGCTCTAGTGAGCTCTCAGCATCCCCCCCTCCTTTATCCTGGCTAGTGCCGGGATAAACGAGGGGTTTGAACGGTGTAACCTCCTACACTGTGTGTCGCCATTTTTTGAGCTAACCCACAGTGTAGTAGGTTTACATACAGTAGTAAACACACACAAACACGAACATACATTGAAATCTCTTACCTGCTCCTGCCGCCGCGGCTCCCTCCGGCCCGTCCGCTCAGTTTGCTGCCGCTGGTGCAAGTGCACAAATCCGGAAGCCGCGACCGGAAGTAGTAATATTACTGTCCGGCCGCGACTTCCGGTCCACAGGAAAATGGCGCCGGACGGCGCCAATTTCGAATAGGACTGTGTGGGAGTGGCGCATGCGCCGTTCCCACACAGACGCCGTACACTGCAGTCAATGGGACGGGAGCCGTTCGCAGTCCCTATGGGACTGTGGCTGCCGTATTCCATGTCTGTATGTGTCGTTAATCGACACACACAGAAATGGAACAAAAAATGGCAGCCCCCATAGGGAAGAAAAAGTGTAAAAATAAGAAAGTAAAACACAAACACACAAATGAATATAAACGTTTTTAATAAAGCACTAACATCTTTAACATATAAAAAAATAATTTGTGATGACACTGTTCCTTTAAATCCTGCCTCCTGGAATCTGCTAGCCATGGAGGATTTGTGTGTCATTGTAAACAAACGATCCTTATGTTCCACAGTAAACGTTAGACCCAAGTCCCTCTCCCAGCTAACCAAATAGGGAGGTGTGCAGAGGTTGGATGGAGAAATCAGAAGAGCATAAAGTCGAGACAGTGAATGATGTACTATGCCTGTGCCCGTGCAAAGAAGCTCAAAAGGGGAACTGTCCCTAGAGTATGCCGATGGGTTAGGTGAGGAAATGTCTTAGCTGAGTAACCTGCCAAAAGGTAAAGGGGTGAGGGTCTGTTAGAGACGCTAATTGTTGGCTAGACATCCAGTTCCCACCCTGAATGAAATGAGCCGCATGTTCCCTACCTTCCCGCAACAAGTGCTGGAATGGACCCCGTTCCTGTCCAGGAGGGAATGCAGGATTGCCCAGAATAGGGAACAATGGCCAGGGGGACGGTGAGATTTCTTCCAGAGGAAAGAGCCGGGACGCAGCTGCCAAGGTGGGCACAATAGTCGGTTGTGTCAGTGCCGATGAGGGAATTGGTTTGCCTAACCAAGGCAGTATCTGCAGAGGGACAGTAAGGAAGGTCTGTTCCATAGACACCCACTGTTTAACCCCAGTATGTCTACACCAGTCCAGAATTCGCAATAAATGTGAGGACTAATGGCATGAGACAATATCCGGGAGGCCGCTGAATTTCAATTTTATTAATTTTTTTTCTGTAACACCGAAGGTTTTACCAGAGAAACACTACTAAATATGTATTGTCTAGATTCTGCAGTTTTTAGAAATGACCCACATGTGGCTCTAGTGTGCTCGTGGACTAAAACACAAGCCCCAGAGGCAAAGAAGCACCTAGTGCATTTTGGGGCCTCTTTTTTTATTAGAATATATTTTAGTCAGCATGCTAGGTTTTAAGAGGTGTTGAGGTGCCAAAACAGTGGGCCCCAAAAATGACTCCATTTTGGAAACTATACCCCTCAAGAAATTCATTTATGGTTGTTGTTACCATTTTGACCACACAGTTTTTTCACAGAACGTATTTGAATTGGGCAGTGAAATTAAACAAATGTAAATTTTTTTTCAATAAGATGTCATTTTTGATCAAAATTTCTTATTTTCACAAGGAATAAAATAGCCCATTTTGTTGCCCAATTTGTCCTGAGCGCGGCAATACCCCATTTGTGGTGATAAACTGGCGTTTGGGCATATGGGAGGGCTCAGAAGGAAAGGACCGCTATGTGTTCTTTGGAGTCCAGATTTTGCTGGATTGGTTTTCGGGTGCCATGCTGCATTTGCAGAGCCCCAGAGGTATCAAAGCAATGGAAACCCACCAGAAGTGAACCCATTTTGGAAACTACACCCCTCAAGGAATTCATTTATGGGTGTTGTGACCATTTAGACCCCACAGTTTTTTCACAGAACTTATTTGAATTTGGCTGTGAATTTAAAAAAAAATTATTTTTTCCAATAATATGTAGTTTTGGCTCAAAATTTCTTATTTTCACAAGAAATAAAATACCCAATTTTGTTGCCCAATTTGTCCTGAGTGCGGCAATACCCCATTTGTGCTGATAATATGATGGGGCAGGCCATGCAGACTAAATATATGCTGTATAAAGAGGCCGGCAAGACGAGGAGCAGAAGTCAGACCAGGTAGAGGAACAGTGTGCTACTTTGGAGAAGGGATCTACCACCACCCAGATGGTATTGCAAACAGCTAAGAGAGGTAGATCTGTCACAAAGTCCATCGCAATGTGTCGCAACAGAGAATTGGATCTGGGAGAGGTAGAAGTAGACCAGCTGGTCTAGTTTTGGCGAGCTTGTTCTGGGCACAGATGGAATATTAGATGACATAGTCCCGGGCATCCTTGACCATAGATGGCCACCAGAACTGATGAGAAACTAGTTTTACACACTCCGGTCCGGCATGACCACCCAGTTTAGAATCATGTCCCCAAGTAAGCACTCTCCTTCTGACCGAGGAAACACAGGTTTTACCAGGAGGGACAGCCTTCAATAGGACTGGAGCCACCGGAACGATACGAATATGTTGCGGATCCTCAACTTGGTCGGTGAAGTCAAATGACCGAGACAGGTTGTCAGCCCCAGTATTTTTCTTGGCCGGACGGAAGTGCAACACAAAATCAAATCGGGCAAAGAAGAGCGCCAACCTGGCCAGGAAACTCTGTTCGGTCTAAAGATAGACCAAATTCTTATGGTCTGTGAAGAGGACTACAAGATGCATGACCCCTTCCAGCAGATGTCTCCACTCTTCCAATGCCAATTTAACGGGCAGAAGCTTCCGATCCCCAATAGAATAATTCCTCTCCAGAGGAATCAATTTGGAGACGATGCTGCAGGTTACAGTCTTACCGGTAGGACCCTTTTGCATCAGGACTGCACCTGCAGCCAGGGGTAAACGGAAGTGCCGGGTATGATTCAGTATCTGACCATCTGAAGTGACGGCCAGGCACCGGGGCGTCTGCAGGCTGGAATTATCAGGCTGGAAAGGGATAAAAAACGTAGCCCTTACCACCCAGGTAATGCTAGGCTGCGGCTGCTTTATTGTATATGGCTGGTTATGAGAAATAAGTGGGACCCCATGTCATTTAAAAAAGAAATAAACAATTTAAAAAAAATTACGTGCACCCCCCCCCCCTTTTAGTAACCAACCAGATGCAATAAAGTAGCCACAGCCAAGCATTACCAGGGTGGTACAGGCCACGTTTTTTTCCCCTTCCGAGCCTGATCATACTAGCCTGCTGCCACCCCAATACCCGACGGCGGATTAGTGCTAGCCTTTTTACTAGCTAACATTAAGCTCCGTCTTAGGCCTCATGCACACGGCCGTGCCCATAGTCACGGCCTGCGATTGCAGGCACGGCCAACCGCCGCAGGCCGCATTTTCGTGCCGTACTCCCATATAAAGTATGGGAGCACGGACTGTAAAAAACTAAGGCCTTATTCACACAAACGTGTTATACGTCCATGTTATACGTTTGTGTGAATAAGGCCTTAGTTTTTTTTTACAGTCCGTGCTCCCATACTTTATATGGGAGCACGGCACGAAAATGCGGCCTGCGGCGGTTGGCCGTGCCTGCAATCGCAGGCCGTGACTATGGGCACGGCCGTGTGCATGAGGCCTAAGACGGAGCTTAGTGTTAGCTAGTAAAAAGGTTAATGAATGGGGCCGTTCAGACTGTCAGTAAATTTCACGCAGTGTATGTGCGCAGCGTGAAACTCATGACATGTCCTTTATTTGCCCGTGTTTTGCGTTGCACGCACCCATTGAAGTCAATGGGGGCATGCAAATCACGCTCGGCACACGGAAGCACTTCCGGGTGCCGCGCGTGATTCGCGCAACAGCAGTAAAATAAATGAATGAAAACAGAAAAGCACCACGTGCTTTTCTGTGCGCAAACATAAAAACAGAGTGTCATAATGATGCCGGCTGCGCGAAAATCACTCAGCCACGCATCATATGCTGATGACACATGGAGCTTTTGCGCGCGCAAAACGCAGCGTTTTTTGTGTGTGCAAAACAGACACCTCCATATGAATAAGGCCTAATAGTAGGACATGCTCCATAATTCCCGGCATGGTTCTACGGCACGGACACCTATCCGTAGCGGTACGAAAAGGTGTCCACGGCCAATAGAACCGGGCGGGTCCGTAATTGCGTACCGTAATGCGGTATGCAATTACAGAGTTTTTTTTACGGTCGTGTGCATGGGGCTTAAATAATGGATGCTGCCAATCAGACAGTGACCATTACTAAGGCCTAATATACACGGCTGTGCCCGTAATCACTGCCTGTGATTGCGGGCACGACCGGCCGCTGACGGCTACGGATAGCCATCCGCATTTTCGGCCCGTGCTCCCATACAAAGTATGAAAGCACTGTCCTTAAAAAGCAAAAGATAAGACATGTCCTATCTTTTGCGGCGGCATTCTACGGCCCAGACACCTTCCCGTAAATAAACGGGAAGGTGTCCGTGGACAATAGAAGTAAATGGGTCCGTAATTTTGGACCGTAATTACGGTCCGCAATTATGGATGATTTTTACAATCGTTTGCATAGGGCCTTAGGCCGTAGGAAAGTATTAAAAAGCAAATACAACCCCAAAAAAAAACCATAAAAAATATTATAAAAAAAAAAAGTTACTCAATGAAAAATTTTAATTTGCGACACATCCCTTTTAACCCCTTCCCAACATTTGATGTATACATACGCCAAAGTCGGGTAGGGGAAGTATGGAACGGGCTCACAGAGTGAACCCGCTCCATATGATGCGGGTGTTGGCTGTATGTTACAGCCGACACGTTTGTGTAGCGAGCGGGATCGCGCCAGTTTAACCCGTTAAATGCCGTCGTCATTAGGAACAGCGGCATTTAAATTGTTAGAAAGAGGGGGGCGACCGCTCATAACAGCTCATCGTGCCCCCGCAATGCAATCGTGGGGTGGCGATGGTTGCTATGGCTGCCTGGGGGCCTAATGAACACCCAGGTCCGCCATCTTTGTGCTCCTATTAAGCCGTGCCTCTGGCAGGGCTTAATAGAAGCCTGTCATAATCACGATATACTGCAATACATTAGTATTGCAGTATATAGTGCAAGTGATCTAACTAGATCGCTGATTGAAGTCCCCTTGGGGGACTTTTAAAAAAAGTTACAATTTGTCAAATAAAAAAAAATATTATGAAAAAATTATAATTTAAAATTAAAAGGTCAAAAAAAAACCTTTTCTCATTTTCCCTCTAGAGCATAGTAAAAAAATTAAATAAACATAATTGGTATCGCCGTGTCCGTAAAAGTCTGAACTATTACAATATATCATTATTTAACCTGCACGGTGTACGCCGTAAAAAAAACAAAAAAATTTAACCGCTAGAATCGCTATTTATTGGTCACCTCATCTCCCACAAAAATTAAATAAAAAGTGATCAAAACGTCGCATGTACACCAAAATGGTATCATAAAAAACTACAGCTTATCCCACAAAAAAAATAAGCCCTCATACCACTTAATCGACGGAAAAATAAAAAAGTTATGACTCTCAGAATTTGGCAACACAAAATACAGTTTATTTTTTACACTTAGGTTTTTACTTGTAAAAGTAGTAAAACGTAGAAATAACTATATATATTTGGTATCGCCATAATCGTATTGACCCGCAGAATAAAGTTAACATGTTGTTTTAATTGCACAGTGAATTCTGTAAAAACTAAGTGCAAAAAACACTGGAGGATTCGCTGTTTTTTCATTTTCTACCCCACAAATATTTTTTTTCCCATTTCCTAGTACATTATATGGCACAATAAATGGTGCTACGAAAAACAACAACTCGTCCCGCAAAAATTAAGCCCTCAAAGACTATATAGACGGAAAAATAAAAAAGTTATGGTTTTGGAAGGTGGGGAGGAAAAAACGAAAATGAAAATCTGAAAAGTGGCTGCGGCGGGAAGGGGTTAAGAGACAAAGACTTGTTTCTTTACTATTAGTGAAACACTCACCTGCAGCTGTCTGTCAGGCAGATTCCTTCCCCTACCCTTTCCTTCTAATGTCCAGTCACGCTGGAACAGCTGACAGTGAGAAGGGAGGGCAAGCAGCACTTCTTCCCCTTTTGTCGCCCCCAAAGGCCAGAGCAGCTGTCAATGGGTGGGAGCAGGTGTCTCAACTTAGCATGGAGCAGAGATCAGCAAGGAGTAATGATTGATTGTAAGAAGTGCAAACTGTACAGAAGGTCTCAAGCTGCAAATAGCAGAGCTCCAGTACTTCTCCACCCCTTCTCCTTCCCTCCCTCCTTGTTTCTTTCAGACATATGCATGGCCAAAGGGGCTTCTCTGAACAAGCCACCTGTCTCCTTTACTCCCCCCCCCCCCCCCCACACACTAGTTCTGTACCCCTCCTCTCCCAGCCTAGCTGTCCCATGCATATACACATTCAGACTAACCTCATCCTCCTCTCTCTCCAAGTGTCTCCTGGTAGACGCTGACGCTACTAGTAAAATCTTAACTCATTTATTTCTATTACTACATGTAGTTAGCTTTTTCATATTTTTCAGCATCGCTTTCCGCTAACTGTCTATCCGCAAAAGTGGACTCCACACCGAGGGTTGTTGCTCACAGAGTGAGCTGTGACAGGAGCATGTTTGGCGTATATTGCATGGAATATCCTTATCCAGTTGTGCAGGTAAGGCCTCTCTATAGGCTGCAGTCCGTATTCTTTGTATTGACCTCTCTGTCCGCATACTCCCCAATTTGGTGATATTGTACCTATACTGTGCACCATTCTTTCTTGTTTGCTCTAATGTGCTAGTTTTATTCATGATAATTTTATAGCTATCAGTTTATTAATATCTATGACGCTTGTTTACAACTTGAAGACAGAAATAGTGTAATTACAACCATTGAACGTGACTCCCCGCATGTGTTTTTAGGGTTCATACTGTTAGCATAGGCAATGTGGTCTCACCGGATCTAGCAAGATATTTTCTTAGATTGTAGACTTATCTGAAAAAGTGTTTCAAAGAAAAAAATCTTCATGTTAACGATTTCTTTGAGTGTGTTGTGTATTAATAGAACCGATATTGACTGATTGTACCTTCTGTGTGACGGGTGATCGTGAACTCTATGACAGATCTAATGGTAACTCGAACCCCACAGAATGTTTTGGGGAATGGGATACACTGCTGTATAGCTATGTTTTTAGCAGATTGCCCTTGAAAACTGCTGTCCTCTGTTTGTAAGGAAGAACACTTAGGCCGGGTTCCCACGTAGCGTAATTGCTGTAACGGAAATCTGTGCGGAAATTCCGCAGCATTTACAGTAGCAGCAAAGTGGATGACATTTAGAAAATCTCATGCCCACTCTGCGGAAAATAAACACAGTGAAAATATTCATAAATTGACCTGCGGTGCGGATTTTTAAATCCGCAGCATGTCCGTTTATGCTGCGTTTTCGTTCCTTTTCTGTTGCAGGTTTTACATCCTTATTGAATTCAATGGGGAAAACCCGCAACAAATAGCCGTGGAAACGCTGCGTTTCTGCTGCAAAAAACACTGTAAAGAAAACGTTTCATCCCATGTGACTGCTGCAGCCAGTCACAGGCTGCAGCGGTCACATGTGCTGCATCGTCATCCAAGGAGGCGGGACTGCACGGACAATGGAGGGACGCATTGCCGTGTCTATGGCCTGAGGTAAGTATTAACTATATTTTTATTTTTTTTCAAGCTCTGCTTTCCGCAATGGAAAATGTGGTGCAGTTTTTCGGACAGAGTGTGCTGCGGGTTCTAGGTCGTCTTACGCTGTGTAGTTTTACACATTGTATCAGACCCGTGGGACTAGGCCTTCTTCACACGCAGAATTTTTTGGGCAATTTAAACTGCATCAAAAAACAGGGGTTTTTCAGGTTTTTTTTTTAAGTCCTATGGAGAAGCCTATGGGAACAAACGCTTGAAAAAAATGCCACTGCGTGATGTGTTTGGAAAACTTGCCTCAAATGCCGTAAACCAAAATGCAGTTGTGTATAGTGCATTTTATATTTTACTATAGACGTTCATGTAACATCTGTCTGCACTAAAAAACGCTGCAAAAAATGGCATGAAAAAATGGCACAAACGCAGCAAAACGCTGTGTGTGAATCCAACTTTTGGCTTCCTTCTCACAGTTTGTTTTTTACATTCATACTTCTCTTTTTTTTTTGTGGTGTTTTTTTTATGTCGATAATGCCTAACATTTGATTTTCAAGTCCTATAGAGAAACCTATGGGAAAATGCCTTAAGGGTAGAAACACACACAGAGTATTCAGGGCGGATACACTGCGTCAAAGTGACATGTCAGAAGTTTTGATTGGTGGGGTCCGAGCACTGAGACCCCTACCAATCGCTAAAACGAAGCCGCTGAAGTGCTCGTGTGAGCGTTCAGCCGCTTTGTGTCTGTTCGGTTTTTTTCGGAAATAAATGTATCAGTTTACGGGCTCATAGACTTTCTATTGAGTCCGTACTCCGATACATTTATTTCCGGAAAAAGCCGAACAGACACGAAGCGGCTGAGCACTCACACGAGCGCTTCAGCTGCTTTGTTTTAGCGATTGGTGGGGGTCTCAGTGCTCGGACCACCACCAATCAAAACTTCTGACATGTCACTATGACGTGTCAGAAGTTTGTTAACCCGTTAGTGACCGCCCCATAGTGTTTTTAGGTCGGTCACTAATGGGCTTTATTCCGATGCAATAGACTTTTTACGTCACTGCATCGGAATAAATAAACAGAGCAGGAAGCTGTCAAATCTCCCTGCTCTCAGCTGCCAAAGGTAGCTGAGGGCGTCCCTGCTCGAACATGAGAGATCGATATTCGTATCGATCTCATCCGTTTAACCCTACAGATGCGGTGTTCAATAGCGTGCACCGCATCGGAGTGGTTTTGGAGAGAGGGAGCTCCCGCTCATCCCACTGACACCCGGCGATAAGATCACTGAGTGTCTGCGTCTCCGATGGCAGCCGGGGGCCTAATAAAGGCCCCCAGGTTTGCCTGTAGTGAATGCCTGCTAGGTCATGCCTCTGGCATGACCTAGCAGATGCCTGTCCGGTTTACACGGACAGGCATAATACACTGCAATACAGAAGTATTGCAGTGTATTATAAATGCGATCGGATAAACGCATAGTGAAGTCCATTAGTAGGACTAGTAGAAAAAAGTTAAAAGTTTAATAAAAAGTGAAAAAATAAAGAAAAACCCACTTTTCCTCCTTACAAATTGCTTTATTATTAACAAACAAAATAAAGTAAAAAAGTTACACATATTTGGTATCGCCGCGTCCGTAACGACCGCAACTATAAACTTATTACATCATTTAACCCGCACGGTAAACGTCGTAAAAAATTAAATAAAAAAACATGCAAAAATTGCTGTTTTCTTTAAATCCAGCCTTATAAAAAATGTGATAAGTGATCAAAAAGTCGCATCTACTACAAAATGGTACCGATAAAAACTACAAGTCGTCCCACAAAAAAAAGTTCTCCTACAATTGCATCGGCGGAAAAATAAAAACGTTACGGCTCCTCAAATATGGAGACACAAAAACAAGTAATTTTGAAAAAAAAGTGTTTTCACTGTGTAAAAGTAGTAAAATATACAAATTTGGTATTGTTGCTATTACAACAACCCACTGAATAAAGTTATTGTGTTATTTATACCCCACGGTAAACAACTCAAAGAAATGTGGCGAAATTGCTGGTTTTTTTTCTATTCCCCCCCCCCCCCAAAAAAAAAAGTTAATCAATAAATTCTATGTACCCCAAAATGGGGCTATTAAAAATTACAACTTGTCCTGCAAAAACAAGACCTTATACAGCTATGTATAAAAAGGTTATAGCTTTTCGAATGAGACGATGGAAAAACGTAAAAAATGGCTTGGTTATTAAGGGGTTAACCCTTTAGTTACCCTTTAAAAAAAACACCATACAAACAAAAAATACAGCAAAAGTAGAAGAAACAAAAAATGCATTGTTTTTTAGTGAGTCTTATATTTCCCTATTGGCTATTAGCAAAATTATACAACAAAAACTCCAGTAATAATGCATCATATAACAATGCATTTTCCTAAATACTCTGGGACAGATTTACTACTAGTATGCGTTTAGTAGGTGCGGAAAAATAGTGCCAAAGTTTGGCGCTTCATTTTAGACCAGATGTTTGCACCTCACTAGACAATTTAAAAACAAAAAAAACTGTACAGAAAAAGAAAGTAATTTAGCTAAAAGAGGGTATGACTTAAAATGCACTAAACGGCACCAAAATGTGCCAAAAATTCTGTCCAGTTAAGCCAAAAAGCCAAACCTGGTATAAGGAGGAAAAAAGTATTTAACAGGTCAAGCAGGATGCGCCAAATTTATCATGCAATACTCACCACTGTGAAAAACTGGTGCATCGTATAAATGCCTTGTCTAAGTTAAAACGGTCTAAATCTTGACAGCAGTAAATCTGGCCCGCTATGTGTGAAACCACCCTAAGGGCTTGTCCACACATAACGGATTTGTTGCAGAAAATTTCTGCAGCATTTACGCATCAAGTTGCAAACAATCCGCTGTGGAAAATCCTCACCTTTCCATGCGTTTTTCTACTATGGTAAATAGTGCAGGTTTTCGCTGCAGCTTTTTGTTGCGTGTTTTTTTAAGGGCTGTGTGATGGTGATATTTGTTCTTCCTGTGATGTCGTTTTCACCCCCTGTAAGAATTTTGGCAGCATTTCCGCAGCACGTCAGAAAAACGCAGGAAATCAGTCCACTTTCTGCAGCAATAATTGACATGCTGCGAAAATAAAATTACGCACCACAGGTGAATTTCTGGACTAAATTTTTCCACAGCGTGTGGATGACATTTGTTAAATCACAACAACTTTGCTGCCACTGTATTCTGCTGCATATTTTCCATCCGCAATTCTGGACAGAAAATACGCAGAAATTACGTTACGTGTGGACAAGCCCTTAAAGGAGCCAACCTTCTTTCCTTTTTCCCTCTCCCTTTTCTTAGTATGTACATATACCACTCGTTGGTATGCCAGTATTAGTTAATGTGTCCAATTGTGTTTAAACCCTTTTGGAGACTGTTAAGGAACGATGACCCAAGTGATATATATGAATCTAATGTGGACCCATGTTTTATTAATTTGGTAATACCACCTCTATTTAGGATAAGAACACACATAGCGGCAACTGCATCCGACCAGAAAACATGGACTCATGTTAGGCGTAGATTACAAATTCATGCTTGATTTTGCAGGTAGTACCACAGTTTAATTGAACGGGGCCATAGTTTTTGTCAGCATGCACATGCCGCTATGTGTGCCCTCGCCACCAGTGATGTTCTTAGAATGTGTTTAACTGTTTCATAGTGAAGGGTAGTTAAATGCTATGTAGACCTAAAAACGAACCAAAATGGGACATAACCCTAAAGCAAGTAATGTACTCCAAAGATAAAAGTACAAAAAAATCTTTATTAAATATTATAACAATGACAAGTAATGGGAAAAGAGATCTGATACAATGAACACGGAGACATATACAACAGGGTCAGATGAAAAAGACCAGAACCAACAGAATCAACCGTCCACTAGAGACCTAACACACGCTCAAATATGAGTAAGTAATTAGTAAGCCCGGGGGTATGGGGAGGTTAGTCCCATACATAGTGCCATGTAATCAGCTAGATGAACAGCGTGTAAAGTATGTCAGTAAAGTATGTAGCCTGCACAGTATATGGTGCATGTAGTAGTTCGTGCAAAATCTATACGATATAATAGGTAGTACGTGAAAAGTTTAGACTTGAGAACGTATGCAAATAGTATAAAGGCTCAAATAGCCAAGAAAAGTATAACTAGCTGAAATAGCACAATATTGTGGAGGCTACAAAGGGCTGAAAAAACCTGTGCACATACCCAGAGACATGATGAAGAGCGTGGAGGATCAATGGAGTGGATGGGTGAATGAGTGCCTCGACGCGCGTTTCGCCCTGTGACCGGCTTCGTCAGGAACAACCTCACACCTTTGGTGTGAGGTTGTTGCTTAGGTTGTTTGTTTTAGTTAAATGCTATGGTCAGCTTGGTGCGCTGGTGTAATGACAGGGGTGGGGAGACAGACAAGTGAGACCTAATCTACCCGCCACTCAGTCCCTGCCTACTTGCAACGACCCGCCCTAGGCGACGGGGTACAACTGGGCGACGGTCCCTACGCTCAATAAGTGCACGACCGACAAACAGACAAGGGTACACAGAGCTAGGGGGGGAAAGGGGCAGTTGCCCACGGCAACACCGTGAGCAACAAGAGAAGTGAACAAGCCGAGTCAAACCAGGAGAGTACGAGGTGCCAAACGCAGAGCAGGAGAGTAGTGAACAAGCCGAGTCAAACCAGGAGTGTACGAGGTACCAAACGCAGAGCAGGAGAGTAGTCCGCAAGCCGGGGTCAATATGAAGCGAGGACAATAGTACAAGAAGCTGCAGCAGGGCCAGGAAACCAAACGAGAAGAATCACAAGCAAGGAGGAACAGGAAAGGCAGGTATAAATAGACAGAGGGCGGGAGCTAGCTCCGTCTGGCCAGGCTGTGATAGGTTCTCCCACTCCTAAGCCTGCCACCCTGAGTGGTGGAAGATGGAGTCAGTCTCACAGACATAGAAGCAGGTGCAGACTGATTATCTATGGGCGTTAACCCCGAAGCTGTGCCTGGCAGATCCTTTACAGCTGGTCTGTTTGTCTGAAGCAAAATGGTCCAAAATTTTTAATAAAAGCCGACTACAAAAGTGATTTTTATGTTAAGAAAAAAAAACATCCGCAAAAAGTGTCATTAGTTTTTAAAGACTTCAGTAACCAGGTCAAATTTTGCTGTTATGGTATGTTTCAGATTACTTAATTATAACCTTTTAACCACTTGACCTAATAAAATTACATTTGCTAAATTTTTAAGAACACAAGACACTTTCTTTTGATATATATGTATATATATTATGTATGTGTGTTCACAGTTTCTCGGCTTTGCACAGTTCTATTTGTTTGTTGTTTGTGTGTGTGTGGTTAACCCCTTCAGGACTGAGCCTGTTTTGGCCTTCAGGACGAAGCCGATTTTTCAAATCTGACGTGTCACTTTATGTGGTAATAACTCCGAAATGTTTTTGCCTATCTAAGTGATTCTGAGATTGTTTTCTCGTGACATATTGTACTTTATGTTAGGGAAAAATTTGGTCGATAAATTTAATATTTAAAAACGCTGCGTTTTTTTGCGCTTTGCAGTTCCGTGTGTCATCAGTGTTTGCTGCGTGGCTGCGTGATTTTCACGCATATGCCATCCTTTATGACACGCGGTTTTGATGTTTAGAAAAAGAAAAGAAGGAAGTGCTTTTATTTTTTCCTTAATTTCTTTATCTACTGTTCAAATCACGCGCGACACACGGAAGTGCTTCCGTGTGCTGTGCGAGAATTTCACGCACCCATTGACTTCAATGGGTGCGTGATGCGCGAAAAACGGCCAAGTATGGGACATGTCGTGAATTTTACGCAGAGTGAAAATCACGGACTGTCTGAACGGCCCCATTGACTAACATAGGTCCGTGCGACGCGTGTGATTTTCACACGCGTATCGCGGTCGTTTAAACACGTTCGTGTGAATAAGGCCTTAGAGAGCTGAAACCTAGTGTAAAGCCTAATTTATTAATACATTTACAGAAAAAAGTTTACAAATAAAAACACTTAACGTGTAAAGCCATACTTGTTAAAAATCTATTGTTTTCCCTATAATTTTTCATAAAATATATTCTCCAATGTATGAAGAATCCAAAGACAGCAGATTTGTGTTTGGTTTTGATAAATATAACATGGTTATATTGCTAGAAAAATAAGTATGAATTTTGTAACTTCAAGACATTGGGGGATAATGCACCAGAATTTTGGCACAAATAGCACCAAAAAAGAGGTGTACATGGGGTGAGCCAAGTTTATTATGTGATTTAGATACTGTTTACACCACACTCAAGTATCTAGGAAAATGGGCGTGGCTAAGTTGTAAAATGCACCAGTTTTCTTAGGCTACATTCACAAACGTGGGGAAAGTCGGACGTGAAAAACTTCATGTCCGAGGTGCCCCCGTGTGGGTCCCATTTCACAGGTCCCCATAGACTTCAGCCTACGGAGGGATTCGTGAAAACGGAAGATAGTAAGACAGGTTCTAGTTTTCAACGGACCCTTCACACGGTCCGTTGAAACAACGGCCGTGTGAACGGCCCCATTGAAAAACATGCGTCCGCATGACGTCTGTTGTTTTAACGACCATCACACGGACGTATTCGACGCTCGTGTGAATCAAGCCTTAACGGCATGTGCCTTTTTTGGCGCATAGTATTTGTGTCAAATACGCTACCCATGAAGTGGCATGCATCACTGTGATTAATTTTACATCGATTCTGCCTGTCTGGTCTAGTTTTATCCCGTAAAAATTTAGGACAGAATTAATACATCTCCCCCATTGTTTTTTTTTCCATACCATGCTCTGGATACACTCTAATGAGAAGTTTAATATTTCAAGAAATGCATACCGTTTATAGAAGACATTCCAAACTTTTTAATATCGGTGTTTTTTTCCGTGATTGTCATAGTTGGCAAAAAAGTTTTCAATCTTCTATCTATCATTTCAACTGTGAATTTACTGTGGTATTAAAATTATTCTTAACATTTTGTGACAAAAAAATAAATATATATATATTTTTTCAAATATGCTTATTTGTTTTATCGTTTTTGTATTTGAGTTGTACAACTGTGCAAAAAAACTGTTAAACATAATGATCAAGTACTACTGAATATGGGCATACCCGATATGTGTACTAAACCCACTGCCTGAACATTTTTAAGGGCCTAGAATGGACAGTGTGCATTTTGGCTTTTAGCTTGTATTTTGGCAATGGTTTCTTTTTGGACGGCATGTTGCCTTTGCAGTCACCCTGGGATGACAAGATACACGTAAAAATATAATCCTAAGAGACATTACTAACAAATTTAGACCCCCGGAGTGATCAACAAGGCATATATTGTAGACCTGGTACTTGTCTTGTTTTCTGTATTGTTTTAGGTGTCGTAAAATGTTAAAAATCACAAACTTTCAGAAAGATTAATGGTCAGGAATAGTTTTTTCAAGCACAAAGCGTGGAACTGAAAGATCTAAATCTAATATTTATTCAGCTGCATTTACTGAATATGGGGGATACCCACAATATGTAATTTACTGCGTGGGTATTTTTCAGAGCCTTGAGTGGATAGCATGCATTTTCACTTTCCGCTTGCATTTTGCCAGTAGTTTATTTTTGGATGCCATGTTGTCTCTGCGGTGACCCTGTGATGACAAAGCTAAAAATATACCTAATAAAGTAATCGCTTACAAATTTGAAAGCTGCAAAGTATTCAACAAGAAATATGATATAAGCCTGGAACGTCTTTTACCTTTATTTAGGAAAGAAGTAAGATAAAAAAAAATCTAAAAAAGAGAGCCAATGGTATTCAATGAGGATATATTGTAGGTCTATATTTATTTCTAATACATTATTTTAAAAAAAACGTAAAGGACGTTTTTCCATGTTTATTTTTGGTTATACAGTGGTCAAGACTCATTTATGGAGATGTTTCGCCAAGAATGGCAAAAAAAAAACTCCAGAAAATGACTGTTGATGGAGGTCTTTCAATAGACCTCCACAGCTCCTGGATTCATTGTTTGATTAATTATTTTGGCATTAAACACGAAATAAAAATTTAATTATATGCTTGTGCATCTCAAATAGGACAAATTAATAAACCTT
Source organism: Rhinoderma darwinii (assembly GCF_050947455.1). Taxonomy (NCBI): domain Eukaryota; kingdom Metazoa; phylum Chordata; class Amphibia; order Anura; family Rhinodermatidae; genus Rhinoderma; species Rhinoderma darwinii. The sequence continues at coordinate 70,339,669 of NC_134693.1, read as the reverse complement.
CTCAAAATGTTGCTCTGTGTGAATGATTTTAAAGCAGTCTGTGAAATCAATTTGTATGATATTGGATATTTTCCCTGGTACATATTCAACAAATTAAGGGGGGCTTGCTTTACTTCGTTGCGGGAGTTACTACAATGAAATGTTGCTTGCCCACAATTTTGACGTCTTCAGATTCTAATAAAGCAAAAGGCCCAAGATTTGAAAAAAAAAATTCCCTCAAATACAAATTCTGGTAATAAAGGAAAGTATCTGATTTTTTTTTTTTTTGTACAGGTTTTCTTAAAACCTGGCTTTAAAATGTTCATATTGTAATCAATGAATGCCACAGGCTGTTTATACACAGATATTTAAATCTAGAATATTATTTTTTTCAATTCTTGAATATTTTTGATACAATAACATTTTCTAGTTTTACAAATCAATTTGTATGATATTGTATATTTTCCATATTTATGTAATGACAGGGGGGTAGGGAAACAGACAGTGAGCCCTAATCTACCCACCACTCAGTCCCTGCCTAATTGCAACGACCCGCACTAGGCGACGGGGTACAACTGGGCGACGGTCCCTATGCTCAGTAGGTGCACGACAGACAAGGGGACACAAGCAATGGGGCAGTTGCCCACGGCAACACCGTGAGCAACAAGAGAGGTGAACGAGCCGAGTCAAACCAGGAATGTACGAGGTACCAAACGCAGAGCAGGAGAGTAGTCAGAAAGCCGGGGTCAGTATGAAGCAAGGTCAAATAGCTAGGAGCTGCAGCAAGGCCAGGAAACCACACAAGAAGAATCACAAGCAAAGGAGGAACAGGAAAGGCAGGTATAAATAGACAGAGGGCGGGAGCTAGCTCCGTCTGGCCAGGCTGCGATAGGCTCTCCCACTCCTAAGCCTGCCACCCTGAGTGGTGGAAGATGGAGTTAGTCTCAGAGACATAGAACCAGGTGCAGACTAATTACCCATGGGCGTATACACAGAAGTTGTGCCTGGCAGATCCTTTACAATTTATCAGATTCATGACTTTCTGATTCTCTAGTATTTCCTATCCTGCCATATTTAAATCCTTTGACTCCATTAATTTTCTTATCGTGCTAGTCATTGGCTCTAAGGAAGAATGAGAATAACAAATTTGCGAGCAGATATCCCTGTCTCATTTCTCTAGTGAGTGAGAAGGGTATTAATGTTGCATTATTTATCATTATCATAGACATTTCCTTACATCACATGGAAGCATTCTTACACCTACTAGTAAAATACAGTCCAGTGGCAGGGGAGACCTGAAATTCGGTTTCAATTGCCCTTTGATAGCGATGTGAGAGAAAGCAAAACACGGCGCCACATGGTGCAGGTTACCCAAGTGGGAAATGGATAATCAAGAGGAATGATGCTTACCTTGAAGCAATGAAATAAGAGCGATGGAGAGAAAAGTGCTGCTGCTGCCGGGACTCGAGGCCGGTAATTCCAGAAGAACGACCGCAGATGCTATGCTGGGTAGGCTGGAAAAAAGAGAGTCTGCAAAGGCGCTGCTGCACACGGATGGGACCGAAGTGAAAACTCCGGAAAGATGATGATAATGATGATGATAATCCAATGAAGCAATGATGATAATTGAATAAAATTTATTGGTATGACTACGCGTTTCAATGCCGAACCGGCATCTTCATCAGGTCATGAAAAAGAGCACAGACATCACAGTTTAAATAGAGTCATAAAGTTCAAAAAAACCCGCCAATGTGAACAAGGGCAGGGCGATAAGATGACGTCAGAGTTCAAAGGTTAAAAATAACAGATAACAGTGACCACGAAGTAATGAACATAATCAAAATAATAAAAATGTTGAAAAAGAAAAGATAAAGACCATCAGTTAGGAAACAATATAGGAAAACTGACACAAGTGGTACAAAATTAGGGGATGCAGAACAGGATGAGGTATTATCCGTGAAATAAACGGAACAATAGGTGCCGGTGTCAATGCAACAATTATAAACAATATAGTAAAATATGTAAAATGTATAAATCGGCAGTATATTGGCACAATAATTAGGAAGGACAGAGAGACAATTAAAAATTAATCATTATACACTAAAAGAATGAAGTCGGCAAATGCCGGTAAAACATCAATAAATAACGGTACAACGAATATAGACAAAAGGGATGTCATATATATAAATTTATAATGCGAAAACATAAATGTGGTCATTAATGAGAGGATAGGGGTGCAAATACTGAAATTAAATAATTAATAAGAGAATTATGAACAAATGGATCTGGTATGATGAATGATACGCTATAAAGCCGATATTACAGCCGGCAGCCGGTAAATGATAATAGGTGGAGAACGAAAAAATAGAGATGAAGAATGATGTGGAGACGAGAAGCTAAATAATGACATGTACAAATGCAAAGGACAGTAAGTGATAATTAACAGTATGTACTAATAATGCTGATGTTGACAAAGGGCAAATGTCCTGAAACTATTCCCAAGAAAACAGGACTATGTCTATAACGGACAAAACTACTGATAATGCAAGAGAAAATACAAGTAAGCAAAGATGGAACATCAATGGTACAAAACATAAAATTGCACAAATGTATAAAGCCGACAATATGGGTCAAAAAACAGTATAGCCATAAACATATAAAATAACATATCAAAAAATAAACATAAAAACATAAATGGCGAAAATAAGAAGGACAAATATTAATCCAAAGTGGACTCAGAGACATCATTGAGGCCATCAGGTTGAAGAGTTTTCATTTTAAAAATCCAGTAGTTTTCGCGTTGTTTAAGTTTGCTGAATCGATTAGTGATATTGTGCGGAATTTGCTCTATAGGTGTAATAAGCAAACTGCTAAACTGACTATTATGTGTGGTGGAGAAGTGTCGAGAGACACTATGTTTTAAAAAACCAGTATTAATGTTGAATCTGTGGTTATTGATTCTAGTCCGTAAACATTGCGTAGTACGGCCAATATATTGGAGATGACACGGACATTCCAACAAATAAATAACGAACGAGCTTCCACAGTTCAGGAAGCTATTGATCTTAAAAGATTCTTTAGTCATTGTGGATGTGTAAATGGAGGTCTTGTGAGTGATATTGGTGCAACACATACATCGCTGTCGGCCACATTTGAAAGAGCCTAAAATTCTAGGAAGCAAAATTGAACCAGGTACCATGGGAATTTTTAGTTTACTAGGTGCTAGAATATTTTTAAGAGTTTTCGATCGTCGATAAGTAATGGTGGGTCTATCCGGTAATTCAGTTTTTAAAAAAGGATCATTTCTCAAAATATGCCAATGTTTAACAAGGATCTCACGGATTTTTTTGTTTCCACTATTAAAAGTTGTAATAAAATTATTACTAAATTTCTGTTTATTTTCAATTGTTCTAACTTGCTTAATGCACGAAGATTGTGACAATAAAGAAGCTTTCTGACGTGCCCCTTTGATTAAACTTAAAGGAAAATGTTTTTCCTTGAACCTTTTTTCCAATAGGTTACATTCCTCTATGAAATCGGAGTCGGTTGTACAATTTTTTCTCACTCTTCTAAACTGTCCAAAGGGAACATTTTTTATCCATGGGGGGTAATGGGCACTGTTGAAATTTAGGTAGCTATTCACATCAACCGATTTGAAATGCGTCTTCGTAATAAATTTGTTCTAGTGTCAAAAGAAATAGTAAGGTCTAAAAAGTCGATAGCCAAAGTGGAAAAAGTGTATGTGAAAGACAGTCCTAAGTTATTTAAATTGAGATGCTCAATGAAAGATGAAGCTTCAGTCTCATTGCCCAACCAAATGAAGAGGAGGTCGTCAATATAACGCTTATAAAATAAAATTTTACTTTTGTAGGGGTGATCATGGTATATATATTGTTCTTCAAAATATCCCATGTATAAATTAGCATAGGACGGTGCGAACTTTGAGCCCATGGCACATCCTTTGATTTGGTTGTAGAATTTATTATCAAAAATAAAAGAATTATGATTTAAAATAAAGTCCACACATTTGTTTAAAAATGTAATTTGATTCTCTGGCATACAGGTTTTAGTGGATAATGCAGAACTAATGACCTTTAGACCTTTGGAATGGGGAATATTGCTATAGAGGGCAGTTACATCAGCTGTGAGAAAATTGATGGGGTACATAGAATTGGTGATGTTAAGTGAGTGAAGTTCTCTGATTACTTGGGTCGAGTCCCTAAGGTATGATGGAAGACTGACTACTAAAGGTTGAAGATGAGTATCAATGAAATGAGAGAGGTTGCTAGTAAGGGACCCGATCCCCGATATGATCGGACGCCCTTCTTATAGATACAGCTTTCCATGAAGGGATCATCACTAAAAAAGAACGAGCTTTTCTCAATATGCCCTTCCCAAGCATACCCTTTTTATATCATCTCCCTAAGGTGCATAAATCCATAACTAACCCCCCAGGTCGTCCGATCATATCGGGGATCGGGTCCCTTACTAGCAACCTCTCTCATTTCATTGATACTCATCTTCAACCTTTAGTAGTCAGTCTTCCATCATACCTTAGGGACTCGACCCAAGTAATCAGAGAACTTCACTCACTTAACATCACCAATTCTATGTACCCCATCAATTTTCTCACAGCTGATGTAACTGCCCTCTATAGCAATATTCCCCATTCCAAAGGTCTAAAGGTCATTAGTTCTGCATTATCCACTAAAACCTGTATGCCAGAGAATCAAATTACATTTTTAAACAAATGTGTGGACTTTATTTTAAATCATAATTCTTTTATTTTTGATAATAAATTCTACAACCAAATCAAAGGATGTGCCATGGGCTCAAAGTTCGCACCGTCCTATGCTAATTTATACATGGGATATTTTGAAGAACAATATATATACCATGATCACCCCTACAAAAGTAAAATTTTATTTTATAAGCGTTATATTGACGACCTCCTCTTCATTTGGTTGGGCAATGAGACTGAAGCTTCATCTTTCATTGAGCATCTCAATTTAAATAACTTAGGACTGTCTTTCACATACACTTTTTCCACTTTGGCTATCGACTTTTTAGACCTTACTATTTCTTTTGACACTAGAACAAATTTATTACGAAGACGCATTTCAAATCGGTTGATGTGAATAGCTACCTAAATTTCAACAGTGCCCATTACCCCCCATGGATAAAAAATGTTCCCTTTGGACAGTTTAGAAGAGTGAGAAAAAATTGTACAACCGACTCCGATTTCATAGAGGAATGTAACCTATTGGAAAAAAGGTTCAAGGAAAAACATTTTCCTTTAAGTTTAATCAAAGGGGCACGTCAGAAAGCTTCTTTATTGTCACAATCTTCGTGCATTAAGCAAGTTAGAACAATTGAAAATAAACAGAAATTTAGTAATAATTTTATTACAACTTTTAATAGTGGAAACAAAAAAATCCGTGAGATCCTTGTTAAACATTGGCATATTTTGAGAAATGATCCTTTTTTAAAAACTGAATTACCGGATAGACCCACCATTACTTATCGACGATCGAAAACTCTTAAAAATATTCTAGCACCTAGTAAACTAAAAATTCCCATGGTACCTGGTTCAATTTTGCTTCCTAGAATTTTAGGCTCTTTCAAATGTGGCCGACAGCGATGTATGTGTTGCACCAATATCACTCACAAGACCTCCATTTACACATCCACAATGACTAAAGAATCTTTTAAGATCAATAGCTTCCTGAACTGTGGAAGCTCGTTCGTTATTTATTTGTTGGAATGTCCGTGTCATCTCCAATATATTGGCCGTACTACGCAATGTTTACGGACTAGAATCAATAACCACAGATTCAACATTAATACTGGTTTTTTAAAACATAGTGTCTCTCGACACTTCTCCACCACACATAATAGTCAGTTTAGCAGTTTGCTTATTACACCTATAGAGCAAATTCCGCACAATATCACTAATCGATTCAGCAAACTTAAACAACGCGAAAACTACTGGATTTTTAAAATGAAAACTCTTCAACCTGATGGCCTCAATGATGTCTCTGAGTCCACTTTGGATTAATATTTGTCCTTCTTATTTTCGCCATTTATGTTTTTATGTTTATTTTTTGATATGTTATTTTATATGTTTATGGCTATACTGTTTTTTGACCCATATTGTCGGCTTTATACATTTGTGCAATTTTATGTTTTGTACCATTGATGTTCCATCTTTGCTTACTTGTATTTTCTCTTGCATTATCAGTAGTTTTGTCCGTTATAGACATAGTCCTGTTTTCTTGGGAATAGTTTCAGGACATTTGCCCTTTGTCAACATCAGCATTATTAGTACATACTGTTAATTATCACTTACTGTCCTTTGCATTTGTACATGTCATTATTTAGCTTCTCGTCTCCACATCATTCTTCATCTCTATTTTTTCGTTCTCCACCTATTATCATTTACCGGCTGCCGGCTGTAATATCGGCTTTATAGCGTATCATTCATCATACCAGATCCATTTGTTCATAATTCTCTTATTAATTATTTAATTTCAGTATTTGCACCCCTATCCTCTCATTAATGACCACATTTATGTTTTCGCATTATAAATTTATATATATGACATCCCTTTTGTCTATATTCGTTGTACCGTTATTTATTGATGTTTTACCGGCATTTGCCGACTTCATTCTTTTAGTGTATAATGATTAATTTTTAATTGTCTCTCTGTCCTTCCTAATTATTGTGCCAATATACTGCCGATTTATACATTTTACATATTTTACTATATTGTTTATAATTGTTGCATTGACACCGGCACCTATTGTTCCGTTTATTTCACGGATAATACCTCATCCTGTTCTGCATCCCCTAATTTTGTACCACTTGTGTCAGTTTTCCTATATTGTTTCCTAACTGATGGTCTTTATCTTTTCTTTTTCAACATTTTTATTATTTTGATTATGTTCATTACTTCGTGGTCACTGTTATCTGTTATTTTTAACCTTTGAACTCTGACGTCATCTTATCGCCCTGCCCTTGTTCACATTGGCGGGTTTTTTTGAACTTTATGACTCTATTTAAACTGTGATGTCTGTGCTCTTTTTCATGACCTGATGAAGATGCCGGTTCGGCATTGAAACGCGTAGTCATACCAATAAATTTTATTCAATTATCATCATTGCTTCATTGGATTATCATCATCATTATCATCATCTTTCCGGAGTTTTCACTTCGGTCCCATCCGTGTGCAGCAGCGCCTTTGCAGACTCTCTTTTTTCCAGCCTACCCAGCATAGCATCTGCGGTCGTTCTTCTGGAATTACCGGCCTCGAGTCCCGGCAGCAGCAGCACTTTTCTCTCCATCGCTCTTATTTCATTGCTTCAAGGTAAGCATCATTCCTCTTGATTATCCATTTCCCACTTGGGTAACCTGCACCATGTGGCGCCGTGTTTTGCTTTCTCTCACCAGTCGAGTCCTGGACCTTCTTCTCAATTGAGTTGTCGTCTTGGAGTGAAGTTATCTCGCTGCGGATTTGGTCTCCTCGTGTGAACAGCGCCCTAGCGGTTTCTTCTTTCTACACTGGCTGCCACTTCATTTGTTCAGAAGCATTTTTTATCTCATTTCCTTTGAGATTTCTCCATCATCGAAGTCTTCACCATCTGGATCTTGGACTGTTTTAAACTTTCCTTAATTTTCCTAAATTACCCTTCTCCAACATGACGGATTTTATCAATGACAGGAGGCACTTCCGTGAACAATGGATTCTACAATCTTTAGGGATCATGGACACCATGGATCCAGCAGACGTGGTGAGTAATGAATTTACTCCCGAACTCACGAAGATTATGACCGATACATTCCTAACATTAGAAAATTGTCTCGTGGATGAAGCTAAACAAAATATTGACTGCCTGTTTCTACGAACTTATATTTCTGAAAAAATTACCCCCAGGGGTTTGAGGGTTGAGCTTAGCAACCCCTATCCTGCTGATATATCCTTCAGTACTATTTGGAAAAAGGTTTTGGATGACTGTCACTCAGGCATCCTCAATGTCCTTCTCACAAAAAGGACAGCCATCAGTGATACACTGAAATTAGAGGTTAACACGATCAAGGGTAATCTTCTCAGATTCTCTGATCATCCTGATTTTTTACAAATAGAGACATCCATCAACAAACGTCTGAATATTTATGAAAAAGATTTAATTCTCAAAAAAACGAACAAATTCAAAAGAGACCGTCGTGACTATGAAAATTTCTCCAGTTTAAACAATGAAACTTCTGACAACTGCATTGAGAATACGGTTAACTCCCGTCGTGAAGGTTTGCATCTCCCTTTAAGAGCGGCTGCTTACAATTATCCCCCTACTAACGGTTTTAATAGGGGTGAACCACGTAATTTTTCACCCCGTAATAGATCTTTTAAGAACAGTTTGAGGAGCAATAATCCTTCAAAACTTATTGCAAATTTCGCTCACCTTGGTTCACCAACAGACAAACGCATTATGGTTTCAGCCCCAGTCTCTACCTCCGTTCCTACTGTATCTAAGCACCATAATGTCCCCATGGATACTATTTCAGCACCACCCACTAATCACCTTACCAAAGTACCCATTAATGCCTTCAAGGCTTCAGAATTGGAATTTCGTCTATTACAATTCCAATCCACCATTGAAGAGTCCTCCAATCCCATCCCAATATCCCTATCTCCTAATGTGTCCATTTTATCCTCTGACCCAGGCTTATCCCCCTCCCTCTTACAATTGTCCATTCATAATACCTCTGCTAGTCTTTTTGAAATGTCTCTACCCACCTGCACAGAGAATGTCGCCTGTGCATCATTGCCCAATGATGCAATTTTTGTTGCATCTGAAGCTGCAGCTTCAGCGCCTGTATCTTTTTTAGACACTACTACTTCTTTTTTAGGACTTCCTTCCCAACTCACTATGCCACCGGTCACGCCGACCATCAACAGCAACGACCACCTCATCACTTACCTCATAAGTCCAAAAATTCAAACAATTACACATTTTTTTCCCTTAGTTCAAAAAATATCGACAAAAAGAAAATTAGATATAGAGGAAGAAGAGGAGGCCGCAAACGAAATGCAAACAAAGAGACCCTCACCAACCAATCTGAAGAAACATCGAACGATATATTAAAAATCAAACTTTTCAACCTATCCTCTTATGAATTTAATACACATGAGATTAGTCTCCTTAGCAAAGGTCTCTCGTTTTGCCCTGTCTCCCCTCCCAACACTTTTGATCTCTTTATGGACCTTAATCGTTTTATCCGCAAACTTACCCTTACTAGACATTTCTCTATGTCCAAAATGGCCCCTACCGTTCCATTACCGACTGTGATTTCCGAACCATCCACTTCAGTCAGTCCCCAAGTAATTATTGCCACTAATTTGAAGCCCAAATCTAATTTTTACCCTTTGCACCACCAAGGCTCTTTTATAGAAACCTTTTCTGCTTTAGTAGGTAATGAACTCAGATCCCTCGATAAACCCATTAATACTCCTCAGAATCTCACTTACCAGGAGAGAATTGCCCTGAAATCATTGGCCAAAAACAATACTATTGTGATCCGTTCTGCTGACAAGGGCGGTGGGATTGTTATCATGGACAAGGACAAATATTTGGTGGAATCATATAGAATTTTGGACGACAGCAATTTTTATGTTAAATTAGCTAAAAACCCGTTACCTATTCATATACCTAAATACGCCCTTCTTATAGATACAGCTTTCCATGAAGGGATCATCACTAAAAAAGAACGAGCTTTTCTCAATATGCCCTTCCCAAGCATACCCTTTTTATATCATCTCCCTAAGGTGCATAAATCCATAACTAACCCCCCAGGTCGTCCGATCATATCGGGGATCGGGTCCCTTACTAGCAACCTCTCTCATTTCATTGATACTCATCTTCAACCTTTAGTAGTCAGTCTTCCATCATACCTTAGGGACTCGACCCAAGTAATCAGAGAACTTCACTCACTTAACATCACCAATTCTATGTACCCCATCAATTTTCTCACAGCTGATGTAACTGCCCTCTATAGCAATATTCCCCATTCCAAAGGTCTAAAGGTCATTAGTTCTGCATTATCCACTAAAACCTGTATGCCAGAGAATCAAATTACATTTTTAAACAAATGTGTGGACTTTATTTTAAATCATAATTCTTTTATTTTTGATAATAAATTCTACAACCAAATCAAAGGATGTGCCATGGGCTCAAAGTTCGCACCGTCCTATGCTAATTTATACATGGGATATTTTGAAGAACAATATATATACCATGATCACCCCTACAAAAGTAAAATTTTATTTTATAAGCGTTATATTGACGACCTCCTCTTCATTTGGTTGGGCAATGAGACTGAAGCTTCATCTTTCATTGAGCATCTCAATTTAAATAACTTAGGACTGTCTTTCACATACACTTTTTCCACTTTGGCTATCGACTTTTTAGACCTTACTATTTCTTTTGACACTAGAACAAATTTATTACGAAGACGCATTTCAAATCGGTTGATGTGAATAGCTACCTAAATTTCAACAGTGCCCATTACCCCCCATGGATAAAAAATGTTCCCTTTGGACAGTTTAGAAGAGTGAGAAAAAATTGTACAACCGACTCCGATTTCATAGAGGAATGTAACCTATTGGAAAAAAGGTTCAAGGAAAAACATTTTCCTTTAAGTTTAATCAAAGGGGCACGTCAGAAAGCTTCTTTATTGTCACAATCTTCGTGCATTAAGCAAGTTAGAACAATTGAAAATAAACAGAAATTTAGTAATAATTTTATTACAACTTTTAATAGTGGAAACAAAAAAATCCGTGAGATCCTTGTTAAACATTGGCATATTTTGAGAAATGATCCTTTTTTAAAAACTGAATTACCGGATAGACCCACCATTACTTATCGACGATCGAAAACTCTTAAAAATATTCTAGCACCTAGTAAACTAAAAATTCCCATGGTACCTGGTTCAATTTTGCTTCCTAGAATTTTAGGCTCTTTCAAATGTGGCCGACAGCGATGTATGTGTTGCACCAATATCACTCACAAGACCTCCATTTACACATCCACAATGACTAAAGAATCTTTTAAGATCAATAGCTTCCTGAACTGTGGAAGCTCGTTCGTTATTTATTTGTTGGAATGTCCGTGTCATCTCCAATATATTGGCCGTACTACGCAATGTTTACGGACTAGAATCAATAACCACAGATTCAACATTAATACTGGTTTTTTAAAACATAGTGTCTCTCGACACTTCTCCACCACACATAATAGTCAGTTTAGCAGTTTGCTTATTACACCTATAGAGCAAATTCCGCACAATATCACTAATCGATTCAGCAAACTTAAACAACGCGAAAACTACTGGATTTTTAAAATGAAAACTCTTCAACCTGATGGCCTCAATGATGTCTCTGAGTCCACTTTGGATTAATATTTGTCCTTCTTATTTTCGCCATTTATGTTTTTATGTTTATTTTTTGATATGTTATTTTATATGTTTATGGCTATACTGTTTTTTGACCCATATTGTCGGCTTTATACATTTGTGCAATTTTATGTTTTGTACCATTGATGTTCCATCTTTGCTTACTTGTATTTTCTCTTGCATTATCAGTAGTTTTGTCCGTTATAGACATAGTCCTGTTTTCTTGGGAATAGTTTCAGGACATTTGCCCTTTGTCAACATCAGCATTATTAGTACATACTGTTAATTATCACTTACTGTCCTTTGCATTTGTACATGTCATTATTTAGCTTCTCGTCTCCACATCATTCTTCATCTCTATTTTTTCGTTCTCCACCTATTATCATTTACCGGCTGCCGGCTGTAATATCGGCTTTATAGCGTATCATTCATCATACCAGATCCATTTGTTCATAATTCTCTTATTAATTATTTAATTTCAGTATTTGCACCCCTATCCTCTCATTAATGACCACATTTATGTTTTCGCATTATAAATTTATATATATGACATCCCTTTTGTCTATATTCGTTGTACCGTTATTTATTGATGTTTTACCGGCATTTGCCGACTTCATTCTTTTAGTGTATAATGATTAATTTTTAATTGTCTCTCTGTCCTTCCTAATTATTGTGCCAATATACTGCCGATTTATACATTTTACATATTTTACTATATTGTTTATAATTGTTGCATTGACACCGGCACCTATTGTTCCGTTTATTTCACGGATAATACCTCATCCTGTTCTGCATCCCCTAATTTTGTACCACTTGTGTCAGTTTTCCTATATTGTTTCCTAACTGATGGTCTTTATCTTTTCTTTTTCAACATTTTTATTATTTTGATTATGTTCATTACTTCGTGGTCACTGTTATCTGTTATTTTTAACCTTTGAACTCTGACGTCATCTTATCGCCCTGCCCTTGTTCACATTGGCGGGTTTTTTTGAACTTTATGACTCTATTTAAACTGTGATGTCTGTGCTCTTTTTCATGACCTGATGAAGATGCCGGTTCGGCATTGAAACGCGTAGTCATACCAATAAATTTTATTCAATTATCATCATTGCTTCATTGGATTATCATCATCATTATCATCATCTTTCCGGAGTTTTCACTTCGGTCCCATCCGTGTGCAGCAGCGCCTTGATAGCGATGTAAAATTGCAATATTTCGTACTAATTTTTAATTAAAGTTTTTATAGACACAGTCAATTGAGAAAGTAAGGACATGTAAAGTTGTGGGTTTTTTTATTAGCATATATGGACATATCAATATTTTTGCTCTGTATTCAAACAGTATGTAAAGAGAAGTGATATGATTGAACACAAAATATGCTAACAAATTGACTTTGTATTTTTTTTCTTTTGTTTTAATAAATTACAGCAGATACCATTTCCTTCTGTGGAAAAGGTAAGCACATCCCTGCATTTATCACTTCCTTAACCCCTGTAGGATCTTTACCTTTATATATATATATATATATATATATATATATATATATATATATATAAGCCATGATTGTATATGAAATAATTGCATGTCCAGGCATTATGACAGGACAGCCTGGGGAGCCTTTTCTTAGGCCCCATGCACATGACCGTAAAACCGCGGACCCTACCACGATCCGCGGTTTTACAAACCCATTTGGTTCTATTGGCCACGGACACCTTTCCGTAGCGCTATGGATGGGTGTCTGTGCCGTAGAACCGTGCCGGGAATTATGGAGCATGTCCTATTTTACGTCTTTTACGGGCCGTGCTGCTATACTTTTGTATGGGAGCACGGCCCGAAAATGCGGGGGGCTGTGATTACGGGCACGGCTGTGTGCATGGGTCCTAAGTCCAGGGCTGTTAGGATATAATTGTCAGCCACAGCAATCGTGAGGCCCATTCCCTTTGTCAGCATTGCGATCAGTACTGATCAGTGTTTACAGGGTAAAACATCCAGGGTTGATTTATTATTATTTTTTTTCTTCCCCTCTGTTCCCAGATAATAATATATTCTCTCCACTGTGGAGTGGGAAACCAATTTCTCCCAGTTATGTCATAGATTGGTAGACAGTTCTAAGAAGTACCTTCTGGATGTTTCTATTAAGCCAGGTATTAAAGGGGTTTTCCAGGGGCATTTTTTTTTTCCAGGCCGGGCAGCATACGAGCACTGAGGAGTTTCAAGAATAAGAGGCAAATGGGGCGGACATTGAGGCGTAATCAAATAATTCAAAGGGACGGTTATTGAGGAGACCGTGGACCAATAGGATGCCTCAAACCTGAGTGTATGTCAGAAGTCTCGGGTTTGAGGCATCCTACTGGTCCACGGCCTCCTCAATGTCCGCTCTGTTCATTCTTTGCTTGTACTTCAATAGCAGCACCATTTTATATCTAGTTATAATGGGGTAAATATATTTAGGGATGATGGGGATCACATTACATATCTGAGGTACGGTCACAGGATTCTGTGACCGCACCTCAAATAAAGCAGGTGGGTGGGATAAACTAAAGGGGAAGGGAGAACAAGTGTGGACAGCCAATAGACACAGAAGGGGAGGAATAATTAGTAAAGAACAGCCCTGTGCCGTTATGTAGGTCAGTGAGGTATCGACACAGGACTGTGTGTATACGAACTCTCGTGCGCGAAACTGTGTCGAGTGCAAAAAAGACATGAAAATCTGAATTTTCGGCAGGGCAGAGGTAGGGAGAATAGGAAGGAAAGTGTTCAGATTTAATACAGACTCTATATTAGCAACTTTACTAAATAGTTACATAGAATATTAGTTCAAAAATTGTGTCACTGGAAAACCCTTTTAAAGCCAAATACTTACAGAAGGAAATAAGGGTGAATGTGTTTTATGAATTATTGCATTGTTGTCATTGAAGATCAAATATTCATGTGTTGGGTATTCTTACTTTTCTCAGATATCTGTATCAGACTGGCAAATAATTGACATAAAATGTTAATATATAGCCAAATAATGTAGCACGGTGACCGGTATCCTTCTGGATTGCTATTAGTGTAATTTTAAGTGTGCTTCTCAATATATGATTTATTTTCTAAAAGTCCCCCACCGTTCCAATATCTATATATAGCTGTAACATTTTTACACACAAATAGGGTTTTCTGACCACAATAATTTATTTATGTTATCGATTTGTATAATGCCAAGATATTCTGCACAGAAATTATTCACATCTTGTAAGAGACCAAATTAATCCAAACAAGGGTCCTGGTCCAGGTCAGAAAAATATTGCACTTGTCTGGTGTGATTCTCACTATAAACCCAAGTCACTCTATTTACATTAATGGCCCCAGTTTCAGAAATAAAAGTACTATAAAAGGACTTCAAGATGCTTGGCCTCATTTCAAGTTCAAGGCACTTATGGATTTTTATCAGCCCCCAAGATATTAACAAAAAAAAGAATAATACATTTACCCATAATTTTATGAAAAGACAAAAAAGTCTAATATTTGGACTATCTTTCGTTTTATAGAAGCAAACAAAAATACAAGCAGAAGTATTGGTGTGTTCAAAATCACCTACACTAGTTTTAGCCTTCAAAAGTCCTGTGCACTTTTATTTCACAAGAGGGGAAAATTCCTTTGACCCCCACAATATGATAAATTCCCAAATTAACACCATACCTAATTTTTTATTTTCTTTTAATTAAAAGGGTTTTCACATGACCTATATTTATCACCTATCCACATATAGCGTCCAATAGCCCCATAGAAAATGAATGGAGCAGGGGCCAAGCATGCGCAGTATTGCTCCATTCATATGGAGCGCACAGGGACGGCCAAGGAACCCTGTTCTCCAGGATAGGTGATGGGAAAGCCCCATTAAGGCCCTGTTCACACGGAGAATATTGTCGTGTCGGAATCCACACGGAAAAAACGCCTGAAAATGCCTCCTATTGATTTTAATGGGAGGTGGAGAAGTTTTTTTTTTTTTTTTCCCGCGAGCGAAAAAAGACGCTCGCGGGAAAAAGAAGCGTCGTGCCCTTTCTTCTGCCGTTTCCGTCTCTGACCTCTCATTGACCTCAATGGGAGGCAGAGAGACTTTTTCGCTCCATTTTTTTTTTTTTGCACGCGGTGCTCAATGGCGACGGCTGAAAAATTCAGCAAAAAATGTGGCAAACAGAATGCAGGCAGGTCGAACTCTGCCTCATAATTCCGCCTGCTAAAAACTGTGTGTAAACAGGGCCTAAACGCTCAAATATCATTAGTCACCAGATAAGGACTCTTTCATACAACATTTACTGGTATATACACTATATGGACAAATGTATTCGGACACCTACACATCACACCTACTGGAGCTTTTTTCACAACCCATTCTAAATCCACAGGCATTCACATGGAGTTAGTCCCCCCCCCCCCCCTTTGCAGCTAAAACAGCTTTTAGAGTGTGTCTGTGGGAATTTTTTCCACTCGTCCAGAAGAACATTTGCGAGGTCAGACACTGATGTTGGATGAGAGGGCCTGGCTCGCAATCTCTGTTCTAGTTCATCCCAAAGGTGTTAGATGGGGTTGAGGTCAGGGCTCTGTGCAAGCCAGTCAAGTTCTTCCACACCAAATTCACCCAACCATGTCTTTATGAACCTTGCTTTGTGCACTGGGGCACAGTCATGCTGGAACAGAAAAGGGCCGAACCCCAAACTGTTCCCACAATGTTGGAAGCATAAAAATGTCAAAAATGTCTTGGTTTGCTAAAATGTTAATATTTCCCTTAACTGGAATTAAGGGGCTTAGGCCAACCCCTGAAAAAGAACCTCATCGCATTATCCCTCCTCTACCACACCAAACTCTACAGTTGGCACAATGCAGTCAGGCACGTAACGTTCTCCGACAGTCGCCAACCATCACACTGCCAGATAGAGTGGGGTGATTTCGCCACTCCACAGAACACTGCTCCAGAGTCCAGTGCCAATGTGCTTTACGCCACTCCATCTGACACTTGCCATTGTGCTTGGTGATGTAAGGCTTGCAGGCAGCTGCTCGGCCATGGAAACCCATGTCATGAAGCTTGCTGCACACAGTTTTTGTGCAGATGTTCATGCTAGGGGAGGTTTGGAATTCTGCAGTTATTGATTCAACGGTGCATTTGTGACTTTTATGCACTTGGCGCCTTATCTCACTGTGACCCCACACTGTAACTTTACGTGGTTTGCCACTTCGTGGTTGAGTTGCTGTGGTTCCTAAATGCTTCCACTTTGCTAATATAACACTCACAGTGAAATTTCTTCCCTCCTAGATATTCCACGCAATTGTGGCATCCCATTGCAGTACCATGCTCAAATTCAGTTTAGAACGACCAATTTTTTTTCACAATTGTTTGTAAAAACTGCATGGCTATGTGCTTGATTTTTACACCTGTGGCAATGGTAATTAATAAAATTCAATGATTGAGGGGTGTTCCAATACTTTTGTCCTTAGGGTCAGTTCACATGTTGCTGAAATACTGCGGTTGTTCCGCAACAGAATTTGTTTGGAGAAAAATCCGCAGCAAATACAGTAGCAGCAGTGTGGATGAGATAGAACAAATCACGCTTCATCCTATGTGACCGCCACTGCATCCAAACACATGCTGCAGCAGTCTCCTGGGGTGACAGGCCATCCCAAGAGGCTGGCTTGCTCGTTGGGTAAGTGCTGCACTTTTTCGCAGCGGATTTTCCGAACAAAAAACTGCACCACAGTTTGGAGTGGCTTTTCACCGAGAATTCCCTGCAGCGCACAGGGCGGATATTCTGCGTGGTCTTATTCAGCGTATCTGCCACGTGTGAATTCTGCCTTAGGACTCAACCGAGAGCAAATCCCGTCCGTGTGCTGTGCAAAAAAACAACGCACAGCATACGGCCCAATTGATTTCAATGAGGCTATTCACACATGCGTGAGTTCTCACGCAGCGAGTGTCCATTGTGTGAAGGTCACTGCATGTCCTATATTGGTGCGTTTTCATGCCATTGAAGTCAAAGCCACGGACGGCACACGGATGCCCATCCGTGTGCTGTCGTGTTTTACGCATCAATTTATATTGAAAAAAAAAAGTGCTTGTGAGTCTGTGAAAATCATATGCCATACGCAAAGCATACTGATGCAAAACGCAACGCAAACGGATGCGTGAATGTAGCCTTATAGTGTATATCCGTTTAGATAGCAAAGAAAAGTGCAAACTATACTGTTATGTACTAATGGGATTCTATGGCTTGACTGGATAAGGCCAGATTCACACGAACGTGTCAGTTTTGCGTCCGCAAAAAATTCATAATTTTTCCTGCGTTTCAGTGTGGCATAAGTGTTTGATGTCAGTGTTGGTGCACATTTTTTTTTTTAATTGATTTTTTTCTGTGCATTTCTTTAGCAACTAGAGCGCGAATCACGGACAGCACATGGATGATGTCCGTGTGCTATCCATGGTTTTTGTGATCCGTAAAAATGCACCAGAATAGGACATGCGGTGAGTTTCACGCAACAGAAACTCGCTGCGTGAAAAATCACTGTCTGAATAGCCCCATTGAGTTGTCAGATCCGTGTGCTGTCCGTTGCTTTCAATGACAACACACGGACGTATACAACGTTCCTGTGAATCTGGCCTAACACTGGATAAAGTACAGTCTGCCACACTATTCAATACTACAAAACAAGTGTATATGCTATGGTATACGTATACATTTTTTATTTTGGTTTGTTTCTAGAATGAGTCAATGGCAGACCTATCCCACAGCTACAGTTACATACGTTTTTAACATACAGTTGAATATACGTTTGTTTCAGAAGGAAATAAAAACAAATACCTCAAGTGTATGGACCAAATGTAATGTGAATAAGACCGATTGCCTAGTCCGTAACCCCTTAACGCTGTGACGTACTATTCCGTCATGGAAACCATCCCGTTCGAGCTCCATGACAGAATAGTACGTCACGGGAGTAATGGCCATTTCGACCGTCTTCCCGACACATGCAGGAGCTGTGACAGCTGCTGTCTCGTACAGCAGTTGCCGCAGCTCCTACAGCGGGGATGGATCGCTGTGTCCCCGCTGATTAACGCCTTAAAAGCCACGTTCAATAGCGTTCGCGGCTTTTTAGGGGTTAAGCTACCATCTCCGGCCTGCTACACGATAGCGGCCGGTGATGGTGACTATGGCAACCGGACACCTAACAATGGCGTGCTATGCCATCGACGGAAACCTAGTGGGTCCTGACAAAGGCAGTGTATTAGAATTGCGATCAGGGCTTCCTGTCCTCAAGTCCCCTGGTGGGACAAAGTAATAAAGTTAAAAAAAGATGTGTAAAAATAAGAAAATAAAAGTTTTAAAAGTGATAAATGTAAAAATCCCCCTTTTTTCCTTATCAGTCCTTTATTATTAATAAAAATATATAAACAAACTATACATAATTGGTATCGCCGCGTTTGTAATGGCCTGAACTACAAAATTATTTTATTTATCCCGCGCGGTGAATGCCGTAAAAGAAAATAATAATAAACCATACCAGAATCACAATTGTTTCGTCACTTCACCTCCCAAAAAATTTAATAAATAGAGATCAAAAAGTCGCATGTACCTAAAAATGGTGCTGATCGAAACTACAGTTTGTTACGCAAAAAATAAGTCCTCGCACAGCTTTATTGATGGAAAAAAAAAAAAGTTCTGGCTCTTAGAATATGGTAACACAAAAAGTTAATCACTTTTTACAAAACGTATTTTATTGTGCAAACGCCATAAGACATAAAAACACTATAAACATCTGGTATCGCCGTAATCGTATTGCCACGCAGAACAAAGTGAATGTGTCATTTATAGCGCACGGTGAACGCTGTAAAAAAAATAGTATAAAAAAACAATAGTTGAATTGCTGTTTTTTAGTCACCACGCCACCTAAAAATAGAATAAAAACTGATCAAAAAGCTGCATGCACCCCAAGAAAACTACAATGAATTCCTCAAGGGCAGTGGCATAACTACCGCCGTAGCGACTGCTACGGGGCTGCGGCATGAGGGGGCCCGTGTCGCCCGCCGGCACGGGCCCCCACCATGGCCGCAGGCTCCGCTAGCAGCCGCTATGGCTGCTACAGCGGGACGCCACTGAAAACTACTGCAGAGCAGGGAGGTATCTCCCCGCTCTGCCATTAAACAAAAGACATGTATCCCCTCTCCACAGGAGAGGGTATACATGTGTGATCGCTGGCAGCGATAGGGAGAACGGGGGACTGAAAGTCCCCTGAAGTTCTCCATCACAAACCTCGGACTTCCGGGGTCTGTGTCGGCAGCTCCGTAGAAATGAATGGAGCGCCGGTCGCGCGTCTGCGCATGCGTGACCAGCGCTCCTTTCATTTTTATTGAGCTGCGCAGAAGCCAGCGATCACACATGTATCCCCTATCCTGTGGATAGGGGATGCATGTTATTTGTACCACACACTATAGGTAGCATTTTTTTGGGGGGGGGCTGTATGGCGTTCCCTGCAGGGGGGGGCTGTATGGCGTTCGTTCCCTACAGGGGAGGGCGCTGTATGGCGTTCCCTGCAGGGGGGGCTGTATGGCGTTCCCTGCAGGGGGGGCTGTATGGCGTTCCCTGCAGGGGGGGGCTGTATGGCGTTCCCTGCAGGGGGGGGGCTGTATGGCGTTCCCTGCAGGGGGGGGGGCTGTATGGCGTTCCCTGCAGGGGGGGGGGCTGTATGGCGTTCCCTGCAGGGGGGGGCTGTATGGCGTTCCCTGCAGGGGGGGGCTGTATGGCGTTCCCTGCAGGGGGGGGCTGTATGGCGTTCCCTGCAGGGGGGGCTGTATGGCGTTCCCTGCAGGGGGGGCTGTATGGCGTTCCCTACAGGGGGAGCGCTGTATGGCGTTCCCTGCAGGGGGGGCTGTATGGCGTTCCCTACAGGGGGAGCGCTGTATGGCGTTCCCTACAGGGGGAGCGCTGTATGGCGTTCCCTACAGGGGGGGGCTGTATGGCGTTCCCTACAGGGGGGGGCTGTATGGCGTTACCTACACGGGGGGGCTGTATGGCGTTAGCGCCATACAGCCCCCTCTGTAGATAACGCCACACAGTCCCCCTCTGTAGATAACGCCACACAGTCCCCCTCTGTAGATAACGCCACACAGTCCCCCTCTGTAGATAACGCCACACAGTCCCCCTCTGTAGATAACGCCACACAGTCCCCCTCTGTAGATAACGCCACACAGTCCCCCTCTGTAGATAACGCCACACAGTCCCCCTCTGTAGATAACGCCACACAGTCCCCCTCTGTAGATAACGCCACACAGTCCCCCTCTGTAGATAACGCCACACAGTCCCCCTCTGTAGATAACGCCACACAGTCCCCCTCTGTAGATAACGCCACACAGTCCCCCTCTGTAGATAACGCCACACAGTCCCCCTCTGTAGATAACGCCACACAGTCCCCCTCTGTAGATAACGCCACACAGTCCCCCTCTGTAGATAACGCCACACAGTCCCCCTCTGTAGATAACGCCACACAGTCCCCCTCTGTAGATAACGCCACACAGTCCCCCTCTGTAGATAACGCCACACAGTCCCCCTCTGTAGATAACGCCACACAGTCCCCCTCTGTAGATAATGCCATACAGTCTACAGGGGGGGGCTGTATGGCGTTATCTACGGGGGGGCGCTGTATGGCATTATCTACAGGGGGACTGTATGGCGTTATCTACAGGGGGGGGCTGTAAAAAAGGCACTATCGACAAGGGGTTGTGTGACACGCAGGGGAGGGGGGGCCCCAGTCAAAAGTTTACTATGGGGCCCAGTCTGTCCTAGTTACGCCCCTGCTCAAGGGGTCTAGTTTCCAAAATAGGGTCACTTTTTGGGGATTTCCACTGTTTTGGCACCACAAGACCTCTTCAAACCGGACATGGTGCCTAATAAAAAGGAGGCCTCATAATCCTCTAGGTGCTCCTTTGCTTCGGAGGCCGCACTAGATATTTCTCAAAACTGCAGAATCTGGGCAATAAATATTGAGTTGTTTTTCTCAGGTAAAACCTTTTGTGTTCTAGGAAAAAATGGTATAAAAAGGATTTTCTGACAAAAAAAATAAATGTAAATTTCACCTCTACTTTGCTCTAAATTCCCATGAAACACCTAAAGGGTTCATAAACTTTTTAAATCCTGTTGTGAATACTTTGTTGTGAATACTTTGAGGGGTCTAGTTTCTAAAATGGGGTGTTTCATAGGGGTTTCTAATATATAGGCCCCTAAAAGCAACTTCAGAACTGAAATAAATTAGGCAATACTCCGCTTCTTACATTATACTGATAATGAGCAGTGCCCACCTTGAGATGGCCCCAGTTTTGACCGTTTGTATAAACGGAGACCCCTATTAGACCGTTTCAGTGCCCGGTTTTCCCAAGCATACACCCCCGAGAAGTGTATTTCTATTGATGAGTCCTTGGTACATTTTAAAGGGAGGCTTCAATTCCGCCAGTACCTGCCGGGTAAGAGGGCAAGGTATGGCGTGAAGATGTTTAAGCTATGTGAGAGTGCATCAGGGTATACCTACAAATTTAGGATATATGAAAGGAAGGACAGCAGTATTCAGCCCCCAGAATGCCCTCCCTTACTGGGAGTTAATGCAAAAATTGTGTGGGATTTGGTGCACCCACTGCTGGACCAGGGTTACCACCTCTACCTGGATAATATTTATACCAGCGTCCCGCTCTTCAAGTGCCTCGCTTCTAGAAGTCCTGCGGCACTGCTAGAAGAAATCTGAGAGGCCTGCCTAAGACTCTGCTTGGGCAAACACTCAGAAGGGGTGAGAGCAGGGCACATTCTAGCAGCAACACATTGTGTATCAAGTACAAGACAAGAGAGGTGTCCTTGTATTGACAACAATACATGGCCACACCAGTACCCATGTACCTGTATGAGGTACTAGTACAGAGGCCCCCAAACCAGACTGCATCGTGGACTACAATAGGTACATGGAAGGGGTGGACTTGGCAGATCAAGTACTGAAGCCCTACAGCGCCATGCGGTGTGGTATAAGAAGCTGGCCGTGCACATCATTATTAAGAACCTAATCTTTAGGGAACAAGAAGGGGCCACCCAGTACTTCTGGAAGCGAGGCCACACGCATCGTTCCAGGGCAACACTTTCCAGAAGAAGTTCCCCAAACTGGCAAGAAGGGAAAAAGTCAAAAGAGGTGCAAAGTCTGCTATAAGAGGGGGATAAGGGAGGACACAATATATCAATGTGACACGTGTCCCGAAAAACCAGAGCTCTGTATGAAAGTGTTGAAAAACCTAAGGGATGTATGGTAAATTTTAAATCTACCCTGACGCACTCCGCACAGCTTATCCCCCTCATCTTTCCCTTTTGAGCCCTGCTGTGTGCCCAGGCAGCTGATAACAGCCACATGTAGGTTATTGCCGTACCCAGGAGAACCCACATTACAGTTTATGGGGTGTATATCTCTGGTGGCGCATGCTGGGCACAATATATTGGATACTGAAATGGCATAGATATATAGAAAATTGCAAATCTCACACTGAACCATCTGCTGCGCATTACCTTTTACACAATACCTGTGGTGTCAAAATGCTCACTACACCTCTAGATGAATGTCTTAAGGGGTGTAGTTTT
The DNA here is from genome assembly GCF_050947455.1 of Rhinoderma darwinii. Lineage (NCBI taxonomy): Eukaryota > Metazoa > Chordata > Amphibia > Anura > Rhinodermatidae > Rhinoderma > Rhinoderma darwinii. The sequence goes on along the minus strand of NC_134693.1, from coordinate 70,316,611 downwards.
TAAAATGGGGTCACTTCTCGGGGGTTTCAACTGTACTGGTACCTCAGGGGCTTCTGCATACATGACTTGGCACCAGAAAAGCTCCAGTAGGCCAAATGGTGGTCCTTCCCTTCTGAGCCCTGCCATATGCCCAGGCAGCGAATAACAGCCACATGTAGAGTATTGCCGTAACCGGCAGAACCACATTACAGTTTGTGGGGTGTATATCTCCAGTGGCACATGCTGGGCACAATATATTGGGCACTGACATGGCATATGTATAGAAAAAATTGCAAATCTCACTCTGCACCATCTGCTGCGCGTTATCTTTTACACAGTACCTGTGGGGTGAAAATGCTAACTACACCTCTAGATGAATGTCTTAAGGGATGTAGTTTTTAAAATGGGGTCACTTCTTGGGGGTTTCAACTGTACTGGTACCTCAGGGGCTCCTGCGTACATGACTTAGCACCAGAAAAGCTCCAGTAGGCCAAATGGTGGTCCTTTCCTTCTGAGCCCTCCCATGGGCCCAAACGGCTGTTTATCACCACAAATGGGTTATTGCCGCACTCAGGACAAATTGGGCAACAAAATGGGGTATTTTGTTCCCTGTGAAAATAAGAAATTTTGATCAAAAATGACATCTTATTGGAAAAAATTCATTTTTTAAATTTCACAGCCCAATTCAAATACGTGCTGTGAAAAAACTGTGAGGTCAAAATGGTAACAACAACCATACATGAATTCCTTGAGGGGTGTAGTTTCCGAACTGGGGTCACTTTTGGGGGATTCCTACTGTTTTGGCACCTCAACACCTCTTCAAACCTGGCATGCTGCCTAAAATATATTCTAATAAAAAAGAGGCCTCAAAATGCACTAGGTGCTTCTTTGCTTCTGGGGCTTGTGTTTTAGTCCACGAGCACACTAGAGCCACATGTGGGATATTTCTAAAACGGCAGAATCTGGACAATACATATTTAGTAGTGTTTCTCTGGTAAAACCTTCTGTGTTACAGAAAAAAATTTAATACAATTGAAATTCGGCAAGAAAAATGAAATTTCCAAATTTCACCTCCACTTTCCTGTGAAATTCCTAAAAGGTTAAAAAACGTTCTAAATGCTGTTTTGAATACTTTGAGGGGTCTAGTTTTCAAAATCGGGTGTTTTATGGGGGTTTCTAATACATAGGTCCCTCAAAGCCACTTCGGAACCGAACAGGTACCTTAAAAAAAAAAAAAAAGGCTTTTGAAATTTTCTTAAAAATATGAGAAATTGCTGTTTATGTTCTAAGCCTTGTAACGTCCAAGAAAAAAAAAGAATGTTCAAAATACTATGCCAATCTAAAGTAGATATATGGGAAATGTGAACTAGTAACTATTTTGGGTGGTATAACAGTCTGTTTTACAAGCAGAAGAATTTAAATTCTGAAAAATTCAATTTTTTTAGACATTTTCTCTAAATTTTGCAATTTTTCACCAATAAACTGAATATATCGTCAAAATTTCACCACTAACATAAAGTCCAATGTGTCACGAGAAAACAATCTCAGAATCACTTGGATATGTTTAAGCATTCCGACGTTATTACCACATAAGGTGAAATATGTCAGATTTGAAAAATGGGCTCTGAGCCTTAAGGCCCAAACTAGGCTAATGTCTGATAAATATGGGTTCACCTCTGGTACCTACCTGCGCCTATATCCGAAATGGTATTTGATGGATTTTCTTTTTATTTCCATCAGAAAGAAACAATTGTTTATATTCAACTGTATGTTAAAATTAGCTTAGAATTTAACTCTAGAAGAACCAATGAAGAGAAAAAAATTAATATCACACATTTGGAAGAGTGATTTCTTATTTAATTTTATTGGTATACAAGCATTTTTTTTTTAGACACCCTTCTTTTACTGTTTTTCTATATACATTTTAAGAAGTTCTGCCCCAAACCTTCCCGGCCCTTATGTTTCATCAAGATGAAAAGCATTTGTGATGGATATATCAACCTTGTAATGCTGATTATAAGTTGACAAATGCCAAAAAAGATAAAGATGACGGAAGCTCCTTCCATTTTATATCCTTTTATGTAACAGTGGGCCAAAAGTACTTTCATTAAAGAGGCTCTGTCACCAGATTTTGCAACCCCTATCTGCTATTGCAGCAGATCGGCGCTGCAATGTAGATTACAGTAACGTTTTTATTTTTTAAAAACGAGCATTTTTGGCCAAGTTATGACCATTTTTGTAGTTATGCAAATGAGGCTTGCAAAAGTCCAAGTGGGTGTGTTTAAAAGTAAAAGTCCAAGTGGGCGTGTATTATGTGCGTACATCGGGGCGTTTTTAATACTTTTACTAGCTGGGCGCTCTGAAGAGAAGTATCATCCACTTCTCTTCAGAACGCCCAGCTTCTGACAGTGCAGATCTGTGACGTCACTCACAGGTCCTGCATCGTGTCGGCCACATCGGCACCAGAGGCTACAGTTGATTCTGCAGCAGCATCAGCGTTTGCAGGTAAGATCGACTTACCTGCAAACGCTGATGCTGCTGCAGAATCAACTGTAGCCTCTGGTGCCGACACGATGCAGGACCTGTGAGTGACGTCACAGATACTTCTCTTCAGAGCGCCCAGCTAGTAAAAGTATTAAAAACGCCCCGATGTACGCACATAATACACGCCCACTTGGACTTTTACTTTTAAACACACCCACTTGGACTTTTGCAAGCCTCATTTGCATAACTACAAAAATGGTCATAACTTGGCCAAAAATGCTTGTTTTTTAAAAATAAAAACGTTACTGTAATCTACATTGCAGCGCCTATCTGCTGCAATAGCAGATAGGGGTTGCAAAATCTGGTGACAGAGCCTCTTTAAAGTGATGTTTACAGAATTTACCAGAGGGCTCAGAGGTTATGTGTTAATGCCAGGAATACGATTCGGCATGATTTGTCCTTGTTGAGCGCTCTGATTGTTTACAATCACTGGGAGGGCCGCCAGAAGAGCGTCAGTGCTGGATCGAGCAAAAAGGGGATAGAGGGGGAAAGAACATGTGAGTACTAGTTGATTTTTTTTTTTATTTCAGGACATTTGCAGCCATTAGTAAAAAACGTTCACAACCCGGATAACCCCTTTTAACCCCTTTGCTGTGGGCAGTTGCGGATTAAGAAGACCACAGGCCCTGGGCTGTTACCCAAACTTGGGCCCCCCTTCCGCACCGCTGCCCTGCCGCGCCTTAACTATTGTTAACACTACCTCTTTGGGCAAGCATTAACAAATGGGTGTTACAAATCCCCTTGTCACAGGGCTGTGTCCCTACATACTGACAGTATCACACTGTGCAGGGACACATCCTCCTGATAAGGGGAATTGTCTATCAGTCCTGGACTGCAGAAAGACTTTTTGGGAAATACAAGGATTTCCTATAATAAACATGTCAGGAGAGGGGACAGATTCTCTATAAATCTATTGACTCACAGGTTACGACATCTCAAATTCTAGTAGTTTTTTCCCTCTTTTCTTCTCCATCCGGTCCAGAGCTCATGACGACTTCTCCTGGCCATGACCCATTTCTGCAGAATTTGCCAATCCGATGTCTTCAGCTCCTCACTTTTCCAACATTTCCACATCTATAAACGAAAATAAAATTATCATGGTGTCACATACTGTGCCCCTAAATATAATAGCACCAAACACTGCGCGCCTGATTATAATAATACCATACACTGTAAAACATCACATACACACAGCCCCCTGTACATAGTGCGACACACAGCCCCCTGTATATATCACACATCCCCCTATAGCTAGCACCACACACATCCCTCCCGTAGGGGCGTTACACACAGCCCCCTATAGATAGCGCCATACAGCCCCCCTGTAGAGAGCGCCACACAGCTCTCCCCCTCTTGTAAATAGCGCCACAGAGCCCCCCCTGTAAAGAGCGCCACACACATACCACTGTGGATAGCGCCATACAGCCGACCCCTTGTATATAGTGCTACACAGGCCTCCCCTTGTATATAGTGTCACCAGCGCTCCCCCCTTGTATATAGTGTCACACAGCGCTCCCCCTTGTATATAGGGCCACATAGCGCTCCCCCCTTGTATATAGTGCACACAGCTCTCCCCTCCCCCCTTGTATATAGGGTCACACAGCACTTCCCCGCATTGTATATAGGGCTACACAACGCTTCCCCCCCTTGTATATATTGTCACACAGCGCTCCCCCTTTGTATATAGGGCCACTTAGCGCTCCCGCCTTGCATATAGGGCCACTTAGCGCTCCCGCCTTGCATATAGGGCCACTTAGCGCTCCCCCTTGTATATAGTGCACACAGCGCTTCCCCTTTGTATATAGTGCCACACAGCGCTCACCTCCCCCCTTGTATATAGGGTTACACAGCACCCCCCCCCCTTGCATATAGGGCTACACCGTGCTTCCCCCCCTTGTATATAGGGCTACACAGCACTCCCCCCTTGTATATAGTGTCACACAGTGGTACCCTCCCCCTTGTATATAGGACCACCCAGCACTCCCCCTTGTATATAGTGTAATGGAGCACTCCTCCCCCCTCCTTGAATATACACAGCGCTATCCTCACCTAAAAAAAATATATATATTTAACTTACCTTGCCCCGTGGCGGCCGCTCCAGCTGGACGCATGTGAATCCTCTGTACTAGACGCATGCGCGGACCGGCGTGTTGCAGTACCTCATCACGCCGGCCTGCGCAGGGAGTCATCCCAGCGCCTTATAGGACTCCGGCTCTGGGAAGTCCTATGACACTAGGAGTCGCTGCCTCGCTGCGGGAAAATTGTCCCGTACTGAAAACATGTTTTCAGTACAGGACAGTAGTTCCGCGGAGAATCAGGGACTCCTAGCATCGTACATAACTATAATGCTAGGAGCCCGGCTGCCTGCAGTGTGTTCGGTCCGGGACTTGCGGCCGAAATACGTTCCGTCCATTATGGACGTAATGTGCTTGTGTGAATCCAGGGCTTATTCAGACGAACGTGATATACGTCCGTGCAACGCGCGTGATTTTCACGCGCGTCGCACGGACCTATATTAGTCTATGGGGCCGTGCAGACAAGTGCGTGATTTTTACTCAGCGTGTGTCCGCTGAAAAAAAGTCACGACATGTCCGTTCTTTGGGTCAATGGGTGCATGAAAACCACGCATGCCACATGGAAGCACTTCCTTGCGACCAGCGTGATTCGCGCAACAGCTGTGAAAAGGATGAATGAAAACAGAAAAGCACCACGTGCTTTTCTGTTTACAAACATCCAAACGGAGTGTCATAATGATGGCGGCTGCGCGAAAAGCACGCAGCCGCCCATCATACGGGGCTGACACACAGAGCTGTCAAGTGCCTTTTGCGCGCGCAAAATGCCGCGTTTTTTTGCGCGTGCAAAACACACGCTCGTGTGAATCCGGCCTTATGCACAGGTTTTTCCCCCTTTTTTTTTTTTTTTGTATTTGTCTATATACCAAGAGAAGTTCCGACCAGACACGATTGTCAAGACCTGCTTCCAATCCAGGAATTATATTACAGCAAATTAAAAACCATACTTTCAGCGCGGGTTACTCTATTTATCTACCGCTTCAAAACTTGATGATTAAAAAAATGGCTGCTAAATTTATAAGCCTTCTAACATCTTAAAAAGACAAAATGAAGTTAAAAAAGGATGCCAACATAAACTAAAAATATGGTAAATGTTAGTAACTATTTTGTGTTGTATAAGTTTCTGTCTTACAAGCAGATACATTCAAATTTAAAAAAAATTATAATTTTTCCACATTTTCTCAGAATTTTTGTGTTTTTCACAAAAAAACAAGGACTGTACTTTGTTAGTGGTAAAATGTTGTAGATACAATGTGTCACAAGAGAGCATTCTCAGAATCACTTGGGTAAATAAAAGAACCATAAAGTTATAACCATATAAATTGAGACATGTCAAGTTTGAAAAATTACGCACTGCCTTGAAGGCCAGGACTGGCTGCAGCGGGAAGGGGTTAAACACAAAACCTGGCTATCTCTATATAAAATCATTTGCATTTATATTTGTGGTTTTTATAACCATGGTTATAGGGGAGTGGTCTGATATAATAAGATCATGTATTCCCACCTGCATTGCTGTTTAGACACAAACACCTCATTTATCCTTGACAGCGACAAATGTACAGGGCCGTATTTACAGCTCACGCTGCCCTAGGACGCAGCCTGTTTTGGCCTTGTGGAGTAGTCCAATTTTTTTCAAATCTGATATGTCACTTTATGCGGTAATTACTTTGGAATGCTTTTATGTATCCAAGTGATTCGTGACACATTGTACTTTATGATAGTAGTAAAATTTGGGCATACATTCAATGTTTATTTGTTAAAAACACCAAAATTTTGATATTTAAATGTATTTGATTGTAAGACAGTTAAACCACACAATAATTACCAGTTAACCTTTACCATATGTCTACTTTAAAAAAAAAACTATGCCAACAAAAAATCCTCTTATTTTTCTAGGACGTTACAAGGCTTAACTTTAGCAGCGATTTCTCACAATTATAAGAAAATTACCAAAACCTATTTTTTTAGGAACCAGTTCAGTTCTAAAGTGGCTTTGAGTGGCCTATATATTAGAAACCACCCATAAATCGTCTTATTTTAAAATCTGCACCCTCAAAGTATTGAAAACAGCATTTAGAAAGTTTCTTAACCCTTTAGGCTTTTCACAGGAATTAAAGCAAATTGGAGGTGAAATTTACAAAATTTAATTTTTTGTGCCGAAATTTCTGTAACAGCAGGTTTTACCAGAGAAACGCAACTCAATATTGCCCAGATTCTGCAGTTTTTAGAAATATCCCACTTGTGACCCTAGTGTGCAATGGACTGAAACACAGGCCCCAGAAACAAGGGAGAACCTAGTGGATTTTGGGGCCTCCTTTTTATTAGAGTATATTTTAGGCACCATGCCAGGTTTGAAGAGGTCTTGTGGTGCCAAAACATTGAAAACACCCCAAAAAGACACCATTTGGCAAACTACACCCCTTATGGAATTTATCGAGGGGTATAAGGAGCATTTTGACCCCACAGGTTTTTGCTGAATTTAGTGGAATTAGGCTGTAAAAATGGGGTCATAAACTGCTGTTTATACACTCTGCTGGGCTCAGAATGGCAGGAGCGCTATTTGGCATGCAAACTTTGCTTGATTGGTTCTTCGGTGCCATGTCGCATGTGCAGAGCCCCTGAGGTACCAGTACAGTAGAAACAGTATTTTTTCCCAAAATATGTCGTTTTAGCTCCAAAGTTTTTATTTTCACAAGGGGTAATAGTGGAAAAGCACCACACAATTTGTTACTCAATTTCTCCCGAGTATGGCAATACTCTATACGTGGCCCTAATCTGCTGTTTGGGTACATGGCAGAGCTGAAATTGTAAGGCGCGCCATTTTGCTTCTAGAACGCAGATTTTGCTGGATTGGTGTTCCGACAGTGAATATACATTACCTCCAGCCAGGCCTTATGTCTATTCAGAATCCTGACCTTTCTGTAGCGTCTGTGTGATATTTACAGCAAGGCAAGCGTAATCTCGTTTTAAATGACAGGTTACATCGTAATCTCGCGAGATTACGCTTGCCTTGCTGTAAATATCACACAGACGCTACAGAAATGTCAGGATTCTGAATAGACCTAACGTCCTGGCTGGAGGTAATGTATATTCACAGTCAGGACACTTAAGTAACGTTATAGTGTGTTTATGTGGCTGCACATGGCGATATAGCTGTATCGCTATGTGCTGTGTAAATGAATGGGGAGAAGTGTATGATGCTGATTGGTCAGCGTCCTATACTTCTTTCCACAACGCCCACTTGGACATTAAGAAAGTCATTAGCATAAAGCTAAAATAGGTCATAACTCCGTAAAAAATTAGTTTTTCTAAATAAAAAACACTGCTGTAATCTATTCTTATTATTCCCTGATGTACTCTGCCCAGCTTACATATGCCACCACATTATAAACTGAAATGCCAGAAAACTCCAAACAAACTACTACCAAATGGCACTCCCTCCCTTCTGAGCCCTACACTGTCCCCAAACAGCAGTTTACTAAAACATATATGGCATCGCCACACCTGAAGGAACCCTTTTAACAACTTTTGGGGTATGTGTCTCCAGTGGCACAAGATGGGCAGAAGATATTAGAAACTGAATTGGCGTATCTGGGGGAAAAAAAACCCCGCAATTTTCACTTTGCACCATCCAGTGCACGTTCATTTATGAAAAAATACCTGTTTCCAAAATAGGGTCACTTCTCAGGGGTTTATTTTATTTCACATCAGAGCCTCTGCAATTGCAAACCAATACTTTGTAAGGCCTTATTCACATAAACGTGTGCATTTTGCGCGCGCAAAAAACATTGTGTCATTTGCGCGTTGCAGTTCCGTGTGTCATCAGTGTTTGCTGCGTGGCTGTGTGATTTTTACGCATATGCCATCCTTATCACAAGTGCTTCCGTGTGCTGCGCGTGATTTTCACGCACCCATTGACTTCAGTGGGTGCGTGATGCGCAAAAAACGGCCAAGTATAGGACATATCGTTAGTTTTACGCAGCGGACATACGCTGTGTGAAATTCATGGACTGTCTGAATGGCCCCATTGACTGACATAGGTCCGTGCGACGCACGTGATTTTCATGCGCGTATCACGGACGTTAAACACGTTCGCGTGAATAACGTTAAACCGGGAAACACTGTATAATAAAAGAACAGTTTTTCATGGTGTCACAAGCTGGGCACAACATATTGGATATTGAAATGGCATTTTTGGAAAAATTGCCATTTTCACTGCAACATAAAGTGCACATTAATTTCTGGAAAACACCTGTGGGGTTAACATACTCATTACACCCCTAGGTGAATACCTTGAGGGGTGTAGTTTACAAAATGAGGTCACTTCTGGGGGGTTTCCACTGTTTTGGTCCCACAGTGGCTTTGCAAAAGCGACATGGTGCAGAGAAACCAATCTAGCAAAATCTGCGATCCAAAAGCCAAATGGCGCTCCTTTCCTTCTGAGCCCTGCTGTGTGCCCAAATAGCAGTTCATGGCCACATATGGCATATTTATGTACTCTGGAGAAGTTGCTTTACAAATGTTGGGGTTCGGTTTCTCCTTTATTTGTTGAGAAAATAAAAAATGTTTAGCTAAAGCTATGTCTTATTGGGAAAAAAATAGTTTTTATTTTCACTGCCCAATTTTGATCTGTTAAACACCTGTGGGATCAAAATGCTCGCTGCACCCCTAGATGAATTCCTCAAAGGGTGTAGTTTCCCAAATGGAGTCACGTTTGAGGTGTTTCCACTGTAATGGTACCTTAGGGGCTTTGCAGATGCAATCCAGAAAAATCTGCGCTCAAAAAGCCAAATGGCGCTCCATTACTTCCAAGCGCTACCGTGTGCCCAAATAGCAGTTTATGACCACATATTGGGTATTTCCAGAACAGCAGAATCTGCGCAATAAAAACTGATTTGTGTTTCTCTGGTAAAACCTTGAAAAAATTGATTAAAATGAAATTTCTGCAAAAAAACTACATTTCTAAATTTCAACTCCACTTTTCTTTAATTCCTGTGAAATGCCTAAGGGGTTAAGAAACAATTTAAATGCTGCTTTGAATATTTTGAGGGGTAAAGTTTTTAAAATGGGGTGATTCTATGTTTGTGGTTTTTTTAACCATATATAGGCCCCCCTCAAAGCCACTTCAGAACTGAACTGGACCCTAAAAAATAGGCTTTTGAAATTTTATTGAATGTGAGAAACTTTTAAGCCTGGATACGTCCTAGAAAAATAAACAAAGTTCAAAAAGCAATGCCAATCACGACCTAACAGTTGATATGTCATGCTCGTTCGGATCCCCTACATGTGGTGGTACCACTCCAATCCAATTTCTGATGGAACATTTGGATTTGATGGATTCCTGGCACTTGCAGCATCTTGACTATCACGATTTCACTGCTTTTTCTCTCATGCTCATAATTCACTTGCACGTATTGATTACTGGTTGGTTTCATCTTCACTATTTTCTTTCATTGCTGATACCTGTATTCATAACATTCATATTTCTGACCATGCATTGTCCTTGAGACTCTTCTAATTTAATCCCATTACGCGTTTTAAACGCTGGAGGTTTCCATTCTATTGGTACCATTCCAATGAGTTTTGCCAAATTTTGAGGGTAATTGGGAATCTTATCTCAATGACGACAATATCGAACACTTAAATGACAACCTTTTCTGGTCCGCTTCTAAAGCTGTACTTAGAGGACAGATTATTGAATATGTCTCTAGAAAAAAGAAATTGCTTTTTCTGGCTGTTAGACAAGCACAGACGGCTCTTGCAGTGGCTTATAGTAGATACAAATTAAACGGAACACCCGATAATCGTCAGACCTACCTAGATGCCAAAACTGTGGCTGACGCACTAGCACATGAGAGAGCCCTTGCGAACTTAGACTATCAAAAACACAAATACTTTAGATGGGGTAATAAACCTGGCAGACTCCTCGCGTCTCTGACTGACTAGGCCCTTTAGAACAGCCACCAATGTGACAAAACTTAAGGACTCAACTGGATCTTTGATTACAGACCTTCAAACTATCCATGCCGAATTCGGCGCATTTTATAGTTCTCTTTATGAGACTGAGCCTACGGATTTGCATGAGCGAGTACAATTTTTAAAAGCGGCTAAAACGACCAAGTCATCTAGTGATCACCATGCGATTCTCAATTCCCCAATCACCTTAGAGGAAATACAGGCAGCTGTAAAATCCCTTAGGCTGGGTTCACACTACCTATTTTCAGGCGTATACGAGGCGTATTATGCCTCGATTTACGCCTGAAAATATGGTTCCAATACGTCGGCAAACATCTGCCTATTCATTTGAATGGGTTTGCTGACGTACTGTGCCGACGACCTGTAATTTACGCGTCGTCGTTTGACAGCTGTACCCAGGAGAACCCACATTAAAGTTTATGGGGTGTATATCTCCGGTGGCGCATGCTGGGCACAATATATACGACACTGAAATGGCATATATGTATAGAAAATTGCAAATCTCACTCTGCACCATTTGCTGCTCATTATCTTTTACACAATACCTGTGGGATCAAAATGCTCACTACACCTCTAGAAGAATGTCTTAAGGGGTGTAGATTTTAAAATGGGGTCACTTCTTGGGGGTTTCAACTGTACTGGTACCTCAGGGGCTTCTGCATTCACAACTTAGCACCAGAAAAGCTCCAGTAGGCCAAATGGTGGTCCTTCCCTTCTAAGCCCTGCCGTGTGCCCAGGCAGCAGATAACCGCCACATGTAGGGTAGTGCCGTATCCAGGAGAACCCACATTACAATTTATAGGGTGTATATCTCCGGTGGCGCATGCTGGGCACAATATATTGGACACTGAAATGGCATACACATATAGAAAATTGCAAATCTCAGACTGCACCATCTGCTGCGCATTACCTTTTGGACAATACCTGTGGGATCAAAATGCTCACTACACCTCTAGATGAATTCCTTGAGGGGTGTAGTTTCCGAAATGGGATGAGTTCTGGTGGGTTTCCATTGCTTTAATACCTCTGGGGCTCTGCAAATGCGACATGGCACCCAAAAACCAATCCAGCAAAATCTGGACTCCAAAGAACACATAGCGCTCCTTTCATTCTGAGACCTCCCATGGGCCCAAAAGGCAGTTTACCACCACAAATTGGGTATTGCCGCACTCAGGACAAATTGGGCAACAAAATGGGGTATTTTATTTCTTGTGAAAATAAGACATTTTGATCAAAAATGACATCTTATTTGAAAAAAATGCATTTTTTAAATTTCACAGCCCAATTCAAATACGTGCTGTGAAAAAACTGTGTGGTCAAAATGGTAACCACAACCATACATGTATTTCTTGAGGGGTGTAGTTCCCAAAACTTTTGGTGGATTCCTACTGTTTTGGCACCTCAACACCTCTTCAAACCTTTCATGCTGCCTAAAATATATTCTAATAAAAAAGAGGCCTCAAAATGCACTAGGTGCTTCTTTGCTTCTGGGGCCTGTGTTTCAGTCCACGTGCACACTAGAGCCATATGTGGGACATTTCTAAAAACTGCAGAATCTGGAAAATACATATTTGGTAGTGTTTCTCTGGTAAAACCTTCTGTGTTACAGAAAAAAATGGAATAAAATTGAAATTCAGCAAGAAAAATGAAATTTGCAAATTTCACCTCCACTTTGCTTTAATTTCTGTGAAATGCCTAAAGGGTTAAAAAAAAACAACTTTCTAAATGCTGTTTTGAATACTTTTAGGGGTCTAGTTTTTAAAATGGGGTGTTTTATGGGGGTTTCTAATACATAGGCCCCTCAAAGCCAGTTCAGAACTGAACAGGTACCTTAAAAAAAAGGCTTTTGAAATTTTCTTAAAAATATGAGAAAATGCTGTTTATGTTCTAAGCCGTGTAACGTCCAAGAAAAATAAAAGAATCTTCAAAAAATGATGCCAATCTAAAGTAGACATATGGTAAATGTGAACTAGTAACAGTTTTGGGTGGTATAACCATCTGTTTTACAAGCAGATGCATTTAAATTCAGAAAAATGCTATTTTTTTCAATATTTTCTCAAAATGTTGCCGTTTTTTACAAATATACACTGAATATATCGAACAAATTTTGCCACTAACATAAAGCCCAATGTGTCACGGGAAAATAAACTCAGAATCGCTTGGATAAGTTTAAGCATTCAGCAGTTATTACCACATAAAGTGAAATATGTCAGATTTCAAAAATGGGCTCTGAGCCTTAAGGCCAAAACAAGGCTGCGTCCTTAAGGAGTTAGGGAATAAAACTGCCATCAGACATGGCTTCGCTTTATCTACTGAATTTCACTCCTCTTATTGCCTCCCTCGTGCAATTCCTAAAATCGTGGCAACATTTATAAAATAGCTTTTTCAGGTCGTTGCCATCTGATTACGATGGTGATATTCCCTAAATTGCTTTACCCCATTCAAACGCTCCCGCTATTATTAAAAAAAACTGACATAAAACTCTTATGTAAGGCCTTCAGGACCTTCATTTGGGGGGGGGGGGGGGAATAGAGTAATCGCATCAGCCTTTTTAAAACTACAGCAATACAAATCGCTAGGTGGCTTTAATTTGCCTGACCTTCAATTGTGTAGCTTGGCGGCTAATGCCGATATGTGTATCTGGTTACGCAGGATGCCACATTTTGCCAACACGTACTTAGAAGCCCAATATTACCCACATATCACATTGGAGTCTTTGTTACATCTCTCTGATTTGTAACTCCCAGTGGGGGTACGAGACGTCCTAATTATCTGGACCACAATTCAAGCCTGGAGGCACCTGAGACACATATGTAAGCTAGATAGTAGACATTCAGTATTCCTGTCTTTCTGTGGAAATCCACGTTTTCAGGAGGGGCGGCTTCCAGCGACTTAAAGAGGCTCTGTCACCAGATTTTGCAACCCCTATCTGCTATTGCAGCAGATAGGCGCTGCAATGTAGATTACAGTAACGTTTTTATTTTTAAAAAACGAGCATTTTTGGCCAAGTTATGACCATTTTTGTAGTTATGCAAATGAGGCTTGCAAAAGTCCAAGTGGGTGTGTTTAAAAGTAAAAGTCCAAGTGGGCGTGTATTATGTGCGTACATCGGGGCGTTTTTAATACTTTTACTAGCTGGGCGCTCTGATGAGAAGTATCATCCACTTCTCTTCAGAACGCCCAGCTTCTGGCAGTGCAGACACAGCGTGTTCTCGAGAGATCACGCTGTGACGTCACTCACAGGTCCTGCATCGTGTCAGACGAGCGAGGACACCGGCACCAGAGGCTTCAGTTGATTCTGCATCAGCGTTAGCAGGTAAGTCGATGTAGCTACTTACCTGCAAATGCTGATGCTGCTGCAGAATCAACTGTAGCCTCTGGTGCCGGTGTCCTCGCTCGTCTGACACGATGCAGGACCTGTGAGTGACGTCGCAGCGTGATCTCTCGAGAACACGCTGTGTCTGCACTGCCAGAAGCTGGGCGTTCTGAAGAGAAGTGGATGATACTTCTCATCAGAACGCCCAGCTAGTAAAAGTAGTAAACACGCCCCGATGTACGCACATAATACACGCCCACTTGGACTTTTACTTTTAAACACACCCACTTGGACTTTTGCAAGCCTCATTTGCATAACTACAAAAATGGTCATAACTTGGCCAAAAATGCTCGTTTTTTAAAAATAAAAACGTTACTGTAATCTACATTGCAGCGCCTATCTGCTGCAATAGCAGATAGGGGTTGCAAAATCTGGTGACAGAGCCTCTTTAAGAGGTGTGATCTACTCAGGGATGCAATCTACTTGTAGACTTACTAGATCATTTACATTCCATATTGTCTTTCAGAGAGACTTGCCTCAAATTCCGAGCGTTAGAAGGTTCTCAGTTTGTCTATTTACAGGCTCGCAGCTATGTAATGCAAACTTTAACAGAAATTAAGACTGAATCTTTAGATTCCTGTATTTAAAAGAAAGCAAGGACTAAGCGAAGTTCTATCCGTTCCATTTATAGGTTTGTTAGACCTACCATAGAGTGGGACAAGCTCTAAGTGGCTACTGACATTCCTAATCTTGACGTAGAAGATGTTTTAAATGCTACATTGAAATTACAAAAGCCATCCCAGTTAGTAGTTATCAGGACATGGCCTTAATGATATTTCATAGAAAATACTGTCATGCCCATGGCCGCGGGCCGTCAGGCTCAATCACCTCCTGACGCCCGCAGCCATGGAACTGTGAGCGCTGGTCCCCATCTCCTCCTCAGGAGAAGCCAGCGCTCACTTCCGCTTCTCCCGGCCGGGTCCCATAGGGTGCACACTTGGGCCAGCGCGCGCACCTGAAATTAGTCAAAATTAGACCATGAGCCCCTGGACTATAAGAGGGGCCCAGCCCCTTCCTACCTTGCCTGAGCCTTGTTGTTGTTTCCCTAGTCTGTCTGTTTAGCAAATGGTCTCCTAAGTGTTTTCCAGTTCCCAGTGTTTCCCGTTCCTGCTACCTGTATCCTATGCTATCCTGGTCAAGTACCGTGTTGAGCTGAAGTCGAGCTGTGCTGTATACCACGCCTGTCCTGCTAACACCACGCCTGGTGCCTGCCCGCTGCCTACTACCAGCCGAGCCTGTCTTGCTACTGTCTGAGCTACCACAGGTACACTATACGAACTATAGACTGTGACCTGTGTCCTGTTTGCCAGCTGCCATAGCGTCAAGGCGGTATGGTACAGTGGGTCCACGTACACAACATGACACATACATTAGCCCTTGCATTCAGTCTAAGATGTCTCCAGGTTCTGTGTATATTTGTGCTAAATGTGGTTTCCCTAATGCAAACATGTTCCATAATCTCTGGGACTGCCCAAAAATGTGAGCATTGTGGGGGGTAGTACGAGACTACATAGATACTACCTTTTTGGTTTATCTCTACCTATTAATACAGAATGGGTATTATTTAATATATGGATGTCTGAGAGTGACCATGTCTAAACAAACACGACACTTTTTATGCTTTTGGGTGGCAGCTGTGAAAGAGTATATTACAGCATTGGTTGAACCCAGTATTGCCACAGTTATCCTTAATTCAGGCGAAATTTAAGTTTTTGTTCCAGATGGATTGGCTAAATGCCCTTACCGACAAAGAAAAATGTACAGAGCGTTTCTTTGAGGCATGGTCTCCGTTTATTACTACTCTCCCGCTCAATGTAAGACAGAGCTTGCGGTCCAAATTTGAACAAGCCAAATGTTTTCTTGAGGAAATTCTTCTGGGTAGAACACCAGTGTCCATCTCCAGTTGAGCCAATGTTGGGGGTTATACCATTTACCAACTATAATTATACCGGATGCCCTTGATGAACACAGTGGTGGGGGGATACTACTGTTCATGTTTATGCCTTTTATTTGATCTTTCATGCAAATTTTATATATGACAGAATACTCCTTGTTATTGTATTGAATAGGCAGTGTATTTCACACTGCATGTATGTTTTCTTTATTACTCTCTTGAAAAAATAATAAAAATAGTTGTTTTTTTAAAAAAGCAATGTCAACATATAGTAGATAGATATATGTGAAATGTTAATTAGTGACTCTTGTGTGGTCTAACGGTCTGTCTTACAAGCAGATACATTTAAATTTAAAAAATGCTAATTTTTTCAAATTTTCTCAGTGTTGGCGTTTTTCCACAAATAAACACAATGTATCGACCACATTTTACCTCTGATATAAAGTACAATATGTCCTGAGAAAACAGTCACAAAATTGCTTGGCTAGCTAAAAGCATTCCAAAGTTATTACCGCATAATGTGAGAAATAAGATTTGAAAAATTACTCTGTCAGGAAGGTCAAAAGTGGCTGCAACAGGAAGGGGTTAAACAAATTTTTCCTGTGTTCATAAATACCCTCACTTAGGCAGTTTGCTGCCTGGCCACACAGTGGGGCCCAAAAGAAACAGAGCTTCCTGTTGCTTTTAGGACATAAATTTAGCTTAAATTACTTGTAGGTCCCACTCCATGCCTGCAAAATATTTGAGCTGGCAGAATAATGTGATACCCCCAGAAGTGACAGTATTTTGAAAACTATACATCCCAAGATATTCATCTAGGGGGTATAGTGAGTAGTTTAAGCCCACATTTTGTTGCTGGAATGAATGCAAAGTCGGTGCAAAAAATTTAATTTTAAATTTGTTCCACGTATGCGGCATTTATACATAGTCTGCTGCCACACAGTGGGGCCCAAAATGAATGGAGCACCCTGTGGCTTTCAGGGCATTTGCTCTCATTAATACTAGGCCTCATTCTACATCTGCAAAGGGTTTGAGCTGGCAGAATATAGCACCCCCCAAAAGTGACCCTTTCCCTTGTGACATGGTGCTCCATCATGCTGGAAAAAGCCTTGTTAATCACCAAATTGCACCTGAATCATTAGGAGAATTGCTTATGGAGGATGTTTAGATACCATTCTTTATTTGTTGAAGTGTTCTTAGGAAAAATTGTGAGTGAACCCACTCTCTTGGATGAAAAGCAACCTCACATATGAATGGTCTCCGCATTCTTTACTGTTGGCACGAAACAGGACTCATGGTAGCACTCACCTTTTCTTCTCTAGACAATTATTCTTCCAGATGTTCCAAACAACCAAATATGCAACTACGCTCTCTACTCACTGAAATATCTCAACAAGGAGATGAACAACCGGAGCAGGTAAAAAAAGAGGTGAAATCCTCAACACCACAAAAAACAGAGACAAAATGATAGTTTTTTACCGCTCAGACGGTTGTAGATGTACAGTCTGAACTGTCCATCAAGGGTTTGACCTTCCCCTCAGCTAGTATGCAGAAAGAATGATCCAAATTTCCACTGGTGTGTATATCTCGCTGGTACTTGTGGTTCCACACAGAAGTGAAACTGCAGAAATGCAACTGCTTGCTGTGTATATCCTCGTACGTGATGTTCTAAATCTCCAACAAGGGAGAAAAAGGAGATAGTGCACTACCTTTTGGAAACTGCAAATTCCACGACTTTATTCCATACTTACAAAAATGGATATAGATAAAAGCATAAGATAAGCTCTTGTAACACGCCAAATAATGCAACCCGACCCTTGGTTTCGCCCTTCTGGCTTCCTCTGGGGCGAAACCCAGGGTCGGGTTGCATTATTTGGCGTGTTACAAGAGCTTATCTTATGCTTTTATCTATATCCATTTTTGTAAGTATGGAATAAAGTCGTGGAATTTGCAGTTTCCAAAAGGTAGTGCACTATCTCCTTTTTCTCCCTTGTTGGAGATTTAGAACATCACGTACGAGGATATACACAGCAAGCAGTTGCATTTCTGCAGTTTCACTTCTGAGTGGAACCACAAGTACCAGCGAGATATACACACCAGTGGAAATTTGGATCATTCTTTCTGCATGCTAGCTGAGGGGAAGGTCAAACCCTTGATGGACACTTCAGACTGTACATCTACAACCGTCTGAGCGGTAAAAAACTATCATTTTGTAGATGTTCCAAACAGTCTGGAGTCGGATTCATCAGCGAAAATAACTTTACCCCAATTTTCATGGCAAGGAATGACTTTGCAATTAATTGCAAATCATCTGATCACTCTTCATAACAGTCTAGAGTTAATGCAAATTGCCACTATAAGAAGCAAACTTTGTGAAAAGAAAAATGTCAGTCTCAAAACTTTTGGCCAGGTCTGTACAACTTGAGCATGTTCATAAAAGAAAGGGCTATATAATGTCACTTATTTTTTTTAAAAATGGACTGATCGTGCAATGTCTCAGCATAAAGAAGAACAAGGAGCCCTGTAAGTGATTATATGGCCCCCACAGAGCCCTTATCTCAACATCATCAAGTCTGTCTGGGATTACATGAAGGATTTGAGGAAGCCTACATCCACAGAAGATCTGTGGTTAGTTATCCAAGATGTTTGGAACAACCTCCATGCCGAGTTCCTTCAAAAACTGTGTGCAAGTGTATCTAGAAGAATTGATGCTGTTTTCAAGGCAAAGGGTGGTCACCCCAAATATTGATCTGATTTAGATTTCCCTCCTGTTCTTTCACTTATTTATTTTTTTACCAATTAACAAAGCACAAACCTTTCTATTTTTTTTTAAGCATTCTTACTTTGCAGCAGTTCTCCACAACTGCCTAAAGCTTTTGCACAGTAGTGTGTGTGTGTGTGTGTGTGTGTGTGTGTGTGTGTGTGTGTACATATATATATATATAAGTATTGGTACACCCCTTTTAATCATTGAATTCTGGTGTTACATTCAGTCTCGTTGCCGCAGGTGAGATCAAGATCAAGCACCTAGCGATGCAGTTTGCCTTTACAAACGTTTGTGAAAGAATCAGTCTTTAGAATGGGTCATTCTAAAGAGCTCAAGTCCGTTCATTAAATTTCTTCTTTCTTAGATATTACACGATCAACTGTTAATGGTGTTATTGCAAAGCGGAAGCATTTGGGTACCCTAGCAACTCCGCCACTCCGTGTTAGAGTGTAGTCGTGGAGCGCTGAGGCGCATAGTACTCAAAAGTCGCCAATGCTCTGCTGACTCAAAGTTCCAAACCACCTCTGGAATTAACATCCACCCGGGAGCTGGATGGCATGGGTTTCCATGGCCGAGCAGCTGCATGCAAGACTACATCACCAAGCACAAAAAAGCGGGGTTTTTTTTCGGAGTTGCGATTTTTGTGACGGATTTGTATTTTTTCCACCACCAATATCGCAACGTTTGGTATTTGTTGCAGGTTTTACCTCCCATTTAATTTAGTTTGGGAAAACCCGGAACTGAAAAGCAGCAATTTTAAAGCATAAATTGACAAGCTGCGAATTAAAAACCGCACAGCAGTTTAATTTTATGAACAGATTTGTTCAAATCTCATTCACTCTACTGCTACTGTATTAGGCCCCATGCACACGACCGTAAAATCGCCTGTAATTACGGACCGCACGTAATTACAGGCCAATTCAGTTTTATTGGCCACAGACACCTTTCCGTATCGCTACCGATGGGTGTCCGTGCCGTAAAACAGTGCCGGGAATTATGGAGCATGTCCGTTTTTTTGTTTTACGGACCGTGCTCCTATACTTTGTATGGGAGCGCGGCCCGAAAACGCAGGCGGCCGTCGGCAGCCGGCCGTGCCCGCAATTATGGGCCGGGATTACGGGCACGGCCATGTGCATGGGGCCTTACACTGCAGATTTTTCTGCAATAAAATCGGTTGTGGAAAATCCGCAGTGTTTACGCTATGTTTGAACATACCCTGAAGGTTAGGAATGAGGTGGGATGGAGTTGAGTCAAGTGTACATGTGATGAGGTGTGATTTGGAGAGTAGAGTGGAAAGCTTTCTATTAGTGTTGGGGAAGGAGCACAAAGCAGATGTGGAGAGGGGTTGCGGGGACTGAAAGTTGAAGCTTTCTCAAATGTTGATTTTGAGTTTAAAATGTGTGACAAAGTCCTCAGGTGTGAAGAGAAATATAGTAGGGGCACTGGAGGATGGAATAGGTAGTTAAAAGTGTTGAATAATTATTTGGTGCTGTGGGACAGAGAATATATAACAATAGTGAAGTAGCCTTGTTCAGAGGAAGTGAGTGCAGATTTGATGTTGAGAAGAGCTTCTTTCTATGTTTTGAAGACTTACTTGGAGTGGGCTTTCTTTCAACGTCGCTCTACAACCCTTCGTCAGATTGGCCAGGACAGCCTATTGACTCTTCGAGTTCTGTTGTGAGAGGGGCAACTGAGATGGGAGCTGAAGCAATTGTGGGGTTACAGAAGACCGTTCTAATGTAATGTTGTCTATTCCACACAGCGCATGCCGTGCACCTGCATCACAAAAAGTAAAGACTTTTTTTTATAAAAAGCCAATTTAACTTTTTTTTTTTAAGCACAAAATACATACATTTAATTTAAAAAAAATGCTGCAAAGGTTTACGCAGCCTTTAGAGTAGGGGCACACCATGTAAACCCTGCAGATTTTCTGCAAAGGCTTTTATTGCGTAAAATCTGCAGCATAGTACAATAGCAGAAAAGTGGATGAGATTTGAACAAATCTCATCCGAGCACATAAATTGACCTGCAGTGCGTTTAGTTTTAAGCCGCGTCATATAAATTTATGCTGCAGAATTGCTCCTCTTCCTTTCCGGGTTTTCCCCATTGAATTCAGTGGGAGGTAAAACCCGCAACAAATAGGCACTGACACTCCAGTCTTGCCGGTCAGTGGACCATCGCCGCTGATTTAAGCAATTAACCTCATAAATGCGGCGACCGATTGCGATCGCCGCATTTAAGGGGTTTGACGCATATCAGCAGCCCCCACTAAGTGATTGTGGGGGCTGCCGATGCTTGTTGTGGCAATCGGAGGCCAGACAATGACCTCCGGATTGCCATGTGCGGAAGCCTAGGTCCTCCGAGGCTTCCTGTCATTGTGACTGTCACGTCACAATGACCGTTAGAATAGTCTAAATGTCCCCTAGTGGGAAAATTTAAAATGTTATAAAAATGTTATAAAAAAAAGTGTAAAAATAAAAGTTGTTATATAAACAAAAAAATCCTTTTTTTCCTATAAGACTTTCATTATAGAAAAAAAAATGAACACATTAAAAAAAAGTACACATATTTTGTATCGCCGCGTTCGTAACGACCCCAACTATGTTTTTCCTGCACGATGAACACCCCAAAAAAAAATCAATAAAAAACCACCAGAATCGCTATTTTTTTTTGGTCATCACCCCTCCCAAAATAGAGAATAAAAAGTGATCAAAAAGTCACATGTACCCGAAAATATAACCAATAAAAACTACAACCTGTCCCGAAATAAACAAGCTCTGACTAAAAAATAAAAAAGTTATGGCTTTCTGAATATGGTGACACAGAAAATAAATTATTTTATAAAAAAGTGATTTTATTACGCAAACGCTGCAAAACATAAAAAAAACCTATATACATATGGTACTGCCGTAATCGTACCGACCCGCAGAATAAAGTAAAATTGTCATTTATAGCACACGGCGAACGCTGCAAAAAATAAACTAAAAAACATTGTCAGAATTGCTTGTTTTTTGTCACCCGGCTTACAAAAAAATGGAATAAAAAGTGATCAAAAAAATCGCATGTACCCCAAAATGGTACCAATGAAAAGTACAGATTGTCCCGCAACAAATAAGCCCTCACACAGCTCCGGTGGTGAAAAAATAAAAAAGTTCTGTCTCTCAGAATATAGTGATGCAAAATGTGCAGAGTGTTCCAAAATTGGATAAGATCGGGCGCCATTTATCAGTGCGACACCGGCCACATATCTATGAATTATTATTTATTTACCGCATTATTATACCTTCTTATTATGCCCTGATGTACTCCGCACAGCTTACATACGCCTCCACATTATAAACTGAAATAGCAGCAATACCCCAAACAGAACTATTAAGAATCAAAATCTGCAAACCAAAAGCAAAATGGCGTCCCTCCCTTCTGAGCCCTGCAGCATGCCCAAACAGCAGTTTGCGCCCACATATATGGCATCGCCATACCCGGGAGAATCCGCTTAACGTTTTATCAGGGATTTGTCTTCAGTGGCACAAACTGGGCACAACATATTTTGCACTAAAATGGCATACCAGTGGAAAATTGCAATATTCACACCATCCGCTGTGCATTAACCCCTTTGCGACTATGACTTAATAGCACGTCCTGGTGCGGGGGTTGATGTATGGAGCGGGCTCACGTGCTGAGCCCTCTCCATACGCTGTGGGTATCAGCTGTGTATTACATCTGACACCCAGGACTAACGGACAGGAAGAGCGATCGTGCGGTTACAGAAGCCTGTAAAAATAACAATATACTGCAATACATTAGTATTGCAGTATATTGTACCAGCGATCCAATGATCGCTGGTTCAAGTCCCCTAAGGGGACTCATAAAATGTGTAGAAGAATTAAAGTTATTAGTAGTGAGAGAGAAAAAAGTTTAAAGTTGAAAAACCCCCCTTTTACCATTTTCTTCTAAAGTAATGTAAAAAAATAAACAAAATGACGCCCGTAAAAGGCCGAACTATTACAATATACCATTATTTAGCTCGCACGGTGAACACTGTAAAAAACGTAAATAATTTAAACTGCCAAAATCGGTTTTTTTGTCACCTTAGCTCTCAAAAAAAAAAATGTAATACAACTTTTTGATCACTTTTTATGTACCAAAAAATGGTACCAATAAAAACTACAGCTCGTCCCGCAAAAAATAAGACCTCCCACCGCTCAATCAACCAAAAAATAAAGTTACGGCTCTCAGAATGTGGTGAAACAAAACTATTTTTATTTTAACAAAGATTTTTCTTTGTAAAAGTAGTATACTATAAAAAAAAAAACTATAAATTTGGTATCACCGTAATTGTATTGAGCCGCTGAATAAAGTAACGTTTTTCGTTTTTACCGCACGGCGAAAGCTGTAAAAACGAAAACCCCAAAAAATGGAATCAGATTTTTTTTCCTTTATCAGCCCGCAAATAATTTTTTTTTTCAGTTTCCCAGCACATTTTATGGCACTTTAAATGGTGTCAATAGAAACTACAATTCCTCCCGCAAGAAATAAGCCCTCACACCGCTCTACTGACGGAAAAAGAAAAAAGTTATGGCTCTTGGAAGGCGGGGAGTGAAAAACGAAAATAAGAAAGCAAAAAATGGATCAGTCCTGAAAGGGTTTCTAATGAATAAAATGTATGTGGGGTATTTCCGTACTCGGGAGAAATAACTTTTTCAAAAATCTTTTTTGTTTTTTTTTTTCCTCCTTTTATCCCTTGTGAAAAAGAGAAAATTCAACATTTTAGTGGTAAAAATTGTGATATTCAAACGTGACATGCCACCGAAAACCAATCCAGCAAAATCCGTGCTCCAAAATCCAAATGGCGCTCCTTCCCTTCTGAGCGCTGCCATGGGTCCAATCAGCAGTTTATTACCACATATGGGGTATTGCCGTAATCAGGAGAAAATGCTTTACAAATGTTGTGGATCTTTTTTTTCCTTTAATACTTGTAAAAATGTAACATTTCTATGCTTTTTCAGAAAAAAAAGTCAATTTTCATTTTCACGGCCTAATTCCACTAAATTCTGCAAAAAACTTGTGTGGTCAAAATGCTAACTAAATCCCTAGATAAATTCCTTGAGAGGTGTAGTTTCCAAAATGGGGTAACTTTTGGGGTGTTTCCACTGTTTTGGTCCATCCAGGGCGTTGCAAATGCGACATGGCACCGAAAACCATTCCAGCAAAATCTGTGCTCCAAAATCCAAATGGTGCTCGATCCCTTCTGAGCCCTGCTGTGGGTCCAAGCAGCAGTTTATTACCAAATATGGGGTATTGCCGTAATCGGGAGACCTTGCTTTACAAATGTTGGGGTACATTTTCTTCGTTATTCCTTGTAAATATTAAAAATATCTGTTTTTTCAGAAAAACAGTAGATTTTCATTTTTACAGACTAATTCCAATATATTTAGCGAAAAACCTGTGTGGTCAAAATGCTAACTATACCCCTAGATAAATTCCTTGAGGGGTGTAGTTTCCAAAATGGGGTAACTTTTGGGGTGTTTCTACTGTTTTGGCACCACAAGACCTCTTCAAACCTGACAAGGTGCCTAAAATATATTCTAAAAAAAAGGAGGCCCAAAATCGACTGGGTGCTCCTTTGCTTCCGAGGCCTGTGTTTCAGTCCAGTAGCGCACTAGGGCCACATGTGGGATATTTCTAAAAACTGCAGAACCTGGGCAATAAAATATTGAGTTGCATTTCTCGGGTAAAACCTTCTGTGTGACAAAAAAAAATGTATTACAAATTAATTTCGGCAAAAAATAATAAAATTTGTAAATTTCACCTCTACTTGGCTTTAATTCCTGTGAAACGCCTAAAGGTTTAAAACACTTTGTGAATGCTGATTCGAAAACCTTGAGGGGTGCAGTTTTCAAAATGAGGTGACTTCTGGGCATTTTCTAATATATAAGGCCCACAAAGCCACTTCAGATCTGAACTGGTCCCTGAAAAAATGGCCTTTTGAAATTTTCTTTAAAATATGAGAAATTGCTGCTAAAGTTCTAAGCCTTGTAACGTAACGTCCTTGAAAAATAAAAGGACGTTCAAAAAGCGATGCAAACATAAAGTAGACATATGGGAAATGTTAACTAGTAACTATTTTGTGTGGTATTACTATCTGTTTTACAACAGATATGTCTTAAATTTAGAAAAATGCTAATTTTTGCAAATTTTTTCTAAATTTTGGTGTTTTTCAGAAATAAATACCGAAATTATCGATCAAATTTTTTCACTAACAAAGTACAACCTGTCACGAGAAAACAATCTCTGAATCACTTCGATAGGAAAAAGCATTCCGATGTTATTACCACATAAAGTAACACATGACCGATTTGAAAAAATCGGCTGTGTCCTGAAGGCCAAAACAGGCTGGGTCCTGAAGGGGTTAAAAAAACAAACTGAAAAAACACCACTTTTTGTTTAACCCTTTCAAGACCGAGCTCATTTTGGCCTTCAGGACCAGCCCCATTTTTGCGATTCTGACATGTGTAAATTTATGTGGTAATAACTCTGGAATGCTTTTGCCTATCCAAGCGATTCTGATATTGTTTTCTCGTGACATATTGTACTTTATGTTAGTGGAAAAATTTAGTCAATAAATTCATTGCATATTTGTGAAAAAACACCCAAAATTTAGAGAAAATTTGCAAAACTTATGATTTTTCTAATTTTAAATGTATCTGCTTATAAAACAGATAGTAATACCACACAAAATAGTTACTTTTTCACATATTCCATAGGCCTACTTTATATTTGCATCGTTTTTTGAACATTATTTTATTTTTCTAGGACGTTACAAGGCAATTTCTCACATTTTCAAGAAAATTTCAAAAGGCGATTTTTACAGGGACCAGTTCAGTTCTAAAGTGGCTTTGAGGGCCTTATGTACTAGATAGACCCCATAAATCACCGCATATTAAAAACTGCACCCCTCAAAGTATTCAAAACAGCATTCAGAAAGTTTATTAACCCTTTAGGCGTTTCACAGGAATGAAAGCAATGTAGAGGGGAAATTGCCAATTTATTTTTTTTTTGCTGCAATTCATTTGTAATAAAATAAAAATCTGTAACACAGAAGGTTTTACCAGAGAAATGAAACTCAATATTTATTGCCCAGATTCTGCAGTTTTTAGAAATATCCCACATGTGGCCCTAGTGTGATAATGGACTGAAATACCGGCCTCAGAAGCAAAGGAGCACCTAGTGGATTTTGTGGCCTCCTTTTTTTAGAATATATTTTAGGCACCATGTCGGGTTTGAAGAGGTCTTGTAGTGCCAAAACAGTGGAAATCCCCCAAAAGTGACACGGTTTTGGAAACTGCACACCTCAAGGAATTTATCTAGAGGTATAGTTAGCATCTTGACCCCACAGGTCTTCTGCTATATTTATTGGAGTTTGCCTGTGAAAGTGAAAATCGACTTTTTTTCTGAAAAAATATAAAAAAAAATATTTGCAAGGAATAAAGAATAAAAAGCACCCCAAAACTTGTAAAGCTACTTCTCCCGATTACAGTAATACCCCATATGTGGTACTTAACTACTGTTTGGACCAACGGCAGAGCTCAGAAGGGAAGGAGCGCCATTTGGATTTTGAAGTGCTGATTGTGCTGGATTGGTTTTTAGTGCCATGTCGCGTTTGCAACACCTTGGAGGGAGCAAAACGGTGGAAAACCCCCAAAAATGACCCCATTTTGAAGACTACACCCCTCAAGGAATTTTTCAAGGGGTATAGCATTTTGATCCCACAGTTTTTTTGCTGAATTTAGTGGAATTAGGCCGTGAAAATGAAAATCGACTTTTTTCTGAAAAAACATAGAAATGTTTAATTTTTACAATGAATAAAGGAGAAAAATCACCCCAAAATTTGTAAAGCAATTTGTCCTGATTACAGCAATACGCCATATGTGGTAATAAACTGCTGTTTGGACCCACGGCAAGACTCAGAAGGGAAGGAACAATATTAGGCTTTTGGAGCTCAAATTTAGCTGGAATGGGTTTTGGGTGTCATGTCGCATTTGCAAAGCCCCTGAGGTACCAAAACAGTGGAAACCTCCCAAAAGTCCCTTTAGGGGACTGGAACGAGCGATCATTAGGTCACTGGTACAATACACTGCAATACTAATGTATTGCAGTATAATATCATTTTTACAGACTCCTGTAACAGCGCGATCACTGTTCCTGTCCATTAGTCCAGGGTGTCATCTGTAATACACAGCTGACACCTGCAGAATATGGAGCGGGCGCAGCGCATGAGCCCGCTCCATATATTTCCCCCCGCACCACGACATGCTATTAAGTCGTAGTGCGCGAAGACGTTAATGCGCAGCGGATGGTGCAAAGTGAAAATTTTCCGCTGATATGCCATTTTAATGCACAATATGTTGTGCCCAGTTTGTGCCACTGAAGACAAATACCTCATACAATGTTGAGCGGGTTCTCCCAGATATAAAATATCATATATGTGGACGTAAGCTGGTGTTTGGGCACGCTGTGGGGCTCAGAAGGGAGGGAGCGCCATTTGGCTTTTGGAGCGCAGATTTTGCTTGGTAACTTTTCTGTTTGGGGTTTTGCTGGTATTTCAGTTTATGATGTGGGGGTATGTGTAAATTGGGCAGAGTACATCAGGACATAAGAGGGTATAATAATTTGGTAAATAAATAAAAATCCGCAGATATGTGGCCAGTGTCGCACTTATAAATGGTGCCCGATCTTATCCGCTTTTGGACACTGCACAATTTCTGTCGCTATATTCTGAGGGCCAGAACTTTTTTTATTTTTTCTTCACCGGAGCTGTGCGAGGGCTTATTTGTTGCGGGACAATCAGTAGTTTTCAATGGTACCATTTTAGGGTACATGTGATTTTTTTTTTTTATCACTTTTTATTAGATTTGACAAAAGAACTAATGCTGACAATGTTTTTTGTCTTTTTTTTTTTTGACACTTTTCACCGTGCGCTATAAATGACATTTCACTTTATTCTGCAGGTCGATACGATTACGGCGAAACCAGATGTATATAGTTTTTTTTATGTTTTTTGGCGTTTGCGTAATAAAATCACTTTTCTATAAAATTATTTCTTTTTTGTGTCACCATATTCTGAGAGCCATAACTTTTTTTATTTTTCAGTCAAAAAAGCTGTGTAAGGGCTTGTTTTTTGCGGGACGGTTTGTAGTTTTTATTGGTACAATTTTGGGGTGCACGCGACTTTTTGATCACTTTTTATTCTATATTTTTGGAGGGTTGATGACCAAAAAAATAGTGATTCTGACAGGTTTTTTTTATTTATTTTTTTTGCGCTGTTCACCGTGCGGGAAAAATAATATTATAGTTTTATAGTTTGGGTCGTTGTGAACGCTGTCATACCAAATATGTGTACTTTTTTTTTTTTTTACATTTTCATTTTTTTCCTGTAATAAAAGACTACTTATAGGAAAAAAAAGCACTTTTGTTTTTTGTAACTTATAACTTATTTTTACACTTTTATAAAACCTTTTTATTACTATTTTTTTTTTACTTGAACACCTGCAGCACTGATCGTTGCTATAATACGTTACACTACCTAGGATGTGTAACGTATTATAAACGGTCAGTGTGACGCTGAGAGTCACACTGACAGGAAGCTTATGAGGACCGGCCTCCGGCTGGTTCTCATAGGCTGCTGTGCATGGCAGACCCGGGGGCTGTTATATGGCCCCCGGTTTTGCCTTATAACCGATTGCAGCACCTGCAATCGGTCCCCGGGAAAGTTTGTTATAGCAACAAACTTTCCAGTTTGTTGTAGTAACAAACTTTCCAGTTCGTTGCTACAACAAACTTTCCCTGCGATCACATGACCGGGACCTGAACCAATTAGGTCCCGGTATTGTCTCCGGGACTAGAGGCAGGGGATAACAGCGCGATCCGGGTGTCAGCGCTACTCTGAGACACCCGGATCGCGCTTTTAACACCCACCGTGAATTCACGTCGGCGCTGCACAGAGCCCAGCAAGCGCCGACGTGAATTTACTGTGGGTGGTCGGAAAGCGGTTAAAAATAATAAAAAGGTTCATACTTCCCCCGGGCTGTTGGCAAGGCCACGAGATCATCTGTTCTGAGCGCAGCCCAGCCTCTGGGATAACATTTCATCCCATGTGACTGCTGCAGCAAATCACAGGCTGCAGCAGTCACATGGACAGCAGCATCATTCCAGGGGGCCGGGATGTACTCTGAGCAGAGGGACACGTCGCTATGACAATGGAGGTAACGGGGTAAGTACGATTTTTTTTCCTAGCCGTATTTCTGCAGTGGAGGTTCCGCCTGAAAAACTGCATCACAATTCAGTGCGGTATTTCGGCCGAAATTTCCTGTGGCTTCAGGACGAATACGATACGCTGTGTAAAAGTACGCATCTGCCCTGTGTACTTGCCCTTAAAGGGGTTATCCAGTATGTGAATTTTTTTCTTTTTAGGGAGCTCCCTCTGAAAACCCACGCCCCCCCACAATGCGATCGGGGGGTGTTGATGGTTGTCATGGCAGTCTAGGTGCCTAATGAAGGGCTGAAAAGAAGCCTGTCAAAATCTGACAAACTCATATGTAGTGCAATCGATCCAACGATCGCTGGTTCAACGTCCCCTAAGGGGAGCTGTTTAATAAAGTTTTCTTTAATATCCCAAAAAATTAACAGAAGTAATATCGCCCTGTCCGTAAACGTCCAAACAATTACAATATAACTTTATTAAAACCACACGGTGTACCCTGTAAAAAAAAATATATAATTTTGAAACGCCTTAGCTCCCCAAAAATAATAAAAAAGTGGTCAAAATGGTACCAATAAAAACTACGGCTTGCTGTGCAAAAAATAAGCCCTCCTACCGATCAAACGACGGAAAATTGAAAGTTTATGGCTCTCAGAATGTGGCGACCCAAAGCAAATTTTATTTCTAACAGATACATTTTTTGCTATGTAAAAGTGGTAAAACATAAAAACACTATATAAATCTGGTATCGCTGTAATTGTATCAACCCTTAGAATAAAGGTAACAGATATTTTTTTCTTGCACGATGAACGCTATAAATACGAAACCCAAAAAACAATAGCGGACTGATGTTTTTTGCCCATTTCACCCTACAAAGATTATTTTTTTCGTTTCCCAGTACATTATATGGTAAATTAAATGTAGAAACATTCCTCTAGAATATTTAATAGGAAGCCCCAATAGGTATAGACAAATACTAAATCGGTGCTAAATAATTACAAAAGGAAAAAGCAAAATACATCCTAGGACAGGGGTCTCAAGCTCGCGGCACGCGGGCTGCAATGCGGCCCCTGGGGCTGTCATCTGCGGCCCGCGGGACACAGAGCCGCTAGTATCGGCTCTGCTCCGAGACTATGGAATTCCCTGACATCGCTGTCCACATATGAACAGCGATGTCTGGGGCTTCCCCAGAGCCGGAGTCCCGAGCAGAGCGCTGGTGTCGGCTCTGCTCCGGGACTCTGTGGAATTCCCTGACATCGCTGCCCATATATGGACAGTGTGTCAGGGTCTTCCCCAGAGCGGAGTCCCGGGCAGAGCGCTATTATCGGCAGATAATAGATATCGGCAGATAGAAGAGCCTACTAGCGCTATGCCTGGGACTCCAGCTCTGGGGTTGCCCCTGACATCTCTGTCAATATATGGACAGTGATGTCAGGAGCAGAGCTGGAATCCCAGGCAGAGTGCCAGAAGCGGCTCTGCTCTGGGACTCCAGCTCTGGGCAAGCCCCGACATCACTGGGGCAGCCTCTACAGAGGGCACAGGGGCAGTCTCTACAGAGGGCACAGGGGCAGTCTCTACAGAGGGCACTGTGGCAGCCTCTACAGAGGACACTGTGGCAGCCTCTACAGAGGGCACTGTGGCAGTATCTGAAGAGGACACTGGCATTATCTAGGGGTGTGTTGCATTATCTACAGAGGGCACTGTGGCCTTATCTACAGAGGGCACTTTGGCCTTATCTACAGAGGGCACTGTGGCCTTATCTACAGAGGGCACTGTGGCCTTATCTAGGGGTGTGTTGCATTATCCACAGAGGGCACTGCGGCAGCATCCTCAGAGGGCACTGCGGCAGCATCCACAGAGGGCACTGCGGCAGCATCTAAAAAGGGGCTGCCCAATCTTGACGTGTGCTAACTTAGCCGCCGGACTGCATTTAGCGACACTTAAACTGGAAAGCTGGATTGTTGAAATAAGCACGTGGAGAAATATCTCAAATTTTAAACCTAGCGCTATTATTATAGTAATGTAGTATTGTAGTAATGTAGTATTATTATTATAGTAATATAGTGTTCTAGTAGTTCAAATAACTAATTGATTAACAATAATTTTGTATTGTATCAAATTTGAAAGTAATGCGGCCCGTCAACTTCCCATTTTTTCTATATGCGGCCCACTTACCCGGCCGAGTTTGAGACCCCTGTCCTAGGACATATCCAGCATACAATGCGGTAGAAAAAAATCGTATAGAACTTTTTCTTCTAATGCATCTAAACACTTTAGTTTTATGCATCAAGGCAATATCAGCAGGGTTAATAAATCAGTGCGAGGTGGTGATCATAGGAGAGCACTACTAAATCGTGAGGGATACTGGATTCTCATGTTGAATACGATAGTCCCCAATGGTCTTAATGTAAGAAATGATCTTATTATGAACTATTAATACGCCATATATTTTTGTATTTGGTCTGTGATTTTATAGTTATATATTTATACATTTTTGTACGTTTTATATGTCATTCACTTTTGTGATCATTGTATATACCTGATCAGAGTGGGTGTTTTCTCTTTCCTGGCTGTTATTTCAGCCACATACACTCATTCCCTCTCCTATCTGAGTAATGGCTCTTGTGAGCTAGAAACGCGTCCGAGGACGGACGTTTTATGTATTGTGTCCACGTTAAGCTGTTCAGCCTTCCGCTGGCTATCTAAATAAATAAAGAAGATTTATTTTCCAAATTCCATAAGGAGTGCTGATCTTTTCCTCTTGAATGCTGTTCCTATAGCGTGGAGATCGCTGTCTTCTTCATGCACCTGGGAGGGTGAGCTGACATTTCTATTCATTTATTGCTTCATATAGAACTTTATTCACTGAGAAAAAACAATACCATTTCCCATAAGGCTATTGCCTAATAAGATAAATACAATTTAAAACACCCCTCCTGACCAGGAAGATGCAGAAAAATGACTCCACATTTACATGCGTGTCACAAAGGGTCTGTGGAAGCAGGACAATATCTATAGTTCGTATAGGTACCTGTGGCAGCTCGGACAGCAGTAAGGCAGGCTTGACTGGGACTAGGCAGCAAGTAGACGTCAGGCGAGGTGAAGCCGGTCAGACGTAGGATACAGCACGACACGACTTTGGCATAGCACAGTGCTCGACCAGGATGGTATGGAGTGCAAGGAACAGGAACTGAAACAGGTACAGGAACAGGAAACAGGACACACTAGGAGGCCATCACATAGACAAACTTGGGAAACCTCAACAACGCTCAGACATAGAAGCAGGGGGCTGGACCCCTCTTATAGTCCAGGCTACTCACGGGTTCAAAGTTCATCAAATGTCTGGTGCACGCGGTGCCCCTTTAAGAACCTGGGCTCATGTCCTTCTTGGTGATGTTAGAGATGGGAGAAGTCAGTGAGGAGAAGTTTGGAATAAATTGCCTGTAAATATTGGCGAATCCCAAAAAGCGCTGTATGGTCCCCAAGCCTTGAGGGTGTGGCCATTCCAGGACAGACTTTACCTTCTCAGGATCCATCTCGAGACTTCGATTTGAGACGATGTAGCCCAGGAAGGGTAGAGCATCTCTGTCAAACACGCACTTCTCCAACTTGGCGTACAGATGATTCTCCCTTAACCGTAGCAGAACTTGACGGACATGTCTCTGATGCGTCATAGGATCTGGAGAAAAAATCAAGATGTCATCAAGGTAGACTACAACACAAACCTAGAGGAGGTCACGGAAAATGTTATTAACAAACTCATGGAAGACCGCGGGAGCATTACACAGGCCGAAGGGCATTACTAGACACTCCTAGTGACCATCATGGGTGTTAAAGAGGCTCTGTCACCAGATTTTGCAACCCCTATCTCCTATTGCAGCAGATAGGCGCTGCAATGTAGATTACAGTAACGTTTTTATTTTTAAAAAACGAGCATTTTTGGCCAAGTTATGACCATTTTTGTAGTTATGCAAATGAGGCTTGCAAAAGTCCAAGTGGGTGTGTTTAAAAGTAAAAGTCCAAGTGGGCGTGTATTATGTGCGTACATCGGGGCGTTTTTAATACTTTTACTAGCTGGGCGCTCTGAAGAGAAGTAACATCCTCTTCTGTTCAGAACGCCCAGCTTCTGACAGTGCAGATATGTGACGTCACTCACATGTCCTACATCGTGACGGCCACATCGGCACCAGAGGCTACAGTTGATTCTGCAGCAGCATCAGCGTTTGCAGGTAAGATCGACTTACCTGCAAACGCTGATGCTGCTGCAGAATCAACTGTAGCCTCTGGTGCCGATGTGGCCGTCACGATGCAGGACCTGTGAGTGACGTCACAGATCTGCACTGTCAGAAGCTGGGCGTTCTGAAGAGAAGAGGATGTTACTTCTCTTCAGAGCGCCCAGCTAGTGAAAGTATTAAAAACGCCCCGATGTACGCACATAATACACGCCCACTTGGACTTTTACTTTTAAACACACCCACTTGGACTTTTGCAAGCCTCATTTGCATAACTACAAAATCGGTCATAACTTGGCCAAAAATGCTCGTTTTTTAAAAATAAAAACGTTACTGTAATCTACATTTCAGCGCCTATCTGCTGCAATAGCAGATAGGGGTTGCAAAATCTGGTGACAGAGCCTCTTTAAATGTAGCCTTCCATTCATCACCCTGGCGATTCCCGACTAGGTTGTAAGCCCCACGCAGGTCTAGTTTAGAAAAAATTTTGCCTCCACATATACGATCAAACAGTTCAGAGATCAGTGGCAACGGATATTTATTCTTCACCGTGATCTGGTTGAAACCTCGGTTGTCGATGCAAGGACATAGAAGAACCCGGCTCTTGCCAGGGAGGAAGACTTTCGTATGAAGCCCCTCTCCAAGTTCTCTCACATAGGCAGACATGGACAGAGTCTCTGGCAAGGAGAAATGATATACCCTACCACGGGGAAGGGATGCACCAGGGATCAGTTCAGTAGGGCAGTCATACGCCCGATGTGGAGGCAATGTCTCCGCCTTCCTCTTGCTGAAGACGTCTGCAAATGCAGCATAATGACTCGGCAATCCTGCCAATGACCAAGGCAGAGAAGGCTGAGCTGAACGAATCTGCGCCAGGCAATGGCTTTGACACTCAGGGCCCCACTGGAGAACCTCTCCAGAATTCCAGTCCAGGACTGGGGCATGCACTCGGAACCAAGGCAGGCCTAGCAATACAGGGTTAACGGCTTTGGGTAGGACATAAAACGACAGAAGTACGGAGTGAAGGGCCCCTACTTGGTGCCTCAGCGGCTTGGTCACAGCTATAACTGGGTCTGGCAGAGGTAGTCTATTCACTGAGGCAACTGTCAACGAGCTCTCCAGAGGGGTGGTGGGTAACTGCAGAAGGTCCACCAGGTCACTGCGGATGAAATTGGCAGCGGAACCAGAGTCCAGATACGCAGAGACCTGATGTAAAGGATCTGCCAGACACAGCTTCTGTGTCGACGCCCGTGGGTAATCAGTCTGCACCTGCTCCTATGTCTGTGAGACTGACTCCATCTTCCACCACTCAGGATGGCAGGCTTAGGAGTGGGAGAGCCTATCACAGCCCGGCCAGACGGAGCTAGCTTCCGCCCACTGTCTATTTATACCTGCCTTTCCTGTTCCTCCTTTGCCTGTGATTCTGCTCTGCTTGTTTCCTGGCTCTGCTGCTGCTGCTTGAACTACTGATCCTCTGCTTGTTATTGACCATGGCTTACTGACCACTCTCCTGCTCAGCGTTTTGTACCTCGTGCACTCCTGGTTTGACTCGGCTCGTTCACCACTCTCGTTGCTCACGGTGTCTCCGTGGGCAGCTGCCCCGTTTCCCTAGCTTCTGCGTACCCTTGTCTGTTTGTCTGTCGTGCACTTACTGAGCGTAGGGAACGTCGCCCAGTTGTACCCTGTCGCCTAGGACGGGTCGTTGCAAGCAGGCAGGGACTGAGTGGCGGGTAGATTAGGGCTCACCTGTCTGTCTCCCTACCCCGTCATTACACCTGATGCGTTTTCTCACCGGACACTATGGTCACTGGTATGGACAATCTAGACGGAAGTCCATTCTTACTCAAGGTTGTCACTCCTAACAACCCTAGGCTTTGGGATCTTTGTGGACACAGGCGCACAAGATGGCCACCGAGGCCGCAATAAAGACAGAGTCCCGAAGTGCGTCTGCGTTGTCTCTCCTGGGTGGATAACTTACACTGGTCCAATATTACAGACATCTGAGGACAGCAGGGGTTGCTGCAAAGTAGGATCCAAACTGGGAAGGACTCCCTCCCGTCGAACCTCTTGGAGACGTTCTCGGATCCGTATATCAATCCAGGCGGACAGAAGGATGAGGTCATCCAGGGTAGACGGCAGATCCCAAGCGGCAAGTTCGTCCTTAATTTTAGGAGCCAGTCCATGCCAGAATGCAGCCACCAGGGCCTCATTTTTCCATAACCGCTCTCCCGCCAGGGTGCAGAAGTGGATGGCGTACTCACTCACGGAGGTGTCTCCTTGGCGTAGGTTAATCAAAGAAGCCGCTGCAGATGAGACCCGACCAGGCTCCTCAAACACCATATGAAAAGTTCAGAGGAAGGCTTGGAAGTCACGGGTCTCTGGTCCTTGTCTCTTCCAGATAGGGTTCGCTCATGCAGGAGCCTTGCTAGTGAGGAAAGAGATGATGAAAGCGACCCTTGCGCCATCAGACGAAAATGTCCTATTATACAGGCTGAAGTGGATCTGGCACTGATTCAGAAATCCCCGACAGGTACTTGCTGCTCCATCATAGCGGTCAGGAAGTGGCAAAGAAACACGCGTGTCAACACTGCCAGGAGGTGTAGTCTGAGGATCAATACTGCCAGGAGGTGTAGTTCCTGTCGAGACTGGAGGTCTAGCATATCCGCTCGCATCTCTTGAGACGTCGTCATAGTCTTGAATCGACCAGCGGGATCCATGGCCTGAGCGTACTGTCACAAAGGGTCTGTGGACCCACTGGCCCGTACTGCCATGGCGGTATGGCAGCTGGCTATCAGGGCGCAGGACAATGTCTATAGTTCGTATAGGTACCTGTGGCAGCTCAGACAGCAGTAAGGCAGGTTCGGCTGGGACTAGGCAGCAGGTAGACGTCAGGCGAGGTGAAGCAGGTCAGATGTAGGATACAGCACGACACGACTTTGGCATAGCACAGTGCTCGACCAGGATCTTATGGAATGCAAGGAACAAGAAATGGAAACGGGTACAGGAACAGGAAACAGGAACACACTAGGAGGCCATCACATAGACAAACTTGGGAAACCTCAACAACGCTCAGGAATAGAAGCACGGGGCTGGACCCCTCTTATTGTCCAGGGTACTCACGGGTTCAAAGTTCATCAAAGGTCCGGTGCGCGCGATGCCCCTTTAAGAGCAGGCAAGAGCGTGCGCGCACACCCTACGGGATCCGGCTGAGGTGAGTGGACACGAGCGCTGGCATCTCCTGAGGAGGAGGCTGGGGCCAGCGCTTTTGTGACTCGTGGCTGCGGCTGTCAGGAGGAGGTTGGAGCTGACGGCCCGCAGCCACGGACATTACAATGCGTATACCTAATAATAAGTAGGCTTGGGCTTGAAATAGTGGGCATCGCTGTGCTTTTGAGAAAACCGGAACTTCGGCTCTCAATGCATTCCTATGGGAGCCAGAACGAGGCTCCATAGGAATGCATTGAGAGCCTGATTTCCGGTTTTCTCAAAAGCACAGCGATTCCAGACAGGTCAGAGGGAAAATCATGTGAGCGGTGCTGGACCTGAAAACGACTAGATGCACAGATCGGTAAGTATTTCTACACACCGCACCCCACTGAAACACCAATGTACAAATGGAGGGGAAATAAGAAAAAAAAATCACGGCGATCGCGATCTATCAGTGCATTTAAGGGGTTATTTACCAAAATCAGCGGCGATGGACCGTTGGCTGGCAAGAGTTAAGTGTCCGCTGTCGAAGACCGCTAACCTCCCGGTGCACACTGTCAAAGGCCGTGTACACCAGGAGCCACTTAGTAACTGTACATCCTGGTGCACGAAGTAGCTTCCCTCCGGGACGTATAGTTGCGTCCTGGTGCGCCTAGGTGTTAAGAAAATGCGTGACCCTCATAGTTGATATTGTAAACTATATGAAAAAACATCCCCTCTGTCAATGTAGTCTCCCATATTTCATACGCGGTACATGCAGCGAGTAACTGACAAATTATGTACTTTTAGTCACAAAGCCGCTTCCATCGAGCAGTTCATCATCTTGTAGTGCATGGATGAAGTATACACTTATAGTTGTGCATGGTAATTTATACGTACAGCTGGTATGTAGTTCCAGAAGCTGACAACCGGATAAAGTATGCACTTATACGTATGCTTGCTCCCAGGAGATCGCATGAATGCTGCAGTCCAATAGCAAGAGTCCAGGCTTAAGTGGTGGGAGGACCAGTGTGGTGTGGCATACAACAGGGACCGGTCTGAGGCATGGACGTGAGTGACCTTATCACGCTGTGCGTCAGACCTGTCGTGGTTGCAAGCATCTACCCTTAAAGCAGTAGCATGGAATGCAAAAACTTACACCAAACTGGACAGATCTAATGTCACAAGGAAACTATGAATAAAAGAAACATCTCCGCTATCTTCCTGGAAGCAGCCGTATTCTGCCATGATATGGAGCATTGAGCATACCTAAATGACCAGATTAGTATACCTTTCACAGCTCTTAGTTTATGCTTACTATTTCTAGATTGAACTACATTACCAACTGCTTGGAGTTCACAATCTATCCACACTTACGTATAAGTGAATATTTTGTCCTGTTGTCAGGGCCAATTCTAGCTTTTTTGCTGCCTGAGGTGAAAATTCAAATGGTCTCGATTTACATCCCCCTGGCTGTTCTACATCACTAGCAGCCTCCTGAAACTCTTGCAGATGCGCAGTTGCCTTGTACTCTCCCGGCATGCGAGGTGCAGCGATGAAGCCGTGCAGAGTACACCTTGCTGCACGGTGCATGCCCAAGTAGTACAAGACAATGGCACATCCAAGAAAGTTGGAGGAGACTGGTAGTGATGTAGAACAGCCAGGGGAAGTCAATCAAGCATGGAAAGGTGGGTTTGGAGTCAGGACTATGTGACTCTTCAGGATAGTGGCACTTACCTTTAATGAGTAATTTGCATATAGTGTGTGCCGTTTAAAAGTTGATTTTATAGATTTTGCTGCATCTGAAAAAAACATACAATGTTTGGAAATATTGTCAGGTCATGTATTATCACATGGTGGCAGTTCAAGGGGTTAAATCTACCTGACAGGTTCCCATTAAATAGACAATGAATTGAAAACAATTCCATCTGCCCAGCAATTTTGTTCTTAAAAATATATTCTATATAACTACAGATCTAGAACCAAGCTCAGTACACATATATACAGCACCAGAACCAAGCTCCGTACACATAAATACAGCACCAGAACAAAGCTCAGTGCATATATACAGCCCTAGAACCAAGCTCCGTACATAAATACAACGCTGGAACCAAGCTCCGTACGTAAATACAGCACCAGAACCAAGCTCCGTACATAAATGCAGCACAAGCACAAATACAGCTCAATTTGGTGTAACCCCTGCCGTATAGGTTTGTACGGCGTAAAACTACAGCTCCCAGCATGGCTCAAATAACGGTAAGGATATGCTAGGAGTGGCTGTTTCACAACAAGAAAGTCATACCACCCATCGTTCCACTGCAGATCAAACAGTGACTACAGTACTGATTTATAGGCAGAATAAACATTTACATTAAGAGACTCACAGGTGACGTCTTCCCAGATTCTAGTTGTTCTTTTTCTCTCTTGTTCGCCATCCGGTCTCGAGCTCTGTAATGACTTCTCCCGGGCCACAGCCCATTCCTGCAGTTTTCCGCTCAGATGTCTTCAGATTTTCACTTTTCAAAGATTTCTGCACCTATAAACAAAGATAAAATTCTCATGGTGCCACACACTACACCCCTAAATATAATGGTGCCATACACTGTGTCCCTGATTATAATAGCATCATACACTGTGTCCCACACATGCACACAGTGTCCCCTGTAGACAGTACACCCTGTAAATATTAGCCCCTGTAGATATTGCCCCACATATAGCCCACTCCTGTAAATAGTGCCCCACATATAGCCCCCTCCTGTAGATAGTGCCCCACATATAGCCCGTCACACTTCTAACAGAAAAAAAGTTACATATTCACCTGATCCCATTCCCGTGCCATCCTCTTGCAATGCAGGCCTACTCTCTTTTGCTGGGGCTGAAAGGCTCAAGCGCCGCGATGACATCATCACGCCGCTTGTGTTGTTGAACGGCACTGATTGGCAGGATGCCCTGCCCTGCCGTTCAACGACGCAAGCAGCACGATTACATCATCGCGCCGCTTACGTCATTGAATGGCGGGGCACAGAAGTTGCCCATCCATTCAGCGTTTATGCATGTATTTGTATCTGCGTCCTATAGATGCAAGCACGATTATAGTGGCGGCGGCTGGTTTCATTGACGCCACTGGCCCCTCAGAGAGGCAGAAGGCCGCTGCCTGAGGCAAGATGTTCATCTCGCCTCATGGACGGTGCGGCCCTGCGTTTTGTCAGCTGCCGGGACTAGAAACCAACTGTTTGCATAAATTACCAAAAAGTGCACAACTATAAGTGTATACTTCATACATGCACTACATGATGCCTATTGCATGAACTGCTCCATAGAAGCTGCTTTGTTACTAAAGTACATAATTTGTCGGTTACTCGCTGCATGTACCACATATGAAATATGGGGAGACTACATTTATATGTACCACCAATTAATGTTTTTTGACAGAAAATTAGGAGGATGTTTTTTCATGCATCATCTTAAACCGGCTCTGTCACCACATTATAAGTGCCCTATCTCCTATATAATCTGATCGGCGCTGTAATGTAGATAACAGTGGTTTTTATTTTGAAAAACGATCATTTTTTAGCAAGTTATGAGCAACTTTAGATTTATGCTAATTAGTTTCTTAATGCCCAACTGGGCGTTTTTTAACCCCTTAAGGACGCAGCCTAGTTTTGGCCTTAAGGCTCAGAGCCCATTTTTCAAATATTTCACTTTATGTGGTAATAACGTCGGAATGCTTAAACCTATCCAAGCGATTCTGAGATTTTCTCGTGACACATTGGGCTTCATGTTCGTGGTAAAATTTGGTCGATATATTCAGTGTTTATTGGTGAAAAATTGCAAAATTTAGAGAAATTTTTTAAAAAATAGAATTTTTCAGAATTTAAATGCATCTGCTTGTAAAACAGACGGTTATACCACCCAAAATAGTTACTAGTTCACATTTCCCATATGTCTACTTTAGATTGGCATAGTTTTTTGAACATTCTTTTATTTTTCTTGGACGTTACAAGGCTTAGAACATAAACAGCATTTCAATTTCTCATATTTTTAAGAAAATTTCAAAAGCCTTTTTTTAAGGTACCTCTTCAGTTCTGAAGTGGCTTCGAGGGGCCTATGTATTAGAAACCCTGATAAAACACCCCATTTTAAAAACTAGACCCCTCAAAGTATTCAAAACAGCATTTAGAACGTTTTTTAACCTTTCAGGCATTTCACAGGAATTAAACCAAAGCGGAGGTGAAATTTGAAAATTTCATTTTTCTTGCTGAATTTCAATTGTATTCAATTTTTTTTTCGGTAAAACAGAAGGTTTTACCAGAGAAACACTACTAAATATGTATTGTCCAGATTCTGCAGTTTTTAGAAATGTCCCACATGTGGCTCTACTGCGCTCGTGGACTAAAACACAAGCCCTAGAAGCAAAGAAGCACCTAGTGCATTTTGAGGCCTCTTTTTTATTAGAATATATTTTAGGCAGCATGCCAGGTTTGAAAAGGTGTTGAGGTGCTAAAACTGTAGGAATCCCCCAATAGTGACCCCATTTAGGAAACTACACCCCTCAAGGAATTAATTTATGGTGGTTGTTACCATTTTGACCACACAATTTTTTTCACAGCACCTATTTAAATAGGGCTGTGAAATAAAAAATAAAAAAATTTTTCCAATAAAATGTCATTTGTGATCAAAATTTCTTATTTTCACAGGGAACAAAATACCCCATTTTGTTGCCCAATTTGTCCTTAGTGCGGCAATACCCCATTTGTGGTGATAAACTGCTGTTTGGGCCCATGGGAGGGCTCAGAAGGAAAGGAGCGC
The DNA here is from genome assembly GCF_050947455.1 of Rhinoderma darwinii. NCBI lineage: Eukaryota > Metazoa > Chordata > Amphibia > Anura > Rhinodermatidae > Rhinoderma > Rhinoderma darwinii. Next base: position 70,275,518 of record NC_134693.1, on the reverse strand, counting down.
TATGTGTTTGTTGGAGTCCAGATTTTGCTGGATTGGTTTTCGGGTGCCATGTCGCATTTGCAGAGCCCCAGAGGTATCAAAGCAATGGAAACCCACCAGAAGTGACCCCATTTTGGAAACTACACCCCTCAAGGAATTCAAATATGGTTGTTGTTACAATTTTGACCGCACAGTGTTTTCACAGCACCTATTTGAATTGGGCTGTGAAATGAAAAAGTCATTTTTTCCAATAAGATGTCATTTTTTTTAAATCAAAATTTCTTATTTTCACAGGGAACAAAATACCCCATTTTGTTGCCCAATTTCTCCTGAGTGCAGCAATACCCCATTTGTGGTGATGAACTGCCGTTTGGGTCCATGGGAGGGCTCAGAAGGAAAGGAGCGCTATGTGTTTGTTGGAGTCCAGATTTTGCTGGATTGGTTTTCGGGTGCTATGTCGCATTTGCAGAGCACCAGAGGTATCAAAGCAATGGAAACCCACCAGAAATGACCCCACTTTGGAAACTACACCCCTCAAGGAATTCATTTATGGGTGTTGTGACCATTTTGACCCCATAGTTTCTTCACAGAACTTATTTGAATTGGGCTGGGAATTAAAACAAAATTTATTTTTTCCAATAATATGTAGTTTTGGCTGAAAATTTCTTATTTTCACAAGAAACAAAATACCCCATTCTGTTGCGCAATTTGTTCTGAGTGCCGCAATACCCCATTTGTGGTGATAAACTGCCGTTTGGGCCCATGGGAGGGCCCAGAAGGAAAGGACCACCATTTGGCCTACTGGGGATTTTCTGTTGCGAAGTCATGTATGCAGAAGCCCCTGAGGTACCAGTACAGTTGAAACCCGCAAGAAGTGACCCCGTTTTAAAAACTACACCCTTGAGGTATTCATCTAGAAGTGTAGTGAGCATTTTGACCGGAGACATACACCCCATAAACTGTAATGTGGGTTCTCCTGGGTACGGCAATACCTTACATGTGGCTGTTATCAGCTGCCTGGGCACACAGCAGGGTCCAGAGGGGAAAGACGAGGGGGGATAAGCTGTGCGGAGTACATCAGGGTAAGTAAAATTGGGGTAAATTATAAACCAAGGGATGTATGATAAATTTTAAAACACTCTTTCATACAGAGCTCTGATTTTTCGGGACATGTGTCACATTGATATATTGTGTCCTCCCTTATCCCCTTCTTATAGCAGACTTTGCACCTCTTTTGACTTTTTCCCTTCTTGCCAGTTTGGGGAACTTCTCCTGGAAAGTGTTGCCCTGGTACGATGCGTGTGGCCTTGCTTCCATAAGTACTGGGTGCCCCCCCCTTCTTGGTCCCTAAAGATTAGGTTCTTGATGATCACCTCTTGAAATTGCAGGAAAGTTCCCGTCTGGCCTGTACATCGACATAGCATGTACACATTGTACAAAGCCATCGGTATGATGTGCACGGCCAGCTTCTTATACCACACCGCATGGTGCTGTAGGGCTTCAGGGCTTCATCTGACAAGTCCACCCTTCCCATGTACCTATTGTAGTCCAGGATGCAGTCTGATTTGGGGGTCTCTGTACTGGTACCTCGTACTGGTACATGGGTACTGGTGTGGCCATGTATTGTTGTCAATACAAGGACATCTCTCTTGTCTTGTACTTGACACACAATATGTTGCAGCTAGATTGTGCCCTGCTCTCACCCCTTTTGAGTGTTTGCCCAAGCAGAGTCTTAGGGAGGCCTCTCAGATTTCTTCTAGCAGTGCTGCATGCCGCAGGACTGGAAGCGAGGCAGTTGAAGAGTGGTACGCTGGTATAAAAATTATCCAGGTAGAGGTGGTAACCCTGGTCCAGCAGTGGGTGCACCAAATCCCACACCATTTTTGCATTAACTCCCAGTAAGGGGGGGGCATTCTGGGGGCTGAATACTGCTGTCCTTCCCTTCATATATCCTAAATCTGTAGGTATACCCTGATGTACTCTCACATAGCTTATACATCTTCACGCCATACCTTGCCCTCTTACCCGGCAGGTACTCGCGGAATTGAACCCTCCCTTTAAAATGTACCAAGGACTCATCAATAGAAATACACTTCTCGGGGGTGTATGCTTGGGAAAACCGGGCACTGAAACGGTCTAATAGGGGTCTCCGTTTATACAAACGGTCAAAACTGGGGTCATCTCGGGGTTGGCACGGGTCATTATCAGTGTAATGTAAGAAGCGAAGTATTGCCTAATTTATTTATTTTTTTAGGTTACAGTTTAGTTCTGAAGTTGCTTTGAGGGGCCCATATATTAGAAACCGCTATCAAACACCCCATTTTAGAAACTAGACCCCTCAAAGTATTCACAACAGCATTTAGAAAGTTTCTGAACCCTTTAGGTGTTTCACAGAAATTTAGAGCAAAGTAGAGGTGAAATTTAAGTTATTTTTTTTGTCAGAAAATCCTATTTATACCATTTTTTTTTATAACACAAAAGGTTTTATCAGAGAAACGCAACTAAATACTTATTACCCAGATTCTGCAGTTTTGAGAAATATCCCACATGTGGCCCTAGTGCGGTAATGGACTGAAGCATCGGCCTCCCAAGCAAAGGAGCACCTAGTGGATTTTGAGGCCTCTTTTTTATTAGGCACCATGTCCGGTTTGAAGAGGTCTTGTGGTGTCAAAACAGTGGAAACCCCCCAAAAGTGACCCTATTTTGGAAACTAGACCCCTTGAGGAATTCATTGTAGTTTTCTTGGGGTACATGCAGCTTTTTGATCAGTTTTTATTCTATTTTTAGGTGGCGTGGTGACTAAAAAACAGCAATTCTATTATTGTTTTTTTATTCGATTTTTTTGACAGCGTTCACCGTGCGCTATAAATGACATATTCACTTTATTCTGCGGGGCGATACGATTACGGCGATACCAGATGTTTATAGTTTTTTTTATGTCTTATGGCGTTTGCACAATAAAATACGTTTTGTAAAAAATCATTCACTTTTTGTGTTACCATATTCTAAGCGCCATAATTTTTTTATTTTTCAATCAATAAGGCCGTGCGAGGACTTAATTTTTTGCGTAACAAACTAGTTTCGATCATTACCATTTTTAGGTACATGCGACTTTTTGATCTCTTTTTATTCCATTTTTTGGGAGGTGAAGTGACAAAACAATTGTGATTGTGGTACGGTTTATTATTTTCTTTTACGGCGTTCACCGTTTCGGATAAATAACAAAATAATTTTGTAGTTCAAGCCGTTACAGACACGGCGATACCAATTATGTATCGTTTATTTGTTTGTTTATATATTTTTATTAATAATAAAGGACTGATAAGGTAAAAAGGGGGATTTTTACTTTTAATACTTTTAAAACTTTTATTTTCTTCATTTTACATATCTTTTTTTACTTTTTTTTTTTTACTTTATTACTTTGTCCCACTAGGGGACTTGAGGGCAGGAGGCCCTGATCCCTATTCTAATACACTGCACTACATGTGTTTTAGAACTGTCAGCTACTCACTGACAGCAAGCATAGTGGGTCCTGACTTTGTCAGGACCCACTAGGCTTCCGTCGATGGCATAGCCGGACGCCATTGTTTGGTATCCGGTTGCCATAGTCACCATCGCCGGCCGCTCTCATGTAGCAGGCCGGCGATGGCAGCTTAACCCCTAAAAAGCCGCGATCTCTATTGAACGCGGCTTTTAAGGGGTTAATCAGCGGGGACACAGCGATCGGTCCCCGCTGTAGGAGCTGTTACAGCTGCTGTACGAGACAGCAGCTGTCACAGCTCCTGTATGTGTCGGGAGGACGGCCGAAACGGACGTTACTCCCGAGACATACTATTAGGTCATGGAGCGCGAACGATACAGCTACCATGACCTAATAGTACGTCCAGGAGCGGGAAGGGGTTAACTTTTGACCAAGTGGGTGTATGCCGCTGACCAATCAGCGTCATACACTTCTCTCCATTCATGTCCATTTGTACTCAGCACAGCGTGATCTCATGAGATCACGCTGTGCTGTCACATACACCCACATTAACTTTACTGAGGTGTCTTCAGAGTCAATAGAAGTCACCTCCAGCCAGGATACGATGTCTATTCACACTCCCGACTAGGGATGCACAATGCATCGAAACTTCGATACTGTTTCGATACTCTGCATCCCCAAACGGTTCAATACCATTATTTCATGTATTTCGATACTTAGCTGTGCGTCCGCACAGCTCAGTATAGTAACACATAAATGTATATGAAAGCGGGGCTGCGGCTGTGTAATGCAGTCATTGCCCCGCTCTTGACTCCTGACATGTGCACGCCGTCAGGATGATTTGATGTGGCCGGCGCTGCACTAATGAGCGGCAGCACTGAAGACAGAACAAGGCGGGCGCACTGCAAAACACCCCCCTGTTCTGTCCTCAGTGCCTGCGCCGCCGCTTATTATAGTACAGCGCCGGCCGCATCATGTCATGCTGACCGCGCGCACTTATTGTCAGGAGCGGGGCAATGGCTGTATTACACAGCCGCAGCTCCGCTCTATAACGGCGGAGATCAGAGAAACCTCTCATCTCCGCCGTTATTCCCCTGAATGCTGCAATCAAAGCTGACTGCAGCGTTCAAGAGGAAGTGAGAAGGGGGGAAATTCGCTGTGACGCGATTGAGGGACATACCATATATGCGCAGACAGCCCAGGGTCCATTGAAGGACCCCAGGGCTGTCCTACCATATATCCTGTTGTTAGGGCATACTTAGGTATGTCCTAACAACTGCCTGTGTACTAATGTACTGGCATATACACTACCGTTCAAAAGTTTGGGGTCACCCAGACAATTTTGTGTTTTCCATGAAAACTCACACTTATATTTATCAAATGAGTTGCAAAATGACTAGAAAATATAGTCAAGACATTGACAAGGTTAGAAATAATGATTTTTATTTGAAATAATAATTTTCTCCTTCAAACTTTGCTTTTGTCAAAGAATGCTCCATTTGCAGCAATTACAGCATTGCAGACCTTTGGCATTCTAGCTGTTAATTTGCTGAGGTAATCGGGAGAAATTTCACCCCATCTTTCCAGAAGCCCCTCCCACAAGTTGGATTGGCTTGATGGGCACTTCTTGCGTACCATACGGTCAAGCTGCTCCCACAACAGCTCTATGGGTTTGAGATCTGGTGACTGCGCTGGCCACTCCATTACAGATAGAATACCAGCTGCCTGCTTCTTCCCTAAATAGTTCTTGCATAATTTGGAGGTGTGTTTTGGGTCATTGTCCTGTTGTAGGATGAAATTGGCTCCAATCAAGCGCTGTCCACAGGGTATGGCATGGCGTTGCAAAATGGAGTGATCCCTTTTACCTTGTACAAATCACCCACTTTACCAGCACCAAAGCAACCCCAGACCATCACATTACCTCCACCATGCTTGACAGATGGCGTCAGGCACTCTTCCAGAATCTTTTCAGTTGTTCTGCGTCTCAAAAATGTTCTTCTGTGTGATCCAAACTCCTCAACTTCGATTAGTCTGTCCATAACACTTTTTTCCAATCTTCCTCTGTCCAATGTCTGTGTGCTTTTGCCCATATTAATCTTTTCCTTTTTATTAGCCAGTCTCAGATATGGCTTTTTCTTTGCCACTCTGCCCTGAAGGCCAGCATCCCGGAGTCGCCTCTTCACTGTAGACGTTGACACTGGTGTTTTGCGGGTACTATTTAATGAAGCTGCCAGTTGAGGACCTGTGAGGCGTCTATTTGTCAAACTAGAGACTCTAATGTACTTGTCTTGTTGCTCAGTTGTGCAGCGGGGCCTCCCATTTCTCTTTTTACTCTGGTTAGAGCCTGTTTGTGCTGTCCTCTGAAGGGAGTAGTACACACTGTTGTAGGAAATCTTCAGATTCTTGGCAATTTCTCGCATGGAATAGCCTTCATTTCTAAGAACAAGAATAGACTGTCGAGTTTCACATGAAAGCTCTCTTTTTCTAGCCATTTTGAGAGTTTAATCAAACCCACAAATGTAATGCTCCAGATTCTCAACTAGCTCAAAGGAAGGTCAGTTTTATAGCTCCTCTAAACAGCAAAACTGTTTACAGCGGTGCTAACATAATTGCACAAGGGTTTTCAAGGGTTTTCTAATCATTAGCCTTCTAACACAGTTAGCAAACACAATGTACCATTAGAACACTGGAATGATGGTTGCTGGAAATGGGCCTCTATACACCTATGTAGATATTGCATTAAAAACCAGATGTTTGCAGCTAGAATAGTCATTTAGCACATTAACAATGTATAGAGTGTATTTCTGATTAATTTAATGTTATCTTCATTGCAAAAAACTGTGCTTTTCTTGCAAAAATAAGGACATTTCTAAGTGACCCTAAACTTTTGAACAGTAGTGTAGATATATACCAGTACATTAAAGTTTAAAAATAAAATAAAAACAAAGTAATGTTATATTTAAAAAAAATACACATTCACCTTTTTTACAATAAACATTAAAATAAGTCTCAATACATAAAATATTCACATATTGGGTATTTGGCGCGGCCGTAATAACCTGCACAACGATTTTTTTTGCAAAAAAACAAAAAAAACTGCTTTTTATCACTTATTGTGGGGCACGAGGTGTGATGAATTTAACCTCCATGTGCCTCACATTAATAGTAATTAACCCCATCATGTACCTTACACATTAACCCATTATGACTGAGAAACATGATGGGATTAATTACTATTAATGTGAGGCACATGGAGGTTAAATTCATCATCACACCACGCACCTCACATCAGAAAACGGTAGAACTTATTTTTTTATTACTGTTGGCAAAGTATCGAATTGGTATCGAAATCGCAATACTAAATGAAGTATCGGTATCTAAGTCCAAATTCTGGTATAGTGACATCCCTACTCCCGACACTTCGGTAAAGTTTTCGTGGGACTTACTCACACAGCACAGCGTGATCTCGCGAGATCACGCTGTGCTGTCATTCACAGCGTGATCTCACAAGATCACGCTGTGCTGTGTGAGTAAGTCCCACAAAAACTTTACCGAAGTGTCGGGAGTGTGAATAGACATTGCGTCCTGGCTGGAGGCAATGTCTATTCACTCTGAAGACACTTCAGTAAAGTTAATGTGGGTGTATGTGACAGCACAGTGAGATCATGCTGTGCTGAGTACAAATGGACATGAATGGAGAGAAGTGTATGACGCTGATTGGTCAGCGTCATACACTTCTCTTTACAACGCCCACTTGGTCAAAAGT